>NC_133418.1:112350375-112664000 GCF_049350105.2 Macaca mulatta
TAGACTGGGTAACTTAAGCAACTTAATGGTATTTTTTCATAATTCCAGAGGCTAGAAGTCCAAGATCAAGGTGGTGGTAGGTGCAGGTTTTTCTTACTTCTCCCTCCTTGGCTTGAGGATGGCCTCCTTCTCTCTGTGTCTGATGGTCATCCCCTTGTCTATATTGTCTGTGTCTGAATCTCCTCTTATTATAAGGGTTCCAGTCATATCAGATTAGGGTCCATTCTAATTACCCCATTTTAACTTAATTACTTCTTAAAAGGTCATGCCTCCAAATATAACCATATTCTAAGGCATTGGAGGATTAGGTCTTCAACATATGAATGTTGGGGGTACACAACTCAAACCACTGCAAGTCACATAGAATTAAACTAGGAAACAATAATAGAGAGATAATAAAATCTCTAAACATGTGGAAATTAAACAAGACATAGAGGAAGTTACAAGGTAAATAAGAAAAATGAATTAAAATGAAAATAAAACACCTCATAACATTGTGGGATATAGTTAAAAAATTCTTACTGGAATATTGATAACATTAAATGCTTATATAAGAAAGAAAAGAGATTCAAATCAACCATGTAAGTTGTTACTATTAAAAAAACTGGAAAAAGAACAAAACAATGACAAGGCAAGCAAAAGGAAATGAATAAAGCTAAGAACAGAAATCAGAGATTGGGCACCAAGATGGCTGAATAGGAACAGCTCCAGCCTCCAGCTCCCAGCGTAAGTGACACAGAAGATGGGTGATTTCTGCATTTCCAACTGGGGTACCAGGTTCATCTCCCTGGGGCATGTTGGACAGTCAGTGTAGGACAGTGGGTGCATCCCAACCAAGCAGGGCAAGGCATTGCCTCACCCGGGAAGCACAAGGGGGAAGGGAATTCCTTTTCCTAGCCAAGGGAAACCGTGACACACAACACCTGGAAAATCGGGTCACTGTCACCCTAATACTGTGCTTTACCAAGGGTCTTAGCAAATGGCACACCAGGAGATTATATCCTGTGCCTGGCTCAGAGGGTCCCACGCCCACAGAGCCTCCCTCATTGCTAGCACAACAGTCTGAGATCTAACTGCAAGGCAGCAGCGAGGCTTGGGGAGGGGTGCCCACCATTGCTGAAGCTTAAGTAAGTAAACAAAGCAGCCAGGAAGCTCGAACTGGGTGGAGCCCACTGCAGCTCAAGGAGGCCTGCCTGCCTCTGTAGACTCCACCTCTGGGGACAGGGCATAGCCAAACAAAAGGCAGCAGAAACCTCTGCAGATGTAAATGTCCCATCTGACAGCTTTGAGGAGAGTAGTGGTTTTCCCAGCACAGAGTTTGAGATCTGAGAATGGACAGACTGTCTGCTCAAGTGGGTCCCTGACCCCTGAGTAGTCTAATTGGGAAACATCCCCGACTATGGACAGACCGACACCTGACACCTCACACGACCAGGTACACCTCTGAGACAAAGCTTCCAGAGGCACAATCAGACAGCAACATTTGCTGTTCAGCAATATTCACTCTTCTGCAGCCTCTGCTGCTGATATCCAGGCAAACAGGGTCAGGAGTGGACCTCAAGCAAACTCCAACAGACCTGCAGCTGAGGGTCCTGACTGTTAGAAAGAAAACTAACATACACAAAGGACATCCACACCAAAACCCTATCTGTACGTCACCAATCATCAAAGACCAAAGGTAGATAAAAACCACAAAAATGGGGGAAAAGCAGTGCAGAAAAGCTGAAAATTCAATAAATCAGAGCACCTCTCTCACTCCAAAGGAATGCAGCTCCTTGCCGGCAACGGAACAAAGCTGGATGGAGAATGATTTTGACGAGGTGAGAGAAGAAGGCTTCAGTCAATCAAACTTCTCAGAGATAAAGAAGAAACTATGAACCCAGTGCAAAGAAACTAAAAACCTTGAAAAAAGACTTGATAAATGGATAACTAGAATAATTGATGTAGAGAAGTCGAAAAACGACCTGGTAGAGATGAAAACCATGACACAAGAACTACGTGACAAATGCACAAGCTTCAGTAACTGACTCAATCAACTGGAAGAAAGAGTATCAGTGACTGAAGATCAAATGAATGAAATGAAGTGAGAAGAGAAGTGTAGAGAAAAAAGAGTAAAAAGAAATGAATAAAGCCTCCAAGAAATATGGGATTATGTGAAAAGACCAAATCTACATCTGATTGGTGTACCTGAAAGTGATGGGGAGAATGGAACCAAGTTGAAAAACACTCTGCAGGATTTTATCCAGGAGAACTTCCCCAACCTAGTGAGGCAAGCCAACATTCAAATTCAGGAAATACAGAGAATGCCACAAAGATACTCCTTGAGAAGAGCAACTCCAAGACACATAATTGTCAGATTCACCAAAGTTGAAATGAAGGAAAAAATGTTAAGGGCAGCCAGAGAGAAAGGTCGGGTTACCCACAAAGGGAAACCATCAGACTAACAACAGATCTCTCAGCAGAATCTCTCCAAGCCAGAAGAGAGTGGGGGCCAATATTCAACATTCTTAAAGAAAAGAATTTTCAACCCAGAATTTCATATCCAGCCAAACTAAGTTTCATAAGTGAAGGAGAAATAAAATCCTTTACAGACAAGCAAATGCTTAGAGATTTTGTCACCACCAGGCCTGCCCTGCAAGAGATCCTGAAGGAAGCACTAAACATGGAAAGGAACAACAGGTACCAGTCATTGCAAAAACATGCCAAAATGTAAAGTCCATCAATGCTAGGAAGATACTGCATCAACTAATGAGCAAAATAACCAGCTAATATCATAATGATAGGATCAAGTTCACACATAACAATATTAATCTTAAATGTAAATGGACTCAATTGTCCAATTAAAAGACACAGACTGGCAAACTGGATTAAGAGTCAAGACCCATCAGTTTGCTGTATTCAGGAGACCCATCTCACATGTAGAGACACACATAGGCTCAAAATAAACAGATGGAGGAAGATCTACCAAGCAAATGGAAAATAAAAAAAAAAAGCAGGAGTTGCAATCCTAGTCTCTGATAAAACAGACTTTTAACCATCAAAGATCAAAAGAGACAAAGAAGGCCATTACATAATGGTAAAGGGATCAATTCATCAGGAAGAGCTAACTATCCTAAATATATATGTACCCAATACAGGAGCACCCAGATTCATAAAGCAAGTCCTTAGAGACTTACAAAGAAACTTAGACTCCCATATAATAATAATGGGAGACTTTAACACCCCACTGTCAACATGAGACCGATCAATGAGTCAGAAAGTTAACAAGGACATCCAGGAATTGAACTCAACTCTGCACCAAGCGGACCTAAGAGACATCGACAGAACTCTCCACCCCAAATCAACAGAATATACATTCTTCTCAACGCCACATCGCACTTATTCCAAAATTGACCACATAGTTGGAAGTAAAGCACTCCTCAGCAAAAGTAAAAGAACAGAAATTATAATAAACGGTCTCTCAGACCACAGTGCAATCAAACTAGAACTCAGGACTAAGAAACTCAATCAAAACCGCTCAACTACATGGAAACTGAACAACCTGCTCCTGAATGACTATTGGGTATATAACAAAATGAAGGCAGAAATAAAGATGTTCTTTGAAACCAATGAGAACAAAGATACAACATACCAGAATCTCTGGGACACATTTAAAGCAGTGTGTAAAGGGAAATTTATAGCACTAAATGCCCACAAGAGAAAGCAGGAAAGATCTAAAATTGATACTCTAACATCGCAATGAAAAAAACTAGAGAAGCAAGAGCAAACACATTCAAAAGCTAGTAGAAGGCAAGAAATAACTAAGATCAGAGCAGAACTGAAGGAGATAGAGACACAAAAAACCCTTCAAAAAATCAATGAATCCAGGAGTTGGTTTTTTGAAAAGATAAAAAAAATTGATAGACTGCTAGCAAGACTAATAAAGAAGAAAAGAAGAATCAAATAGACACAATAAAAAATGATGAAGAGGATATCACCACTGACCCCACAGAAATACAAACTACCATCAGAGAATGCTATAAACACCTCTATGCAAATAAACTAGAAAACCTAGAAGAAATGGATAAATTCCTAGACACATACACTCTACCAAGACTAAACCAGGAAGAAGTTGAATCCCTGAATAGACCAATAGAAGGCACTGAAATTGAGGCAATAATTAATAGCCTACAAAACCAAAAAAAAGTCCAGGACCAGACAGGTTCACAACTCAATTCTACCAGAAGTACAAGGAGGAGCTGGTACCATTCCTTCTGAAACTATTCCAATAAATAGAAAAAGAGGGAATCCTCCCTAACTCATTTTATGAGGCCAACGTCATCCTGATACCAAAGCCTGGCAGAGACACAACAAAAAAAGAAAATTTTAAACCAATATCCCTGATGAACATCAATGCAAAAATCCTCAATAAAATACTGGCAAACGGAATCTAGCAGCACATCAAAAAGCTTATCCACCATGATCAAGTGGGATTCATCCCTGGGATGCAAGGTTGGTTCAACATACGCAAATCAATAAACGTAATCCAGCATATAAACAGAACCAAAGACAAAAACCATATGATTATCTCAATAGATGCAGAAAAGGCCTTTGACAAAATTCAACAGCCCTTCATGCTAAAAACTCTCAATAGATTCGGTATTGATGGAATGTA
This sequence comes from Macaca mulatta, assembly GCF_049350105.2. NCBI lineage: Eukaryota > Metazoa > Chordata > Mammalia > Primates > Cercopithecidae > Macaca > Macaca mulatta. The sequence continues at coordinate 112,355,030 of NC_133418.1, forward strand.
TCTCAAAATAATAAGAGCTATTTATGACAAATCCACAGCCAATATCATACTGAATGGGCAAAAACTGGAAGCATTCCCCTTAAAAACTGGCACAAGACAGGAATGCCCTCTCTCACCACTCCTATTTAACACAGTACCAGAAGTTCTGGCCAGGGAAATCAGGCAAGAGAAAGAAATAAAGGGTAATCAGTTAGGAAAAGAAGAAGTCAAATTGTCCCTGTTTGCAGATGACATGATTGTCTATTTAGATAACCCCATCATCTCAGCCCAAAATCTCCTTAAGCTGATGAGCAACTTCAGCAAAGTCTCAGGATACAAAATCAATGTGCAAAAATCACAAGCATTCTTATATACCAATAACAGACAAATAGAGAGCCAAATCATGAATGAACTCCTATTCACAATTGCTTCAAAGAGAATAAAATACCTAGGAATCCAACTTACAAGGGATGTGAAGGACCTCTTCAAGGAAAACTACAAATCACTGCTCAATGAAATAAAATGAAATAAAAGAGGACACGAACAAATGGAAGAACATTCCATGCTCATGGATAGAAAGAATCAATATCATGAAAATGGCCATACTGCCCAAGGTAATTTATAGATTCATTGCTATCAATGACTTTCTTCACAGAATGGGAAAAAACTACTTTAAAGTTCATATGGAACCAAAAAAGAGCCCGCATTGCCAAGACAATCCTAAGTCAAAAGAACAGAGCTGGCGGCATCACGCTGCCTGACTTTAAACTATACTACAAAGCTACAGTTACCAAAACAGCATGGTACTGGTACCAAAACAGAGCTATAGACCAATGGAACAGAACAGAGCCCTCAGAAATAATACCACACATCTACAATCATCTGATCTTTGACAAACCTGACAAAAACAAGAAATGGGAAAAGGATTCCCTGTTTAATAAATGGTGCTGGGAAAACTGGCTAGCCATAAGTAGAAAGCTGAAACTGGATCCCTTTCTTACACCTTATACAAATATTAACTAAAGATGGATTAGAGACTTAAATGTTAGACCTAAAACCATAAAAACCCTAGAAGAAAACCTAGGTAGTACCATTCAGGACATAGGCATGGGCAAGGACTTCATGTCTAAAACACCAAAAACAATGGCAACAAAAGCCAAAATTGACAAGTGGGATCTAATTAAACTAAAGAGCTTCTGCACAGCAAAAGAAACTACCATCAGAGTGAACAGGCAACCTACTCATCTGACAAAGGGCTAATATCCAGAACCTACAAAGAACTCAATCAAATTTACAAGAAAAAAACAACCCCATCAGAAAGTGGGCAAAGGATATGAACAGACACTTCTCAAAAGAAGACATTTATGCAGCCAACAGACACATGAAAAAATGTTCATCATCACTAGCCATCAGAGAAATGCAAATCAAAACCACAATGAGATACCATCTCACACCAGTTAGAATGGCAATCATTAAAAAGTCAGGAAACAACAGATGCTGGAGAGGATGTGGAGAAATAGGAACACTTTTACACTGTTGTTGGGACTGTAAACTAGTTCAACCATTGTGGAAGACAGTGTGGCGATTCCTCAAGGATCTAGAACTAAAAATACCATTTGACCCAGCCATCCCATTAATGGGTATATACCCAAAGGATTATAAATCATGCTGCTATAAAGACACATGCACACATATGTTTATTGTGGCACTATTCTCAATAGCAAAGACTTGGAACCAACCCAAATGTCCATCAGTGACAGACTGGATTAAGAAAATGTGGCACATATACACCATGGAACACTATGCGGCCATAAAAAAGGATGAGTCCTTTGTAGGGACATGGATGCAGCTGGAAACCATCATTCTCAACAAACTGTCGCAAGAATAGAAAACCAAACACTGCACGTTCTCACTCATAGATGGGAATTGAACAATGAGATCACTTGGACACAGTAAGGGGAACATCACACATTGGGGCCTATAGTGGGAAGGGATAGCATTAGGAGATATACCTAATGTAAATGAGGAGTTAATGGGTGCAGCACACCAACATGGCACATATATACATATGTAACAAACCTGCACGTTGTGCACATGTACCCTAGAACATAAAGTATAAAAAAAAAGAACAGAAATCAATATAATTATAAATGGAAAAATGATAAAGAGAAACAATGAAACAAAAATGTGTGGGGTTTTTGGATGCAAGAGTAAAATAGTCGTACCGTAGCAAGACAGAAAAGTGAGAGACAGAGAGGGAGAGGGAGAAAGAAACAGAGACAGAAAGATGACAGAGAGAAGAGAGAGAGGATAGGCATTGCCAATATCAGAAGTGGAAGAAGGTATACCACTAAAGAGCCCACAAATATCACAGGATAATAAGGAAATACTACAAATACTTCTTTGTGCATACAACTGGCAACTTAGATGAAGCAGACCAATTTCTCAAAAACAACTAAAGCGACTGTCATACAACCAAGATTATGTTGGTAATTTGAATAATACAATAACTGTGAAGAGATTTGAATGATTAGTTTAAAATATATACCAAAAAAATGTAGATCCCATGGGCCTGAGAGTACCAATTCTATAAAAATCTCTTTCAGTTAATAGAACTGAAAACAATACTTCCCAACTAATGTTATAGGGTCTACGTTACCTTGGTCCCAAAACTGGAAATAGACTGTATGAATGAGAACACTTCAGACCAATATCCCTCAAAAATATAGATACCTAAATTATAAAAATATGCTAGTAAAACAAATCCAACAATATATTTAAAAATCATATACCACAACCAATCATTGTTTATCTTGGGAATTCAAAGCTGGATTACTATTTGAAAATCAAGCAAGTCATTTACAATATAGAAACATAAAGAAGAAAGTCACTTTATCATATTATTTGATAAAAAAAATTAAAGAAAATTCAGCACATATTCTTGAGAACAACTCTTTACAAACTAATACTGAAAAGAAATTTCCTCAATTGGATGGCAGGCGTCTAAAATAAACTATAGGTAACATCATATTTGATGACAAAAAATTTAATGTTTTCCCCCATAATAGAAAAAATGCTGGACGTTCACTCTCGCTACTCCTATCCAATGCCATTCTGAAAGACCTATTCAGTACAACAAAGCAAGAAAAAAAGACACATACATTGGAAAGAAAGAAATTAAAATGTCTGTACTTTCAGAGTACATGATTTTCTGCATAGAAAAATCCCAAGTAATTTATAGAAAAATTCCTAGAACTAATACATCAGTTTAGCAAGCTCGTAGAATATATGGTCTTCACACAAATAAAGACTACCCTACACTACCAACAAATTATTGGGAATCAAAATTAAAAGAGCAAGGTAATTTTCCAAAGTGTCAATAAATAAAATAGATGTAAATCTACTAAAACTTGCACAGGAGTCATATTCTTCTACATACTAAAAAATGCTGATTAAAAACCCATAGAAAACCCAAGTAATTGGAGAGACATACACCATTTATAGATAGAAATTCTCAGTGTAGTAAAAAAAATCCATTCCCTCTAATATATGGTCTTAATGCAATATCAATCAAATTTAAAACCCCTGCAGGTTTTTGTTTCCAGTATAGAAAAGATAATTTTAAATTTAGGTAGAAATACAAAGGTACTAACAAAAACAATTTTGGGAAAGAATAGAGATGGAAGAATTATAGTAATCAACTTTAAGACTTACTAAAAACTACAGTAATCATGGTACTGTAATATTGGTAAAGGGATGCATTGATTAATGGAATATACCACAGAATCCAAAAATAAGACTACACAGAGATGAAAGCAATTTAATGAAAAAAACCCAAATTTTCAATAGGGGTTAGAAAATTTGGAGATCCTCATACAAAGCAATAAACCTAGATCTAATATTTCCATCTTATTAAACACTTGATTCAAGATGGATCATAGATCTAAATGTAAAACATAAAACTATAAACTATTTAGAATAAAAAATAGAACAAAAATCTCATATGGGCTAATATGGTTTGACTGTGTCCTCACCCAAATCTCATCTTGAATTGTATCTCCCATTATTTCTACATATTCGGGGAGAGACTGGGTGGGAGGTAACTGAATCACGGGGGTAAGTCTTTCCTATGCTGTTCTTCTGGTAGTGAATAAGTCTCACAAGATCTGTTAGTTTTACAAAGGCCATTTCCCCTACACAAGCTCTCTTGCCTGCTGCCATGTAAGACATGCCTTTGCTTCTCCTTTGCCTTCTGCCATGATTGTGAGGCCTCCCTAGCCATGTTGAACGGTGAGTCCATTAAACTTCTTTCCTTTATAAATTTTCCAGTCTCAGATGTGTCTTTATTAGTAGCATGAGAACAGACTAATATATGGGCTTAGGCAAAAATAAAAGTATAATCCACTAAAGAAAATATAATAAATTAGATTTTATCATAAATTAGATTTTTATCATAAACTTTCACTCTATAAAAGATAACTTTTTAAATAACAAAAAAGATAAGCTACAGGCTAGGACAAAGTATTCATGAATCACCAATCTAGAACAAAAGACTTATATCTGCAATTTCAAGTAATTCTCAAAAACGCAACAATAAGCAAACAAAGGACCAGGTGCAGTGGCTCATGCCTGTAATCCCACCACTTTGGGAGGTTGCAGCAGGTGGCTCACATGACCTCAGGAGTTCAAGACCAGTCTGGGCAACAAAGTAAGACCATATTCCAACAAAAAATAAAAAATTAGCCATACATGGTGGTGCACGCTTATAGTCCCAGCTACTCGGGAGACTGAGGTAGGAGGATGGCTTGAGCCTGGAAGACAGAGGTTGCAGGGTTGCAGTGAGCCAAGATTGCACCACCGCACTCCAGCCTGGGTGACAGAGCCAGACCCTATCTCAAAAAAACAAAAACAGAAATAAACTCCTCCCCCAAAAAACAAACAAACAAACAAACAACATTCAATTTTAAAGCATGGGCAAAAAGATTTGAGCAGACATGTTAACAAAAATCTAAGGATAGCAAATAAGTATGAGATGTTGAATGTTCTTAGCCATTAGGGAAATGCAAAATAAAACCACATTTATGTATCACTAATACACCTACTAGAATTGCAACAATCAATACACACACACACATACACACACAATGCCACGTGCTGCCAAGTATAAAAAGAAACTGGAACTCTCATTTGTTATTACTGGATGTGAAAAATAGTGCAGCCGTCTAAAAGACATTTCTGACAGTTTCTTATAAAGTTAAACATATACTTAATAGAGGACACAGGACCTTAGAGAATTAGAAACTTATTTTCACACAAAAACTTCTATATACATTTTAATAAAATTCCTATTTAGAGAAACCTAAAACTTGAAATAATCCATATATACTTCAATGGATTAATGAACAAACTATTGTCCATCCTTCCAACTTCCAGAGACCTACAGCATCCCATGGCACTCAGCTCCTTCCTCTTTTTTCAAAGCACAGCACTCCATCCTCTGTTTCTCTTGTCACAGACATTTTTCTAATTAAATATCTTTCTTCCCTCTCATAAGAACTCATGTGATTACACTGGGCTCACCTGGATAATCCAGAAAATTCTTCCCATGTCAAGGTCCTTAATCACTTCCAGAAAGTACCTTTAGTTATATATGGTAACATATTTGGACCTTTTTGGATTAGCATGAGAACATCTTTGGGGCAACTATTCTTTCCACCACACTTGCATAAAATAGACTACTACTGGGTAACAAAAAGGAACACACTATTGGTATGAGCAACAATTTGCATGACTCTTGCTGCATGAACGAAGTCAGGCCCAAAAGGTCATACACTGTTATACTGTATGGCTCTCTCTCTCTCTCTCTTTATATATATATATATATATATTTTTTTTTTTTTTTTTTTTTTTTTTTTTTTTTTTTTGAGATAGAGTTTCACTCTTATTGCCTAGGTTGGAGTACATTGGTGAGATCTCGGCTCACTGCAACCTCCACCTCCTGGGTTCAAGCAATTCTCCTGCCTCAGCCTCCAGAGTAGCTAGGATTACAGGCATGCACCAACACACCTGGCTAATTTTGTGTTTTCAGTAGAGACGGAGTTTCTCCATGTTGGTCAGGCTAGTCTCGAACTCAGGTGATCTACCCACCTCGACCTCCCAAAGTGATGGGATTACAGGCATGAGCCACCATGCCCAGCCTTATATGACTTTCTCACAAAGATAAACCTGTAGCAATAGAGTAAATGTCAGGGGTTGCCAGGGCTGAGAAGTAGGGGAAAGTGTGACTACAGAGGGGTGGCATAAAGGAGTTTGTTGAGGTGATGGCAGCATTCTATATTCTGATTGTGGTGGTGATAACATGAATGGATACCTGTGTTAAATCTCATAGAACTCTACTCCAAAAATAAGTTTTAAGTTAATTTAACTCTGTTTTTTTTTTTAAATGCATACACTTAGTAATAAATTAAAAACTGATCACTTTTAGTCTGTTCTTTCTATCATCTATCTATCTATCTATCTATCTATCTATCTATCTATCTACCTATTTATCTATCTACCTATCTATCTATATTGATCTATGTACCTATCTACTTAACTATAATAATCTATGTATCTATAATCATATCTATTATTAATCTCTATCTCTATCCATCTATCCATCTATTTATCTATCCATCCATCTCTCTATCCATTCATCCATCTATCTCTCTATCCATTCATCTATTTATCTATCCATCTATGTATCTATTCAGCCACCCATCTCTATCTATCTATCTGTCTATCTATCTATCTATCTATCTATCTATCTATCTATCTATCTATCATTCTTAACTACCTATTTATATTTAAAGAAGGATAATTGTAGTACAGAAGCCTGGAGCCCCCACTACACTTGCCTGCTGGAGCATTTTGCAGACAGCTCACTTGATTTACCCACCTCTCACGTCTCCAAACACACGTCAGCAGAGACACAGAACATCCCTCATTCTAGACGCCTGGAGCCCCAGGAAGCCTGAAGGAAGAACATTCCTGGGTGCTAAGATGAGTCCTCTGTTTGGCACTGGTGGCTGAAAAACCTCCCTGCAACAGTGGCTTCTAACACTTTTTATTTCGTGCTTTTAAAATAATATTTATATCTTTGGCCTTGTTTAACATTTTTTACCGAGTTCCCTTTTCCTTTCAGAAGGCAGAGGCCAAAAAACACAGAAAATGAGTTACAGGAGCCTCAGCAAGAAGTCTCCCGGGATGTCACCATCTCCTGGAAAATTCTCCTCAAGTGCTTACCAGACAAATATAAATATAAGCTGGATGAAGTTTTCAGTGACCTTTAAACTGTTTGCATTTCAGGAAGATTCCAAGAAGAGTTTCTGTTGCTGGCAGATCCTTGGGATTCTAGGCTTACATTAAAAAATCTAAACCAGATCACACTTCAGGCGAAGCATCCCAGAAACATCATCACTGTGGAATCTGAGTGTCAAAGAACGACTCCTCCTGAGTGCCTACTGGGTTTTAGGAAATACATTCAGTGCTTCTTCTGTGTGGTTCTTTTAGTCCCAACAGCTTTAGGATGAAGGGAGTGTTATTCTCATCAGACAGAGGGGGAAATGGAATCTCAGATTACAAAGCCACTGCTACATACCCTGTAAGGGTCCCAGATTCCTTGGATATAAAATGGATTTATGTTGCCTATCTTGCAGGGTTGTTACAGATTAAGCACTGAGGAAAAGAACATAGTAGGTGCTTGCATTAGTCTGTTCTCATGCCGCAAATAAAGACATAACTGAGACCGGGTAATTTATAATGAAAAGCGATTTAATTGACTCCCAGTTCAGTATGGCTGGGGAGACCTCACAGTCATGGCGGAAGGTGAACAAGGAACAAAGTCACATCTTTTATGGTGGCAGGCAAGAGAGCTTGTGCAGAGGAACTCCCATTTATAAAACCATCAGATCTCATGAGACTTATTCACTACCACGAGAACAGTGTAGGGGAAATTGTCCCCATGATTCAATTATCTCCACCTGGTCACGCCCTTGACACATAGGGATCATTACAATTCAAGGTGAGATTTGGGTGGGGACACAGCCAAACCTTATCAGTGCTCAATAAATGGCAACTGCTACTGCGTGTGGGTAAGCCAAAATCCAAACCCAGGCTCCACTGGCTCAAAATGGCAAGTTCTTTCCATTTCTGCAGGCAGGCTCCTCTGGGGCCCAGCCAGGCAGGTGTCTCCTGCTGCCCTTTGTTCCATGGCACCAGAGGCTGTTTCCTAGGCTTTAATGGGAGCAGCTCTCACCTGCCTGTGCCTGAGGTCCCTTCGCCACATTTGTGAAGTGAGAGCCCTTGTCACTGGAGCTCCTTGTCCTCTCTACCTGCAAAGAAAGAGTGTGCTTCTTTTTTAGGACTGTGCTGTCATTCACCTTGATGAGAAGCTAGAAGGTGACAAAAATAGCCACCATGAAGAAACAGCCAAGAATGTATTACCCTAAAATGCCCTCATGATCGATGATCAGGAACATCAGTCTCTTGTTCCTAGCACCTTCTGGATAGAAGGTGACTGCAGTGGACATATTTCTTCAGTCTTTGTTCTGTAAAGGCATGATTCAGTGCTCATGGAGATTTCTCAGGGGGTTTTCAGACAGAGAAGGTGAGGAACATTTTTCCTACTGTCAAAAAGGGACAGTTCAGGCTGGGCAGTGTGGATCGTGGCTATAATCCCGGTGCTTTGGACCCAGAGGCAGGAGGATCACTTGAGGCCAGGAATTTAAGACCAGCCTGGGCAACATAACAGGACCCTGTCTCAACAAAATATAAATAGCCAGGTGCAGTTTTACTCCCAGCTACTCAGGAGGCTGAGGTGGGAGGCTTGCTTGAGCCCAGGAGTTAGAACTGCAATGAGCTATGATTGTGCCATTGCACTCCAGCCCGGGAGACAGACTGAGACTGTATCTCTAAAATAAAAGAAGAAGATGAAGAAAGTGCAGTTCAGATGGATTCTTACACCGTCCATTGTCTTCAGGGAGCATTTGTATTTCTAATACTCTCTAGATGAGGTGACGTTCCGTTTTTTTATACCTCTAAACCACTCATATTTGGGTAGTTCCTGCTTGGTATACATATTTATTTATGGTTTTTTTTTTGTTTTTTTTTTCAGGATGGTGTCTTGCTATGTGGCCCAGGATGATCTTGAGCTCCTGGACTTAAGTGATCCTCCTCCTCATTTACTTGGTATATTTAGATGTCGGCAAGAAAGAAGAAAGAAATAAAGAGAGTAGAAGGAAGGAAGGAAGGAAGGAAGGAAGGAAGGAAGGAAGGAAGGAAGGAAGGAAGGAAAGAAGGAAGGAAGGAAGGAAAAAAGGAAGGAAGGGAGGGAGAGAGGGAGTGGGTATAGAGGCTCACAATTGCAATCCCAGCACTCTGATAGGCCAAGGTGAGAGGATTTCTTGAGCCCAGGAATTCAAGACCAGCCTGGGCCATATAGTAAGACCTCATCTCTAAAAATAAAAAAAAAAAAAGTTATCTTGGCATGGTGGTATATGCCTTTAGTCACAGATACTCAAGAGGCTCGCTTGAGACAGCAGGATTGCTTGAGGCTAGGAGGTCCAGGCTGCAGTGAGCCATGATCACACCACTGAATTCCAGCCTGGGAGACAGAGAGATCCTGTCACAATGAAAGAAAGAAAAAAGAAAGACAGAAATAAAAAAGAAGGAAAGGAAGGAAGGAAGGAAGGAAGGAAGGAAGGAAGGAAGGAAGGAAGGAAGGAAGGAAGGAAGGAAGGAAGGAGAGAGAGAAAGAAAAAAATATGAGGGAAGGGAGGGAGGGAGGAAGAGAGAAAGAGGGAAGGCAGGAAAGCTGGAAGGAAGGAAGGAGGGAAGGAAGGAAGGAAGGAGGGGGGGAGGGAGGGAAAGAGGGAGGGAGGAAGGGGAGAGAAAGAAAGAAAAATGAAAGATATGAGGCAAGGATGCAAGGGAAGGAGGGAGAGAAGGAGGGAAGAAGAGAGAAAGAGATAGAAAAAAATAATTTATGGTCGGGCATGGTGGCTCATGCCTGTAATCCCAGTGCTTTGGGAGGCTGAGGCAGGAGGATCACGAGGTCAGGAGATCAAGACCATCCTGGCTAACACGGTGAAACCCCGTCTCTACTAAAAATACGAAAAAAAATTAGCCGGCCATGGTGGTGGGCACCTGTAGTCCCAGCTACTTGGGAGGCTGAGGCAGGAGAATGGTGCCAGGAGGCGGAGCTTGCAGTGAGCCGAGGTTGCACCACTGCACTCCAACCTGGGGGACAGAGCAAGACTCCATCTCAAAATAAATAAATAAAATAAAATAAAATAAAATTGATAATATAGAAGCTGCATCAGACAAAAGTAGAATCAAGAGGGAATTATGTGTACACCTACAACACAGTGAAACAATATTTAGTCAGATTAAATAAGAGAATAAACTCTGGCTTAGAGAATTTTGTTTTATGTTATACTTTTTTCTCTCCGGTTTTAAATGTTAGATGGACATTTTTGTAACATATTTTTTTTAAATAGAGAAAGTAAAAGAAACAGGAAAATGATTGCCCGAGGTCCTTAACCTAAAGATAAGAACTCTTAACATTTTGAGTCCTCTTGATGTTTTTCCATTCAGTTCTCTCTTTATGTAGTTGAGATAATAGTGTGCACGTATGTGTGTGTGTGGTTGTGTGCATATGTGTGTGTGTATGTGTCCTGTTCTGTGTCCTGCTTTCTTCAAACAATATAAGCCATTAATATTTCCCCTTATCATAAAAGATAAGAAAAGACTAAGGAACTTGTACTAATTGGAAAAGACCAAGAAGATACAACAGTTTTTTTGCAATGCAGGACTCTGGACAGGATCCTGGAACAGAAAAAGGATGTTTATGGAAAAAACAAGTGAATCTATTAAACTCCGAGGTTTAGGGAATAGTACTGTAGCAACATTCACTTCCTGGTTTTGTTGATTGTGCTGTGGTTATGTAAGATGTTAATATTAGGTGACACTGCTTGACAGGTATGTGAGAACCCTCTGTACTATCTTTGCAACTTTTTTGTAAATTTAGTTCAAAATACAAAGTTTTAAAAATTCCTCAGTGTTTAACAACATATTTATCATAGAAACAATTTGTATCTATTGTTTCATGCATGTCATGGAAAAAGTGCTACGATATTGTTGCAATAAATACCATTTTTTTTGTAACTCTTCTGCAACTTTGAGATATTTCTTAAAATTAAGCCCCCTAATGAAATTACTGGGTCAAAGGGGTTGAATAGATTTTTGCTACATATTCTCTAATATCTTTAAAAAACTTTTACCAATTAACATTTTGACCATCATTTTATGTGTGCCTTTTATAATAAAAAAAAAATCTTACTAATATGATAGGTGAAAATTGAATTGAGATTTTTTAGATTGTATTTTTTGTATAAAAATTCAAGACCGTACCTTTGATCTTGATGTTCGAGGTTTTTCTCATTGATTTGAATAAAGCGTACATAAATATAGAGTGACAATTTTCTCTCTACATTATCTGTTACAAATTTGGTTTGGTTTGGAAATGTAGGAGAAAACATTTTAATTAGATCAAAGTGCATACCTTAATGGAAACAGGACTTTAAATATTTCTTAAGAAATATCAGTAGTATGATTTGCATTAATGAATTAAAACATTAGTAATTATTAAAATTCTTATAACAGTTTATAAAATTTAGTATGAAGAGGGTGGCCCCCCCCACTCTTCTTACACCAGAGACAAAGCAAATATTTGTTTTAGCAGAACTGCTTTAAATTTCTAAGCTAAGTGAGTGAATAAATGGCCCTAAAAGTACTGTAGTCCAAAAGATACTGTCTTAGATACAGGATGCATGGATTGGAATTTAGCCCACATATCACACAGACTATGTGACCTTGGGCAGATCACCTAACCTTTCCTGGCCTTTGTTTCTGTTTTCTGTAGAATGACAATTAGACCTATTCTGCATCCTTCAGTGTTACAAGAATTTAATAATATGAAATGATATTTTCAACAACAAATCGATCTATTCCTGTATTCATTCAACAATTATGGTTCTGTGCTAGATAGCATAGAACTTTAGGTCCCTGCAAATAGCTATTGACAATGATAATTAAGATTGCCCTTGAAGCTGGCTTAAAACTTTAAGTATTCTATTTGAAAATATTTTGACTTTTTTGTGTGTCCTGTGAATACGAAGATTAGCTGTCCAAAGTATTTTTTGTCCTCTTTATCCCCCGTTAACAAAACTTCAGGGAGAATTAACACTTGGGTTTTCTGGTGAGTAATGTATACAACATATTTGAGGAATTTATCAATCTTACCTAAGTTTCTCAAATTTAGTGTGATAGCATAGTTCATAGTATCTTATTAAAGTCTGCATTATTTAAGGTTAATTCTTTCTCCTTTCTAATACTGTTTGTGTGTACTTGCACTTTCATTTTTTATCATCATAAGAGGTGTTTCTTTTTTATTGTGTTTTTTTTCAAAGAACCAACTTATGTTCTTTTGAATCCTCTTTTTATCATGTTTTTGAAAAAATGGTAACATTATTATTGTTGTTTCCATAATTCTCTCCTTTCCAACATTTTATGTTTTAATATTTTTCCCAATATCTTAAGAAAAATGATTACTGCATTATATTTATCAGTAATTTTTCTGTTATTTAAAGGTATAGTTTTCACTCTGAGTACTGCTTTTGCTTCATTCCATGTTTTATTGTGTAATATTTTCATTTCAGTTATAAATGATTTCTAATTTTCATTATTTTATCTCTGGATTATGCATCATGTAAAAGTATCTTTTTTACTAAATCTAAGTCTTCTCTTTCTACCAACTTAATAACATTGCGGTAAAAGAATATTGTCTGTATGAAGCTTGTGCTTTGAAATGTCTGAGACTTGTTTATAGCTCACCAAATGGTTAGCTTTGTTAAACATTCGGTGTGTGCTTAGGACTTACACTATGCACCTATTGGACGTAGTGCTCTGCATTTAACCAAGCGTGTTATTTGTGTCGAATTTTCTACAAAAGTCTTATTTTTCAACTCTATCAGTTACTGAGACAAGTGTATTAAAATCCGAAACAATGGAAGATTTGTTGATTTCTTAATGTAATATTGTCAGTTAAAACGTTTAAGCACATTTTTGAAGATTAGCTGTAAACAAGTTCGAAAGTAGATATTTGCATTTTTATGCTATGGTTTGGCTCTGTGTTTGCACTCAAATCTTATCTCTTATTGTAATCCCTACGTGTTGGGGGAAGGACCTTTTGGGAGGTGATTGGATCACGGGGACAGTCTTCCCCATGCTGTTCTCATAATAGTACGTTCTCATGAGAGCTGATGGTTTTAAAGTGTGACGCTTTCTCTCTCTCTCTCTCTCTCTCTCTCTCTCTCTCTCAATCTCTCTCTCTCCTGTTACCTTGTGGATAAGGTGCCTGCTTCCGCTTTGCATCCAGCAATGATTGTAAGTTTCCTGAGGCCTCCCCAAACATGAAGAACTGTGAGTCAATTAAACCTCTTTGTTTATAGATTACCTAGTCCCAGATAGTATATCTATAGCAACGTAAGAACAGGACTAACACAATTTATTACTGACTGCCTTTATCTTTAGTGATGCTTTTATCTTAAAGTCAATTTTGTTTGGTATTATTGTAGTTATCGCAGTTTTTTCTTTGGCGTTCATTTGGCTGTTATATCTTTCTTTTCCTATTGCTTTAATTTTAACATTCATCTAACCTCCTACCATTTGTATCCTTCTATGAAAGAATATACCACTGGACTCCTTTAACCCTGTTTAACAATCTTTATCTTAATTTGAGCACTTAGCCCATTTGTCATGATCACTGATATGTTTAGATTTATTTCTACCATTTTGTTTTTCTGTCTGTCCCAGATTTTCAATGTTTCTTGTCCACTTCTTTTTTGTGTTCTTTTAAGTGTCTCCTAAGACACACGATGTGTGTATTTTTTTCCTTAGTGATTTTTCTGCCAATTATAATTAACATCTTAATTTGAAACAATCTAGTCTGGATTAATACCAACTTAATTTCATTAAAACATAATACTTGGTCTTATAGAACTCTGTTTCTTCCAACCTCCTTTGTTCTATTATTGTTCTATAAATTATGTCTTACAGATAAAATACATCAACACAGTTTTATAATTATTGCTGTTTTATGCAGTTGTTTTTTAAATAATAAAAGAGTTTTAAATAAAAAATTCTTACTCTTTTACATTTACCTTAGGAAGTTATTTTTAGCAATGTACTTTATGTCTTCATATAGACTGGAGTTACCAGTTTAGTGACTTTTCAATTTAGTCTAAAGAATTAACCTTTACTATTTCACATAGAGAAGTTCTACTAATAAAGATTCTTCAGGTTTTGGTTGTCTGTGAATGTCTTAATTTGTTTTTTGTTTTTGAAGGACAGTTTTGTGGGCATACAATTCTTGATTAATTGCCTTTGTTCTTTCAGCACTTTGAAGGTCATTTCTACTGCCTTCTGGCTTATATGACTTCTGATGAGAAGTTACCTGTTAATATTAGAGAATCCTTGAGAATCTGTTGTATACATCTAGTTGCTTTTCTCTTGCTGCTTCAAAGAGCCTCTCAGGTTTGGTAGTTTATGATGTGTTTTAAGTGTAAATCTCATTGAGTTAATTCCATCTGGAGTTTATTAAATTTCTTGAAGTTTTAGATTCATGTTTGTCATCAAATTTGGAGGGCTATGGTCATTATTTCTTTAAGTATGCTTTCCCTTTCTCTTTTTCATTTTGATTTTCATAATGTACATATTGGTCTGCTTGCTGTTATCCCACATGTTTATTTTTCTGTTTTTTTTGTTTTGATTCCTTCAAATGGATCATCTCAATTGAACTATCTTCAAGTTAACCAGTTCTTCCTTCTACCAGCTCACATTTGCTGGTGAGCCCCTCAAGTGAATTTTTAATTTCAAATATTGGACTTTTCAACTCCCAAATTTATATTTGGTATTTATTGTATAATTTTTATCCTTTATTTGTTGTCTCAAGTTAGTAAGACATCATTCTCATACTTCTCTTTACTTCTTTATACCAGATTTCCTTTCTCTTTTTTTCATCTAATTGCAATAGCTGATTTAAAGTCTTTGTCTAGTAAGTCCAATATCTGGGCTTCCTGAGGGTCTTTCCTGTGTCCTTGCATGTTTCACAATTATTTTATTGGAAGATGGACATGTTAAATAACGTAATGCAACAAATTCAGACCTCCAATCCTTCCCCTGACTTTGTTGTTATTATTGGTGGTGGTTGTCATCACTGTTTAGTGACTTTCCTGTATTAATTTGTAATGTCTGTATTTTTTTGTCAAGCATAGCCACTGACGTCTCCAGTTGGGCTAGCTCACTGTTCAGCTAATATTTGACAGGCATTGTCTTAAGTATTTTGAACCAATAAGCCTCCCCGCCTTTGCTAAGGGGCTGTATGTAAGTACACAGTGTGGTGAAAATTTTCAGTTTTATGACAGGCAATTTACAACTCTGCATTAGTCCCTATTTTCTGCTTGTGCAGATTTTCAGTGTTAGCCAGAAATAAGATATACAGAAGCTTTTCAAAGTTCCCTATGAACATACCATTTTCTGACTTTTCTTTTTAAATTTTTTTGGTCAGCCTTTTTTCAGACCCAACTGATATTACTGCCTCATGCAACTGTGATGTTAAACAATTGCCATTTACTGTTTGCAACAAATGTCCCAGGGATAACCTAGTTTTCTAAAGCCAGCCCTGAGTTAGGTAAAATGAAGAGAAGCCCTTCTAAAATGTGAATAGAGCATTTTGGAGAGCTCCCAGACAGGGAAAATTATAATAATTATCAGAGGATGGGGCTTTCAGGGAACTTTAAACCCATTCTGCTCACTCTAGTGAATTCTAGATGAATGGGTTTTTAAAAGCTGTTATTGTCATAAAGCTGTTTTTTGTTTTCATTTATGTTTTGAGAGAGACCAGGTCTTGCTCTATCACCCAATCCAGAGTGCAGTGGCATTACCAGGGTTCACTACAGCCTCGACCTCCTGAGCTCAAGTGATCCTCCCACCTCAGCTTCCCAAGTAGCTAGGACCACAGGCACATACTAGTGTGCCCAGCGAATTTTTTTTTCATTTTTTTCTAGAGCTGGGGTCTTACTTTGCTGTCCAGGTTGGTCTCAAATTCCTGGCCTCAAGTGATCCTCCTGTCTCAGTCTCCCAAAGTGCTAGGATTATAAGCATGAGCCACTTTGCCTGACTGAGGCTGTTGGTTTTTTAGGATATCTTGTAGCCAGGAGAGGCCAGTGGGAATAGGGCAAGTTAAAACAGCAAAAATAAATGTGCTTAAGATTATTGCAAGGCTTTGGTTAATTTCCAGATATTTGAGAAAGTCAATTTTCACTTTTTTTTTTTTTTTTTTTTGCCAGTGTGTTCCTTGCTTTTATAGAGGAGTGGATTTTTTAAGGTCCTTCTTCTCCTATTTTAGAAGTGTATCCTATTTCTTATAAGGCTAAAAATAGTTTTACGATACATTCTAGCAATTGTGCTCCTAGGCATTTACCCACAAAATTTCAAAACTTATGGCCATAACAAATCTTAACTGACTGTTTATAGCCACCCTTTAAATAATAAGCAAAAACTGAAAGCAACCAAGATGTCTTTCAGTAAGTAAATGAAAAAATAAACTTTGGTACATTCATACAGTGGAATAATATGAAATAATATTTTACAATAAAACGAATGTTCTATCAAGCCATGCCACAAAAAAAGAATTAACCTTCTATGTGTGTCATTAAGTGGAATAAGCCAATCTGAAAAAAAGGATAAATACTATAAACTTAAATTTATATAATCTTTTGCAAGAGGCAAAACTACAGAGATGGTAAGAGGTCAGTGTTCCAGGGTTTTGGGTAGGGAGGAGAGTTGAAGAAATAAAGCAAGGGGATATTTTAAGTGGGGAAATTATTCTGTATGATACTGGAAGGATGACTGTTTTACATTATGCATGGCAATAGATTAGAGTTGGAAACATGAGTGCAAACTCGTGTTTACCTTAGTATAGATACAGATAGTTAAATGTAGAAATATGTATAGATATGTTTATATAAGTGGGTTAGTAGACACATGTATGTCTCCTTGCTCTGTCAGCCAAGAGAGTGTAGAAACATTGACACCCCAATTGAATGAGTATAACTAGTGCCCAGATTTGGGTTTCCAATACCTTTTTTTTTTCTTCTTTGAGATAGAGTCTTGTTCTGTCACCCAGGCTGGAGTGCAGTGGAGTAATCTTGGCTCACTGTAACCTCCTCCTTCCTGGCTCAAGCAATTCTCCTGCTTCAGCCTCCCGAGTAGCTGGTACTACAGGCATGTGCCACCATGCCTGGCTAATTTTTTTGTATTTTTAGTAGAGACGGGGTTTCACCGTGTTAGCCAGGATGGTCTCAACCTCCTGACATTGTGATCTGCTGGCCTCGGCCTCTCAAAGTGCTGAGAGTACAGGCATGAGCCATCGCGTCCGGCCTCTAATAGCATTCTTGAATAAAAAGCACCAGGGCTTGTTGGAGAAATGGCTGGTTCTAGGACTGGAGTAGAGAACATACAAAATGAGCTTGCAGCATCTTGTAATGCCAGAAAGTAGAAATGCTTAATATACACACACACAAACACACCCCCCACACACACACACACACACTGATGGGGGGTTTTAGAGAAACACAGGAACCAACTGCTCCCAATGGCAGAAGGTGGAACAACTTGGCAAAAGAAAAGGATAAATTAGTGTGGTGTTCTAACCAAAATATGAAATAAATATCAAGAAAGCCATAGTAAGATTAAAAAGATTGAATACATAAAATAATAATGGGGAAAAATAAACAAATCTCTCTAGTATTTATGAATCACTGAGTTAATGTTATCATTGAATAGTATCATTCAATATTATGAATAAAAAAATAAAAACCTGAAAGGATTATTATGCTACTTTTATAAGAATTTTTCTATTAACAACTGTATCTGAAATTTGCAGGTTAAAATTTCTAAGTCCTATGACAGTCCTTTTCTCTCATTTCTGGAAATACACTTGCTAAATTAACTTTGAGTTTAAAGTGCCATCAAGCACCCAAAAAACTGCTATTGCTGGACTGATGCCAAAGGTTCCCAATTTCTAGGTGTCAGGTGTATTTGGATAGAGGCTTCATCTCAGGTTTATTTGTTCTATGTCAGCAATTTAAAAAATTGTACCTATCTCCGAGCTGTCTTCAGGAATAAAAGAGTCCACTCTGCAGATATGTGCCAGCTTGGTTATACGCTGAGCCTTCAGGCCTATCACAGACACAAGAAATTCCACATCTTGTGAAAAATGTGTCATTTCCATGGCATTTTCCCTTTGAGAATATGTGTGTGCACTTTCTGTGCCAAAGACAGTAGAAAGTGTAACAGAGCATGTGCTGGGTGAGGGAATGAGCTGCGGCTGAGCAATGCACTTCAACTGCTTGTGGAAACTCTCAGGCTGGGGATTGTCTCTGTTTCTTCCCTTTATATCAACAAAGAAGCATCCAGTTTATTCAAAGTACCAGTGTTGAATCTGTGCAAAACATTAATTCCTTTGTCTGATTCAAAACCCACATCTCTTGTATTAAGCATGTAATTATGCACCATAATAATGTCTCACGTTTTCCTAAGATTTTATATTTAACCAACTTCATGTCAATTATATCACTGAACGCTAATTCCCTTTCCCCATTCTCTTGCACTGCCAACTCTTCCCTCAGAACACATACTCAAGAAGCATGGAATGTTGACCATGTTTAGAGGTTGAGGAAATGGAAGTTTGCAGAGGGTAAATGATGCCCCAAAGTTAGAGAAACACCAACTAGAGAAGCAACTGTGTAAACAGACTATGAGCTGATGGTTTTGTTTTTAGGGACACAGCTCAAATTCCCTAGGATGGTGATTTGCTTATACTACACCATTAGATGGAAGCCCAGCTCTTGCACAGTGATTTCTGACATTTCTGAGTGTAGAGGTATTTCTCCTTCTTCGCTCTCCCTCCATACCTGCTCCTCACGCTCCATAAACTTCTCCCTTATGATGCCCTGCCATCTGCTATTTCCAGAGTCCACTCACAGATGTGCTTCTTCTACCAATAAACTGTGAGCATGTGAAGGGTGGTGCCCAGGGCTGACTCTTCCCTGTATCTGTTGACCCCACCCCAAGGATTAACGTAGGTCCTGGGGTGGAATTAACGTTTGATAAGTGAGCATGAAACAGGAGCAATGACGGCGAGCAGTTAAAGATGAGGAAAATTAAGAGTTGGAAGGAAACTATTGATCCCCTATGCATGTCAGGCTGTAGCCTCAGTCCTTTACAGTTATTCTACATTAATTTCTGACTTCCTATTACTGCCCTCATCAAAAAGAGGAAGAAAATCACACCTGGAGAGATTAAGTCATTTGCCAGGCACCAGGACTTGCATCCAGATTGGGCAATTCCCTAACCGGTACTCTTTGTACTAAAAGACAACCCCAGGTGAATTGGCAGGATCCAAAGACTAATCCTGTTTATATTCACCACATGAGCACAATTTACCAAATACCTGAGAAGAAACAGGATAGGAAATTTTCTGTGTGTATTTTATCTGTGCAGGGAGCATTGGGGTCTATTTTCATTGGCTTTATCCCCCTTTTTTTTTTAATTAAAACTAATAACAACTGAATATTTTCCACTGGCGTATAAATGGATGTCTCAATTGCAAAGGTGCCGAGAGCTCAGACTTACTTAACTTTCAGTTTAGGTATCCACCCTGCATTGCACAATCATCAAATGGGATATGATGCAATTTTTTTAAACAGACTTTGCAAAACAAGTATTGAGTAACCGGAATCTCTTTTTCCTTGTATGTGCCTAGCAACCTTGCAGGTCTGTTTGACAGGAAAAAAATTGCCTTTGGACAGCAATTCAGAAAGATACTGAAAGGCTGAGAAAAGCATGAGGCTCTGGAGTGTCGCAATCAGTGTGGGCCAGGCTGATTTAACCAAGAAGGAAGTGCCTGGGCTCCCCCGTTGCTCCGCCCCTCTCCGTGTAAGGCAGCAGGGTCAGAGAGAGAAACCAAATTCATCTGACACATTCCTCTGTTTACTTTGTGGACTGTAGAGCCTGGTGAAAAACTTTCTAAAATATATATATATTTTATTGTTAAAAGAACGATGCAACATTGCAGAAATTTTTGAAAAGTGAAAAATCAATCGTGCATCATATCATCACCCCTAACAAATGTGTTTTCGGTTTTATTTATTTCCTTCCAGGCGTCCTCCTCATTCATACATATTTCACACACTGGGACAGAATCCAGGAAACGCCATCTGCTGAGCACTATTTGGTCAGAAACTGGACTCAATGATTTAGATTTATAATCAAATTTATTTCTGACAAAATTCCTCCAAGGTCAAAAGATTGTCTCCCTTTTACAGATAAAAATACAACCATTACCTAAGAAAATGTCAGTACCTGCCTGAAGTTCCCTGGTCAAGTTATGAATCTGGGATTCAAACATAGTTTTGTTTGCCCACAGAACCAGTGGTTTATTCTACATCATTGTAGCTCAGCTTTATATTTTTCTCATTTACCATTATATGTAAGTATGTTATTTTATGATACTCATCTATATTAATATGTTAATATATGTAATCGAAGTACTAATGATATGTCACCATTTACTCTACAATATTAAGTTTTGGAGCAGGTATTAATCTCAGCCTGCAAAAAAATTAATTTTGCAAGAATGTAATTGTATTTTCTATACATGGACAATATTCATTTCGAACCTCTGTTTTGCTACATGGTAGAAACTTAATCTCATCAACTGGGGACTTATACTCCTGAAACCTGTAAAATTCCAGAGGTTGTTTTTGTGTTCCATGTTCTTAATGAGTGCCATGATGGGGTAAAAAGCCACGTGACCCTTAGATGTTTACCTCTGTCCATTGGTAATGGATGGCCTAATACCCTTCCAACTCCTAGTTATGTGTCCTTAAACGCCACTCTGCATCCTCCTTTGCCCAACTGCAAAGCCTGTGCCTGTCCGGCTTAATGTAGCCACTCCTACGCCTCTCTTCAGAGCAAGAAACAGGGGTAGCAGAACTTAATAATTGGTTGTCCACGCCCTCATGGCTCTGGCTTTCCAAGGTCTTGCTTTCTCATTAGTTGGATTCCTATTTACCATGGATCTGCTGCATTTCCAAAGAAGACTCTCAGCCACAGGCTACAAAGTTATCAACAGTGGCTGTGATGATTGGGATGAAACATGGGATGAGTCAAGGCAAGAGATGACAGGCAAGTGGTACTTAGAAGTGTAGCCTCCGGCCGGGCGCAGTGGCTCAAGCCTGTAATCCCAGCACTTTGGGAGGCCGAAGCGGGCAGATCACGAGGTCAGGAGATCGAGACCATCCTGGCTAACACGGTGAAACCCCGTCTCTACTAAAAACACAAAAAATTAGCTGGGCGTGGCGGCAGGAGCCTGTAGTACCAACTACTCGAGAGGCTGAGACAGGAGAATGGCCTGAACCTGGGAGGCGGAGCTTGCAGTGAGCCAGGATCGTGCCACTGCACTGCAGCCTGGGAGACAGAGCAAGACTCCATCTCAAAAAAAAAAAAAAAAAAAAGGAAAGAAGTGTAGCCTCCTTATAGATGACCAGTGAGTGGATGCATTTGTATTAGTTCTCTGGAGAAACAGAACCTATAGGATGAAGATATAGATATATAAAAATGAGATTTATTTTAAGAAATGGCTCTGATAATTCTGGGGGCTTGGAGAGTCCGAAATTTAATAGGAGAAGCTGGCAGGCTGAAAACAGGAAAGAGTTTCAGTTTCAGTCCAAAGATAGTCTTCCAGAGAATTCCTTGTTGCGGGGAGAAGGGAAAGTCAGTCTTGTCAGTCTTACGTTCTATTCAGGCCTTCAGACGGTTGGTTGAGGCCCACTTATCAATGTGGAGCACTGTGGAGAGGTGAAGCCAGCTGGGCTTCTGGGTCGGGTGGGGACTTGGAGAACTTTTCTGCTAGCTAAAAGATTGTAAATGCACCAATCAGTGCTCTGTGTCTCGTTAAAGGTTTGTAAACACACCAATCAGCACTCTGTGTCTAGCTAATCAAGTGGGGACTTGGAGAACTTTTCTGTCTAGCTAAAGGATTGTAAATGCACCATCAGCACTCTGTGTCTAGCTAAAGGTTTGTAAACACACCAATCAGCACTCTGTGTCTAGCTAAAGGTTTGTAAACATACCAATCAGTGCTCTGTGTCTAGCTAAAGGTTTGTAAACACACCAATCAACACTCTGTGTCTAGTTAAAGGTTTGTAAACGCACCAATCAGTGCTCTGTGTCTACCTAAAGGTTTGTAAATGCACCAATTAGCACTCTGTGTCTAGCTAAAGGTTTGTAAATGCACCAATCAGCACTCTCTGTCTAGCTAATCAAATGGGGACTTGGAGAACTTTTCTTTCTAGCTAAAGGATTGTAAACGCACCAATCAACACTCTGTGTCTAGCTAAAGGTTTGTAAATGCACCAATCAGCACTCTGTGTCTAGCTAATCGGGTGGGAACTTGGAGAACTTTTCTATCTAGCTAAAGGATTGTAAATGCACCAATCAGCACTCTGTAAAATGGACCAATCAGCACTCTGTGAAATGGACCAATCATCACTCTGTAAAATGGACCAATCAGCAGGATGTGGGTGGGGTCAGATAAGGGAACAAAAGCAGGCCACCCTAGCCACCAACAGTAACCCCACTGGGTCCTCTTCCATGCTGTGGAAGCTTTGCTGTTCTTGGCAATAAATCTTGCTGCTGCTCACTCTTTGGGTCTGCACTACCTTTATGGGCTGTAGCACTCGCTGCGAAGGTCTGCAGCTTCACTCCTGAAGCCAGCGAGACCACAAATCCACCACGAGGAAGAAATTTTGGATACATCTGAACAGCTGAAGGAACAAACTCCGGACACACCATCTTTAAGAACTGTAACACTCACCTTGAGGGTCCGCAGCTTTATTCTTGAAGTCAGCAAGACCAAGAGCCCACTGGAAGGAACCAATTCCGTGAGTTTTACTCAAAGTCCACCAATTTAAATCTCATCCAAAACATCCTTACAGAAACATCCAGAATCATGTTTCATGACATATCTGGGCACTGTGACCCAGACAACTTGACACACAAAATTAACCGTTACAACATCCCTTGCATGAGCAGGCACCATAAACACAAACAGCAAAAAGGGGATACCTCTCCAAGGCTTCTTTGGTGGGATATATCTCCAAGGCCTCTCTGCTGATTATTCTAAACCACATTCTCAACTTTTTAGGATTGCTCCAAGAAAGGGCGTTTTCTAAGAGATTTTTAAAAGCCTGTATTTACAGCACATGAATTAATTCATTTGAGAAATATCAACAGTGCCAGGCACTATTCATCTCTATAGATTCACAGGTGAATAAAATCCTATTCTTTTTGTCTCAAGGAATCGACTTAATGCAAAGATAGAAAACAACTAAACAAGAAATAAGAAACACTTCAATAATTGTTTAAACTGCAATAATCAAAGGTGCTAAGGGACTTTTCTATTTTGGTCTTTCATTAGTTTTCCTTTAGTAGTTTTCATGTTAATGTTATGCCACCAGTCGCCCCCAGGGGTGTTAGAAGAGACAGCCCTAAGAAATGTGCCATTGTGTCGGTGGTGGGGACGCCATGGAAGGTAACATGCACAACTTCACATGGTGGCTACTCTATGAAGACGTGGGGCAAGCAGTATCTTGATTTTAGAAAAAATAAATAAATCTGTGTTTCTTCTCAGCCACTGGCTCATTTTTGCCTTGAGGACCAGTTGACTTTACAAGTGGTGATATATGTAGTTTTTCTTTGTCTTAGCTATAAAGGAGAGAAAAGACAAATGTGGGTACAATCTGTAGTAACCCCGTAGAACCATATGGCATTCGTTCTGCAGACTAACTGTGCCCCAGAGTGTCTCTTCTCTGCTCTCTCTTTTACTTTCTCTTTATTCCCTTATTTTTATCACTAGTTTTTAAAAATATCTTATTGTAGTAAATGGCCCTTTGACAGCCAACTCAGATCCATTTTGGAAAGACATAGAAAATTAGGTAGGTGGGTGGGTGGATGGATGGATGGGGAGACAGTTTCCTTTGATAGAGCTAAGGAAAATGTCATTGAAATAATGACACCTTCAGGCTTGGTCTAAGAGGATGCATGGCTGTTCATTGGAAGGGAAGGAGGGCTGTTTCTACCTGAGGTAGGTAGTAGGGAGGGATGGGGAAGCTGGATTGCACTAATCTTTGGTGAACAGAGCTAATTAAGTAAGTTACTTAGTAATCACATCATTTGGTTAATGCAATTCAGAATGAGTCCCAGCTACTCTGGTCATTATGCTGATGGAAAGCTTTTTGAGAAAAAAAAAGGCCATCTCCCTGTGCTCATCCTGTAATTATCCATTTCTTGCCTACCTCTTGCTGTTTTTGATAAGAGCCATTAGGATAATAATTATAGACTCAACTAATGTATTAATAACTCTGTGGACGTACATGTCTTGATGCCTCTGTGAAAGACTGAAATATGTTAACCTTTTAAATGTCTTCAGTCACAGGCTGTGTCAGACTTTTATTAATGGCCCAGTTCAGCTGCCCAAACTCCAGCTAGCTGCAAGTGCATATGATGTGTGGTTAACAAAGCCTTTTCATCCTGCTCATGGTCACTTCCCTTTTTAGGAACGTGAAATGAAATACTGTGTTTATCCTGTATATCCTAAGAATGTACGTCAGCTGCAAGCCCTGAAATAGACACGGTTTGCTGCCCTAAATATTTGATTCTTGAGTCAAGTTATTGTAATTGCTAGACATCCTTCTCTAAATATAGAAGGACAGTGGAGCTGCACATTTGAAATAAACATCGTGCTCACATATAACACAGTTTGGATTTGATTTTTTAAAAATAATTTCCTCAGGTTTGGTGAGTGCAATAAATGATGAGACATTTAATTCATCCAAAATCCTACAGCTTTAAGGAGACATGATTAAGAGGTCTGTGGGTTATGAAAGGGTATTTCTAGCAGTTAAAAGAATGCAGTTACTACAAGACAGAAACTTCAACACACGCTTTTGTAAAACCATTGTTAATCTGCCATTGCCCCAACTCTATGGCTGCTGTTTCACTGATAAGTATTTTCAGATTAAAGAGTGAAAGCAAATACATTTACCACAGACAAAAACACATATTAGGGGACCTAACTGCCTTTGAACTGTTTGATAGCTTATCTCCTACCACCAGGGCATTAAGCTAAAGTTGCAAGGCTGCCTGATACCTGCAGAAATAGCCCTGGGACAAAAACATTCTCAAGTATTCCTGCCTAGTACATGCTAAAGTTAGAGAACAAAATAAAGGACTGAAAGCTCCTGTGTGTTTATGGCATGCAAGATGCCCATCACTCAGCCTTGTTACCCTCATGTCAGATTTGATCTACTTTTAGACACTGAAATTGGGATTCCAATCTTAAATTTGAAAGCAGTTTGGTAGAGTTTGGGATAGGTAGGTTCATTGAATTTAAACTTCATGGGAGGAGGTATAAATATGGTTTGTTTATTTGAAGGAGTCATAGAAAAAGGAGTTTTCTAATGGTTGTTTAGAAAGTAATAGTCAAAGCTTTAAAATATATAGCATTTTATAAATTCCTTAATATATAATAAATAATATATTTAAGTATTAAATATATAATATGTATTAAAATATTAAATACCTATATTATATGCTTAATACTTTAATGTGTCATATTTTATAAATTCCTCTAAGGAATTTATTTATAAAATAGTCTGTATTTAAGTATTAAATATATAGTATATATTAAAAATTTTATAAAATACACTAACATCTATGTATATATACATATACACACACACATACACACAACAAGATGAAAAGAGAGAATGCACTCACCTGGGACCAGCTTGACAAAGCTTGATGAGTTCTATCAATTTATGTCCAATACTCTTCTTTTTTCCATCATCAATTTACGTAGTTAACAAATGTTTATTGACACTTACTACTTATCTAGTGCCGTGCAAGTTGCTGAAAATATGAAGCAGATTAAGACCGGCATTTTCTGCCAAGTTTGCACAAACAAATGCAAAGAAGATTGAACTTTCTTGAGAGGACTGATTATGAAAGTAAACAGAGGGACTCCAAATGCTCCAAGAATGGGCACCATCCCCTGACTGAGTGGGGGAGAAAGGAGAGCACCAGAGGCTGCTTCTTGAGAGGGTAGTTGTGTATGTTTCTCATGGCATTTGCTATCCCTTGTTGTTTGGATATAACAAAGGCAGAGGCATGCGTTAACCACGCTTCTCTGTTCATGGCTTATTATCAACAAGTGCAACAAGTGTATGGGGAAGGACCTGGTGCTATTTTTGTTTGTTGATATATTTGTTTATTTATTTTTGATTCCCCTTTCTCACCATTTCTCACTCCCAATTCTCCTATCCCCATTATCAGCAACAATTCTATGTTGATGTCTGTGTGTCCTTATACACTGCGTGTGCTATCGTTTTATAGGCAGGCATCTTAATTCCTCCAAGTGGCATTGTTTTTTCATTGTTTTTTATATGCCATTATGTTCCTTTTTCACCACGCACTATGTTGTTAACATTCGTCCATCAGCCACATATTCGTTACTTCCAATTGCTGTATAACAGTCCACCTCTGTCTATGCACCAGAATAATGGGGGTGCACAGGTGTTCTCCATCTCTATCTCTATGCACAATGTCCTTGTGAGGTCTATTGATAAGCATTTAAGAATTTTGCTGTCTTTTACTAAAAACAAAGTATTCAGTATTTCTAGCATGTGCCTAGTAGGTAACACAAAGATGTAAAGCCCACGGTCCTTTTTCTCTAGAAGTTAGTTGTAGAGCTGGAGTGGGAAGGAGGATGTATGATCTGTAAACAAGTTACCCTTATAAAAAGAGACAAGGGCTAGATCAACAATTCCGAAATGCAGGAGAAGGTAACTGGCATTTTTCAAGCATCTGCTATAAGCTGGGCTTTTTGCTGAGAATTTCCCAAGCGCTGGAAAATTTCTCTGGTAAGCATAAAAGGAGGGAGACTTATGAGGGCAAAACCTAAGAAACCTACTTGGAAAATGCAAGATTTATTCCAGGAAAGTAGAGCTCTTCAAGCATAGATGAGAGCAGGAAGAACATTATGGTCAGAGCAAACCTAAAGAATAAAGGATGAGTGCTCAGAACATGTGGGGCATTGGTCGGGGAGCAAGACTTAGGTCCATTTGAGGAATTCATAGATTGTATAAGAAATGGTGGGCATTCCTTAGAAATTCATAGCATGTGAATTTAATAATATTTTAAATTATGAATAGACGTGGTTTCCTGGTATCTAATCCTCTCAACTAATATGTGCCATGTAATATTCTAAAATCAGTAATTACAGAGATGAACCAAAGAGACTTGGTCAACATCCTAATGGAATCTAAATTCTAGTGGGTAAAAGCAGATGATAAATAAGTTAAGACAGAGCAGATGAATAAATAAGCAAACCAAACACAAAAATATAAGATAACATGTGCTAGTTCATAGGCCACTATATGAATTAAAAACAACTGTCTCCTCTACGAGGACAAAACAGAGAAGAAAAATACCACTCCCACTATGAAGAAAGGCTTGTCTACTCAATACTGCCTCTTACTAATACAAAGAAGATGTTCCTCTAGAGCTCAGGAGGAATCTGTGAGTCAGATTTCAACCCACACTCATCCTCCCAGCCTGCAGCCATGGGCAGTGCCCAAACCAAGCAGCCCTGGACATGGACACAAGACAGGGCCATGTGTTAAAGAAGGAAAAGAGGTAGAGGGCAGGTATGTCAGTCAATACGATCTGGGATTGCCTTGCAGAAATGGTGATATTTGTCCTGAGATGTCAAACAAGAAAAGCAACCTTTTATGCAGCATTAAGGGAATGTCACTCTGGACAAAGGAAGTAACAAGGTCAAAGGCTCCAACACAAGTGCTTATACATTTGTCCCCAGACCAGAAGGGCCAGTGACTAACACAAGAGCAGAAGGCGATACAGAGATAATAGGGGCCCAACTACAGAAGCCATGCTGTGGTGTTTGGATTTTAAGATTTTACTTTAAACGGTATTTGTATGCTGTGTATGTATTATTGTAGTTGAAGCTAGTTGGAGGAATTTGATTGAAGAATGGGTTTACAAGAATCTTCAGAATATCTTGGCTTCTACATAAGATAAAAATAAATACATTCAGGTTATAAAGCTCTCATTTATGGAATCAAGATTCTAGAATGCTATAACTGAAGGGGAACTCATATATTATTTAGTTCAAACTTTTTTCTTATTTAAATGAAAAAAATGGTATCCTATGTAGACATATTAATTTATACATATATAGACCAGCATATATTGATTTACATAGATATATTCACATCTAGATATACTGATATCTCTATCTATCTATCCCATGTAGATATATTGAAAAGTACCAAGTTCAAAAGTTAAAGAACACAACACATGCAATTACTTAATCTGTCTATACCTGAACTTATTATGCATATTTGCAAACCTCCATTCTACCAGGGAGTGGACATTTAATCTAAGTCTATTCAGTGGCTCTCCTACCCTTATCTTAGTGCTCTTTCTAAATTATCAGGCACATACACTGCTCTAAGCCACTGATAGTACTGGAAAGAGCTAATATATCCCAT
The DNA here is from genome assembly GCF_049350105.2 of Macaca mulatta. NCBI lineage: Eukaryota > Metazoa > Chordata > Mammalia > Primates > Cercopithecidae > Macaca > Macaca mulatta. The sequence goes on from NC_133418.1 coordinate 112,383,805, forward strand.
CTTCATTGTTGCTTCAGTTCATTCAGGCAGCTATAGCAAAATGCCTTAGAATGTATCATTTACCCCCTGAATCCCCAAAGTCCATTCATGTGCCTTTAGATCATCCTCTTAGCTTAGCTCCCACCTGTAAGTGAGAACACACGATGTTTGGTTTTCCATTCCTGAGTTACTTCACTTAGATTAATAGTCTCCAGTCTCATCCAGGTTGCTGTGAATGCCATTAATTCATTCCTTTTTATGGCTGAGTAGTATTCCATCATATATAAATACCACAGTTTATTTACCCAGTCGTTGATTGATGGGCATTTGGGTTGGTTCCACATTTTTACAATTGCGAATTATGCTGCTATAAACATGCATGTGCAAGTATCTTCTTTGTGTAACGATTTCTTTCCCTCTGGGTAGATACCCAGTAGTGGAATTGCTGGATCGAATGGTAGTTCTACTTTTAGTTCTTTAAGGAATCTACCACTATTTTTCATCGTGGGTTGTACTAGTTTACATTCCCACCAGCACTGTAGAAGTGTTTCCTGTTCACTGCATCTGTGCCAACATCTATTATTTTTTTCATTTTTTGATTATGGCCATTCTTGCAGGAGTCAGGTGATACCACATTATGATTTTGATTTGCATTTCTATGATTAGAAGGGGGTGAAGGATAAAACACTACAGATTGGGTGCAGTGTATACTGCTTAGGCGATGGGTACACCAAAATCTCACAAATCACCACCAAAGAACTTACGTAACCAAATAACACTTTTTTCCCAGTAACCTATGGAAATTAAAAATTTTTTAAAAAAAGAATGCATCATTTATAAACAACAGAAATGTATTGCTCACAGTTCAGGAGACTGCAAAGTCGAAAATCAAAGAACAGCAGATTAGGTGTCTGATGAGAGTCTGTTTCTCCTAGGAGGCACCTGCTATGTGTCCTCATCTGGCAAAAGGGAAGGGACAAGCTCCTCTGAACTCTTTTACAAGGAAACTAATCCCATTATAAGGAACCCAATTACTTCCCAATGATCCCACTCCAGTACTATCACACTGGGGATCAGGTTTCAACAGATGAATGGGGGTGGTGGAATGCAAACATTCAGAGTGCTGCAATTGTCATTGGCCCTTGCCCTCTCTCCATACTGGCATAAGTGATAATGTGCGTGTTCTTACCTGGTGGGACCCCTGTTGTCTGCCAGCTCTTGGATTCTATCTGAACAACTCCTAGGCCCAGGGAAAACATTTTGTATTTTCCCATGTCACTTCAGGCAAGTAGATTTTATAAAACTGACCTGGAGCTTTCTGCCTCAATAAACCCATCTGATATTCCTTCTCTGACCACCTCATTCACCGGGAAAATCAAGGCCTTGCCCTCTTTTTGGTCTTTGGCACTGACTCTCTTCTACTCTCAGTTACTCAGTTCTTCTCAAAGACGCTTCATCTACTCCTCTCCTGGGAACCCCCAGCTTCTCTGCCTTCATCCTTCTTCTGTTCCTTCCTATCTTTCCAGGCTAGGCAATCATTATCTAATAATTGACCGCAAGGATGATGAATTATATCTGACCAGCTATATACCATTCTGAATCTTTTCTTTTGTCCCTAGGTCACCTAGATCTGTCACTTTTTCTCTCTGCATTGTGCTGGAATAGAATTGGCTTCCTAGATGCAGGAGGTCAATAGGCTAATAGGACATATTCCTGAAAAAGAAAAAGGACCACAATGGTTAGTAACATAACAAAATATTCCCGCCACATATGACTTATCAAAATAAAACAATGTCATTTAAAGACATAAACTATGTGTTGTTTAACCATGTTGCAACTCAGTGTAACCTAATTAACATTAAATGTTTTGTAATTATTTTTCTTAAATATCAGTTGCTCCCCTCAAATGCATATACACATTAGTAAATGAACTATTGAGTCATGTATATTTATCTTTCTAGAAATAGATATAAATGTATCTCACACACTCACACACAAAACAACCCACATACAAACCAAGGTAGCTAAGGCCCTAGGATACATCATGAATGTTAACCTAAAATAAATGCCTGAAAGGAGCCCTTTTGTAGGAGGCATTCTTCTGGTTCTCCAAAGACCGTACATGGCTGAATTCTTTATTTGGCAAACATTTCAGCTACGTGTGAAACCATGAGAATCGAGCCAGAAAGTGCATAGCAACCCTGCCCAGGCAGGAAGACTCCTACCTCTGCAGATTTTTGAGAAGCACAGGGGCAGGACCTGCTTTATCCAAGAGATCAAGCAGCCACGGAACTCAGCCAAGAGCCCACCCCCCGGCTCCACACAGACAGGGAGGCAGTCCTGAGTTGTGCATTTTGAAGGAGCATGGTCTTTGGCCCCACATGGCTTGAGCAACAACGCTGCATAACTGTGGAGACCAGCCTGCAGCCTTGATCCACTACAGATCCTAAATAGCAGAATTGCCTGGACGGAAAATGCATCTTGTGACCACCTAAGCAGAAGCCATTGTGGTACCCAGTCAGCCAACATCAGAGTAAACCCAGGGGCTCAGCCAACTACTGAACTCACAACAAGCACCATGGACTGGTTGCTCACTACCTGGCCCTTCCAGAAACACAGTTTGGACAGGGAGGAATACTCTCTCACTGCCAAAGAACACCTGTAAAGGCCTGAACTTACCAATTTGTGACATGGAAAGCCGCAAAAGGACTTTGAGTAGGAGAATGAAAATGTATTTGGATTCTGGAAGTTAAATCTAATACCAAAATGAGAATATTTTGCACACTTCTTGGGCTTTTTAAAAATACATATATATTTATTTGAGGACACATAATACAAAAGAGAATGTACTTTATTTCCAAATGTTCTTTAATCCATTCTTTTTATCTACATAGTAAGGAATTGATAATGAGGAAGACAAGATGACAGCATGGCGTGGTTTGTTTTGATATTGAAAACTTTTTTTTTTTTTTTTTATGTTTTATTGATATGTTTACTTTCTTTTTTTTTTTTTTTAATTTATTTATTATTATTATACTTTAAGTTGTAGGGTACATGTGCATAACGTGCAGGTTTGTTACATATGTATACTTGTGCCATGTTGCTGTGCTGCACCCATCAACTCGTCATTTACATCAGGTATAACTCCCAATGCAATCCCTCCCCCCTCCCCCCTCCCCATGATAGGCCCCGGTGTGTGATGTTCCCCTTCCTGAGTCCGAGTGATCTCATTGTTCAGTTCCCACCTATGAGTGAGAACATGCGGTGTTTGGTTTTCTGTTCTTGTGATAGTTTGCTAAGAATGATGGATTCCAGCTGCATCCAAGTCCCTACAAAGGACTCAAACTCATCCTTTTTTATGGCTGCATAGTATTCCATGGTGTATATGTGCCACATTTTCTTAATCCAATCTGTCACTGATGGACATTTGGGTTGATTCCAAGTCTTTGCTATTGTGAATAGTGCTGCAATAAACATACGTGTGCATGTGTCTTTATAGCAGCATAATTTATAATCCTTTGGGTATATACCCAGTAATGGGATGGCTGGGTCATATGGTACATCTAGTTCTAGATCCTTGAGGAATCGCCATACTGTTTTCCATAATGGTTGAACTAGTTTACAATCCCACCAACAGTGTAAAAGTGTTCCTATTTCTCCACATCCTCTCCAGCACCTGTTGTTTCCTGACTTTTTAATGATTGCCATTCTAACTGGTGTGAGATGGTATCTCATTGTGGTTTTGATTTGCATTTCTCTGATGGCCAGTGATGATGAGCATTTTTTCATGTGTCTGTTGGCTGTATGAATGTCTTCTTTTGAGAAATGTCTGTTCATGTCCTTTGCCCACTTTTTGATGGGGTTGTTTGTTTTTTTCTTGTAAATTTGTTTGAGTTCTTTGTAGGTTCTGGATATTAGCCCTTTGTCAGATGAGTAGATTGCAAAAATTTTCTCCCATTCTGTAGGTTGCCTGTTCACTCTGATGGTAGTGTCTTTTGCTGTGCAGAAGCTCTTTAGTTTAATGAGATCCCATTTGTCAATTTTGGCTTTTGCTGCCGTTGCTTTTGGTGTTTTAGACATGAAATCTTTGCCCATGCCTATGTCCTGAATGGTACTACCTAGGTTTTCCTCTAGGATTTTTATGGTATTAGGTCTAACATTTAAGTCTCTAATCCATCTTGAATTAATTTTCATATAAGGAGTAAGGAAAGGATCCAGTTTCAGCTTTCTACTTATGGCTAGCCAATTTTCCCAGCACCATTTATTAAATAGGGAATCCTTTCCCCATTTCTTGTTTCTCTCAGGTTTGTCAAAGATCAAATGGCTGTAGATGTGTGGTATTATTTCTGAGGACTCTGTTCTGTTCCATTGGTCTATATCTCTGTTTTGGTACCAATACCATGCTGTTTTGGTTACTGTAGCCTTGTAGTATAGTTTGAAGTCAGGTAGCGTGATGCCTCCAGCTTTGTTCTTTTGACTTAGGATTGTCTTGGAGATGCGGGCTCTTTTTTGGTTCCATATGAACTTTAAAGCAGTTTTTTCCAATTCTGTGAAGAAACTCATTGGTAGCTTGATGGGGATGGCATTGAATCTATAAATTACCTTGGGCAGTATGGCCATTTTCACAATATTGATTCTTCCTATCCATGAGCATGGTATGTTCTTCCATTTGTTTGTGTCCTCTTTGATTTCACTGAGCAGTGGTTTGTAGTTCTCCTTGAAGAGGTCCTTTACATCCCTTGTAAGTTGGATTCCTAGGTATTTTATTCTCTTTGAAGCAATTGTGAATGGAAGTTCATTCCTGATTTGGCTCTCTGTTTGTCTGTTACTGGTGTATAAGAATGCTTGTGATTTTTGCACATTAATTTTGTATCCTGAGACTTTGCTGAAGTTGCTTATCAGCTTAAGGAGATTTTGGGCTGAGACAATGGGGTTTTCTAAATATACAATCATGTCATCTGCAAACAGGGACAATTTGACTTCTTCTTTTCCTATCTGAATACCCTTGATTTCTTTCTCTTGCCTGATTGCCCTAGCCAGAACTTCCAACACTATGTTGAATAGGAGTGGTGAGAGAGGGCATCCCTGTCTTGTGCCAGTTTTCAAAGGGAATTTTTCCAGTTTTTGCCCATTCAGTATGATATTGGCTGTGGGTTTGTCATAAATAGCTCTTATTATTTTGAGGTACGTTCCATCAATACCGAATTTATTGAGCGTTTTTAGCATGAAGGGCTGTTGAATTTTGTCAAAAGCCTTTTCTGCATCTATTGAGATAATCATGTGGTTCTTGTCTTTGGTTCTGTTTATATGCTGGATTATGTTTATTGATTTGCGAATGTTGAACCAGCCTTGCATCCCAGGGATGAAGCCCACTTGATCATGGTGGATAAGCTTTTTGATGTGTTGCTGAATCCGGTTTGCCAGTATTTTATTGAGGATTTTTGCATCGATGTTCATCAGGGATATTGGTCTAAAATTCTCTTTTTTTGTTGTGTCTCTGCCAGGCTTTGGTATCAGGATGATGTTGGCCTCATAAAATGAGTTAGGGAGGATTCCCTCTTTTTCTATTGATTGGAATAGTTTCAGAAGGAATGGTACCAACTCCTCTTTGTACCTCTGGTAGAATTCGGCTGTGAATCCATCTGGTCCTGGACTTTTTTTGGTTGGTAGGCTATTAATTGTTGCCTCAATTTCAGAGCCTGCTATTGGTCTATTCAGGGATTCAACTTCTTCCTGGTTTAGTCTTGGAAGAGTGTAAGTGTCCAGGAAATTATCCATTTCTTCTAGATTTTCCAGTTTATTTGCGTAGAGGTGTTTATAGTATTCTCTGATGGTAGTTTGTATTTCTGTGGGGTCGGTGGTGATATCCCCTTGATCATTTTTAATTGCGTCGATTTGATTCTTCTCTCTTTTCTTCTTTATTAGTCTGGCTAGTGGTCTGTCAATTTTGTTGATCTTTTCAAAAAACCAACTCCTGGATTCATTGATTTTTTGGAGGGTTTTTTGTGTCTCTATCTCCTTCAGTTCTGCTCTGATCTTAGTTATTTCTTGCCTTCTGCTAGCTTTCGAATGTGTTTGCTCTTGCTTCTCTAGTTCTTTTAATTGCGATGTTAGAGTGTCAATTTTAGATCTTTCCTGCTTTCTCTTGTGGGCATTTAGTGCTATAAATTTCCCTCTACACACTGCTTTAAATGTGTCCCAGAGATTCTGGTATGTTGTATCTTTGTTCTCATTGGTTTCAAAGAACATCTTTATTTCTGCCTTCATTTCGTTATGTACCCAGTAGTCATTCAGGAGCAGGTTGTTCAGTTTCCATGTAGTTGAGCGGTTTTGAGTGAGTTTCTTAGTCCTGAGTTCTAGTTTGATTGCACTGTGGTCTGAGAGACAGTTTGTTATAATTTCTGTTCTTGTACATTTGCTGAGGAGTGCTTTACTTCCAATTACGTGGTCAATTTTGGAGTAAGTATGATGTGGTGCTGAGAAGAATGTATATTCTGTTGATTTGGGGTGGAGAGTTCTATAGATGTCTATTAGGTCTGCTTGCTGCAGAGATGAGTTCAATTCCTGGATATCCTTGTTAACTTTCTGTCTCGTTGATCTGTCTAATGTTGACAGTGGAGTGTTGAAGTCTCCCATTATTATTGTATGGGAGTCTAAGTCTCTTTGTAAGTCTCTAAGGACTTGCTTGATGAATCTGGGTGCTCCTGTATTGGGTGCATATATATTTAGGATAGTTAGCTCTTCCTGTTGAATTGATCCCTTTACCATTATGTAATGGCCTTCTTTGTCTCTTTTGATCTTTGATGGTTTAAAGTCTGTTTTATCAGAGACTAGTATTGCAACCCCTGCTTTTTTTTGTTCTCCATTTGCTTGGTAAATCTTCCTCCATCCCTTTATTTTGAGCCTATGTATGTCTCTGCGTGTGAGATGGGTCTCCTGAATACAGCAGACTGATGGGTCTTGACTCTTTATCCAGTTTGCCAGTCTGTGTCTTTTAATTGGAGCATTTAGTCCATTTACATTTAAGGTTAATATTGTTATGTGTGAACTTGATCCTGCCATTATGATATTAACTGGTTATTTTGCTCATTAGTTGATGCAGTTTCTTCCTAGCCTCAATGGTCTTTACATTTTGGCATGTTTTTGCAATGGCTGGTACCGGTTGTTTCTTTCCATGTTTAGTGCCTCCTTCAGGATCTCTTGTAAGGCAGGCCTAGTGGTGACAAAATCTCTAAGCATTTGCTTATCTGTAAAGGATTTTATTTCTCCTTCACTTATGAAACTTAGTTTGGCTGGATATGAAATTCTGGGTTTAAAATTCTTTTCTTTAAGAATGTTGAATATTGGCCCCCACTCTCTTCTGGCTTGTAGAGTTTCTGCTGAGAGATCTGCTGTTAGTCTGATGGGCTTCCCTTTGTGGGTAACCCGACCTTTCTCTCTGGCTGCCCTTAAGATTTTTTCCTTCATTTCAACTTTGGTGAATCTGGCAATTATGTGTCTTGGAGTTGCTCTTCTCGAGGAGTATCTTTGTGGCGTTCTCTGTATTTCCTGGATTTGAATGTTGGCCTGCCCTACTAGGTTGGGGAAGTTCTCCTGGATGATATCCTGAAGAGTGTTTTCCAACTTGGTTCCATTTTCCCCCTCACTTTCAGGCACCCCAATCAGACGTAGATTTGGTCTTTTTACATAATCCCATACTTCTTGCAGGCTTTGTTCATTTCTTTTTCTTCTTTTTTCTTTTGGTTTCTCTTCTCACTTCATTTCATTCATTTGATCCTCAATCGCTGATACTCTTTCTTCCAGTTGATCAAGTCGGTTACTGAAGCTTGTGCATTTGTCACGTATTTCTCGTGTCATGGTTTTCATCTCTTTCATTTCGTTTAGGACTTTCTCTGCATTAATTACTCTAGCCATCAATTCTTCCACTTTTTTTTCAAGATTTTTAGTTTCTTTGCGCTGGGTACGTAATTCCTCCTTTAGCTCTGAGAAATTTGATGGACTGAAGCCTTCTTCTCTCATCTCATCAAAGTCATTCTCCGTCCAGCTTTGATCCGTTGCTGGCGATGAGCTGCGCTCCTTTGCCGGGGGAGATGCGCTCTTATTTTTGGAATTTCCAGCTTTTCTGCCCTGCTTTTTCCCCATCTTTGTGGTTTTATCTGCCTCTGGTCTTTGATGATGGTGATGTACTGATGGGGTTTTGGTGTAGGTGTCCTTCCTGTTTGATAGTTTTCCTTCTAACAGTCAGGACCCTCAGCTGTAGGTCTGTTGGAGATTGCTTGATGTCCACTCCAGACCCTGTTTGCCTGGGTATCAGCAGCAGAGGCTGCAGAAGATAGAATATTTCTGAACAGCGAGTGTACCTGTCTGATTCTTGCTTTGGAAGCTTCCTCTCAGGGGTGTACTCCACCCTGTGAGGTGTGGGGTGTCAGACTGCCCCTAGTGGGGGATGTCTCCCAGTTAGGCTACTCAGGGGTCAGGGACCCGCTTGAGCAGGGAGTCTGTCCCTTCTCAGATCTCAACCTCCGTGTTGGGAGATCCACTGCTCTCTTCAAAGCTGTCAGACAGAGTCGTTTGCGTCTGTGCAGAGGTGTCTGTGTGTCTTAGTTTACTGTGCCCTGTCCCCAGAGGTGGAGTCTACAGAGACAGACAGGTTTCCTTGAGCTGCTGTGAGCTCCACCCAGTTCGAGCTTCCCAGCAGCTTTGTTTACCTACTTAAGCCTCAGCAATGGCGGGCGCCCCTCCCCCAGCCTCGCTGCTGCCTTGCCGGTAGATCACAGACTGCTGCGCTAGCAACGAGGGAGGCTCCGTGGGTGTGGGACCCTCCCGGCCAGGTGTGGGATATGATCTCCTGGTGTGCCTGTTTCCTAAAGCGCAGTATTGGGGTGGGAGTTACCCGATTTTCCAGGTGTTGTGTGTCTCAGTTCCCCTGGCTAGGAAAAGGGACTCCCTTCCCCCTTGCGCTTCCCAGGTGAGGCGATGCCTCGCCCTGCTTCAGCTCTCGCTGGTCGGGCTGCAGCAGCTGACCAGCTCCGATCGTCCGGCACTCCCCAGTGAGATGAACCCAGTACCTCAGTTGAAAATGCAGAAATCACCGGTCTTCTGTGTCGCTCGCGCTGGGAGTTGGAGACTGGAGCTGCTCCTATTCGGCCATCTTGCTCCGCCTCCTGAAAACTTTATTTTAAATTTACTGTCAGACTCTAGAAAAAGTGTTTTAAGTGGTCGTAAGGAACAGTAAATTTTCATAGCTTTTAAATAACTTGTGGATTTCATTTTTGGAAATAGCAATAGTCATTAGATTCTTAATAGGCTTTATTAATATGGTAAGTCACTATGCCATCTTATAGACTGTCTACTATGTGGCTAGCACCTTATTTTGTTATGTTTGTATTATACTAATAATTTTTTGTTACTTTTCTTCCCATTTCACAGATGAAAAACTAAGTCCTAGTTATTTGCCCAGTGAAACACAATCAGGAAAGGATAGAGATCAGGTATTTCAAATACCAGTCCATTTCTCCTTCCGTTAAGCTAAGTTGAATTACTAAGCTAGGAGACAAATGGGAAGTTATTGTCTGTGATGTTATAGTGAAGCTGTTTTTGTTCACCAATATCCAAATCTAGGCAGAAACCATGAAATCAGAAGATGTCAGTAAAATTGTTTGTTTCATGAATCAGTTACATTGAATCAAGTGCTACATATCAGATATTATCTTGGGCATAATTTCTCCACATCCCCAGAGAAATTCATTTGTTTCGAGATGTTTTTCTTTATTAAAACTACAGTCCATGCATATTATATCACAAATCAATCTTAGTATGTGTGTTGATATTCTCCATCGAACACTAATTCATCTTTCAAAACTCATACCATTTATTATCTCTTTGAGACTTTCCTGACCTATCAAGTTAACATTGATGATTCCCTTTTAGTACTTCTATTGTTCTCTTTAGAAAAGCCTATGACAGCAACTCTAATGAATGTTTGAAAGCATTTGTTTTGAGATTTGTTTCCTCATCTGACTCAGAGGTACTTGAAGAAGGTAAATTTATCTTTTTATCTCTATTTTCTCACATTTAGCACAGCAAGATACACAGGAAAAGTACTCAAGTATTTTTTAAATACATCTTTTTTCTTCAAAGCCCAAATACTTCCAAGGAATTAAATACAAATTTCAATCTAATTATCATTTGTTTCAAAATAGCATCATTTTGCTAGTCTTTTTATTATTAGACTGAATTAAAATTGGATTCAAAAATTAAACCATGTATACTGAGTATATATGTTGTGCTAGGTACAACACTTTGTGCTGATTTTAGTATAGCAATTTGAGACTATTTCATCTTTACCCAGTCAATCTTTTGATTTGTGACAAGTGTGTATGTATGCGCAGATTTGTGTAGGAAACTGAGGTGGTCTGTGGGCTGAAGAACTGCATGTTGGCCAACTTGTTCCTGATCTTTCTCTCTTGCCCCTCTTTGCCTTGACACAAACACCTGGAAATCCCTCAGGTCAGCCTTGCTGAGCCGAAGATGTGGCACCACCTGTGCAGTGGAGGACATGTTCATCTTGTTAATCAAACTTGTTTATGACTTTGATATGTAGCCAGTCATTGAATTTCCTTCCTTTACATTCATGGTTCTGCCCCCTGATCTCACTATGATAATGTTGGGCACAGCCTTCCTTAATACACACAGAATGGGGCTCTTGAGCCCAATAAGTGTCTGAACAGACTGGATCTACCAGGGCAGAATTCTAGGGACCGAACTTTCTGTGACACAGAGATGGCTCTTCTTTTTTTTGAGGGTCTCATTCTGTCACCCAGGCTGGAGTGCAGTGGCGCAATGTTGACTCACCACAACCTCCGGCTCCTGGGTTCAAGCCATTCTCCTACCTCAGCCCCCTGAATAGCTGGGATTACAGATGCGCACCATCCCCCAACTCCGGATAACTCTGTGTGTGTGTGTGTGTGTGTGTTTGTGTGTGTGTGTGTGTATGTGTGTGTGTATTTTCAGTAGAGACGGTGTTTCACCATGTTGGCCAGGCTGGTCTCAAACCCCTGACCTCAGGTGATCTGCCCATGTTGGCCTCCCAAAGTGCTGGGATTACAGGCATGAGCCACCAGGTCTGGCCAAGATGGCTCATTTTAAAAAACATCTTATGTGCCAGCTCTTAGCCAGATGTTGTGAAGAGTAATGAATCAGGCAAGATTTCTGCCCTCTAAAGTCTGGCTGAGGAGACACAGGCAGAGGCAGGTTCCTTCTGTTTTTCTTGGTGAATGCAGTGGTGAAGCTGTGGTGAATGCAGTGGTGAATGCAGTGGTGAATGCAGTGGTGAATGCAGTGGTGAAGCTGTGGTGAATGCAGTGGTGAATGCAGTGGTGAATGCAGTGGTGAAGCTGTGGTGAATGCAGTGGTGAAGCTGTGGTGAATGCAGTGGTGAATGCAGTGGTGAATGCAGTGGTGAAGCAGTGGTGAATGCAGTGGTGAATGCAGTGGTGAAGCTGTGGTGAATGCAGTGGTGAAGCTGTGGTGAATGCAGTGGTGAATGCAGTGGTGAATGCAGTGGTGAAGCTGTGGTGAATGCAGTGGTGAATGCAGTGGTGAATGCAGTGGTGAAGCTGTGGTGAATGCAGTGGTGAATGCAGTGGTGAATGCAGTGGTGAAGCTGTGGTGAATGCAGTGGTGAATGCAGTGGTGAATGCAGTGGTGAAGCTGTGGTGAATGCAGTGGTGAATGCAGTGGTGAAGCAGGGCATTAGGGACATCAACAATGGCTTTGACCTACAAAGCCCTGGGAGAAGACACCTGGTGAAATAGAGGCCTGAGCTTAGTACTGAGAGTTAAGGGAAAAAAAAAAAAAAAAAAAAAAAAAAGCTATCCTTATGAAAAAGGGCAGATAGAGGTGGTATGGGGAAAGTCTGATAGACTAAATATGTGAGACAAAGAAAAGAATAGGAAGCCATATAATGTATGTCCTCAGAACCACAGTTTATGCTGATAGTATGAGTCAGCATTCTCTTCCTTATGCTGTAGTAACAAACAACCCCAAGACCAACAAACGTTTATGGCTTCTCTTACATTTTATATCAGCTGCAGTCACTGAGTGCTGACTGTAGCAGCTATGACAGTTTCCTGCATCTTCTTTATGCTGGGATCTGGGTTAAAGAAGCAGCTTCTTCCTAGAACATGTTACTCTTATGGCACTAATTCTTACAGCCGCTTTCTCTCATCATCTATTAGCCAGATTATGTCACCTGACCAAGCCTGACATTAAGCACAAGGAAAAGAATTCTCTTCCAACAGGAATCTCGTGGCAAAGGAAAGGGATACCCATTCATCTTAAAGGAAAGGCAGGAAATTCTTGGGAAGAGCAACAATTAAAAGGAGGTGATTTTCCTACGAAGAATGCATGCCTCCGCGAGCAAAGGTAAGGGCAAAACCACCATTTCAGTGGCTCCTGAGGCCCTGTATGAGTCAATCAGGCTGCTATAACAAAAGCAAACAAATAAAAGAAAAAGACTGTGCAGCTCTAAACAACAGAAATTTATCTTCACACCGTTCTGAAGGATGAAAAGTCCAAGATAAATTTTCATCTGATTGCATTTCTGGTGAGGCCTCTCTTCCTGGTTTGCAGACAGTCACCTTCTCACTGTGTCCTCACATGGCTTTTCCTTGGTGTGTCCATGGAGAGAGAGGGAGAGAGAAAGCTCTGTGGGGTCCCCTCTTATGAGAACACTAATCCTTATCAGATCAGGGCCACACTTTTATGACCTCATTTAACTTCACTGATTTCCTTACAGGCCTCGTCTCCAAACACAGCCCCACTGGGGGTTAAGACTTCAACATATGAATTTGGGAGGGACACAAATATTCAGTCTACCACTGACCCACTTTTTGAAAATTATATCAAGTACCTCTAGCCGTGGATGGCTGTCATAGCTGAGAGTAAATAGGCCCTTCCTCCTGTTACCCGCTCAAGCACATTGAAGACACGGAGACGGGCTCTTGACTGCTGAGGGGGCCTCCAGGTCAGAGTTCATACATTCATCATGCAGAACCACTTGAACTTCCTTGTCATTTTCAAGCATTTCATTTTGCTCATATTGTTCCAACTTTCCAAAATGTCCTTTCCATTCTTTCAACTCATCGATTCTCCTTGCTTTTGCTATTTTTGTTTGTGTTTTAACATTAAAGACATTATAAAACTCAGTCCAATTTCTCCTATAATATTTTACACCCAACTTTCATTAACTACTATGTTCTTTCTGCAATGTTCTTGTGGTCACTTTCCTAATTATTTGGTGATTTTTTTTTAATGTACTTGGTTATCTATCTCTCTTTCTTAAATATAAAACGAAGCCATTCCTGTATCTCAAACTCCAGCCTAGAAACTCAGCAGGTCAATGAAAAAGAAAAAAATAAAAGAAAGAACAAATACATGAATGACACAATTGAGAGGATATCATATCTTTCTTCGGTGAAGTGCACATGCCTCATTTTGCCATCACATCTTTTTTTGAAAAATTAAAAACTGTCATTAGTGGAATTTGAGGCATGACTTAGAGGAAAGAAGAATAGGGAGAGGGTGAAAAGGAAGAGAAATATTCCAAAACGCCTGAAATCCCATCGTGTGGCTTACTCATTACTGTCAACTCAATCCAAGGCTGCTGACCCCCTGAGCTTCCACCCCGTGTGCTGTCTCTGGGCCATCAAAGGACTCTGTGCAGCTGGGAATCTAATTAGCCAGACTAGAGGACCGGGGAAGACAGCGGCAGGCTCACTTCAGCTCGTTAAAAGCTCCAGTCTCCTGCTTGGGAAATTGCCCTCCCGTTTTACCAGTGCTGTTTGCATTTTGCAGCTCCCAGGGGACAGAGGGCAGTGCTGGTTGAATTCCTGGCTAAGCCATTTGGCCCAGAGCCTCCATAAAACCTCGGCACCAGTCTTCCTGACTTGGGGCTTTCCTCATTAAACATGGAGACAGGAGCCTGCTGTTTGGCTTTCAGAGGCCGAGGTGAGGCAGACTGGTCTCCTCTTCCCTGAGGGTTCAGGGCTGATAAAGAGCTTGGAAGAAGATGGAAGTGAGGGCAGTGGTGGTAGACATCGGGCACTGCTGGGGAAAGGGAGGGAGGTAGCAATGAAAATAAATATGTGCAAATGAAAACTCTGGTTTCCGAAAACATAAGCCTCCTTTGTGATAGCGGATAGTTCCCTGCTTGGAAAACCTCACCTTAGAGAATCTACCACCCACCTTGAACTTGAACCTAAACTGAGCCTTACATTTGACCTTTTAATCATTTTGTTGACGGTCTATGAAATACTTGAAGAGTCTTCTTGCTTTTTAATAGTAATTACAAGGCCATGTAGTTTGCCGGGAGACAGGAAGGGATATGGTACCATGGTTATAATATCATTTCAACAAGCAGAAGATGGTCTCTAGCATCCTCTAACAGTCACTGGAGGGAACTTTCTAAAGCTGATGCAGCCTCTCCTCTGTGTGGAACCCTCCAGCAGAGCTGTGCTTTACTCCAGGCGCACATGCCTTCACTTAGAGTCCAGGACCCTCTGAGAGCAGGTGGTCCACGCGGCTCCATCCACCTCTGCTTCGCCACTCAGCCCTTAGCACGGCTTGCTGCCCAGGAAAGTGGGTCTCCCCAAATCATCACCTTTATGGGACTCAATGACCTTGAAAGAGAATGTATAGGATTTATGGGGAAAAAACATATAAGTTCAGCAAGAAGCTGAGTAGAGAACATAGAGAACCAGAAAATAGCCTATCAATACTACCACAGATTCAAATAATATCTGACGTGCATGCTATTTTGATGGGAAAAATCTAAAAGAAAAACAAAGGTGTACTTCACATCGCAGGCAATGAACTATGAAAGAGGAACAACAACATGAGACAGTGAAATAACCTTAACTTGACTCGGGAGAGAAGAGATTAGAGCAAAAGGGACCAGGAAGAATATAAGCCCCTCCCATCCCAAGCTCTCAGTAATCTTTTCCATTCTACTGGACTTCTATTTCATTTGAAACCCTAAAACCAGGGCAGCTCAACTGAGAAGTGGGCCCAAGTCACTCAGTTCTCAAGTAGCAGGACTAGAGGAACCTCTCCTGAGTCAGCCACTCGTCCTTCCTGGTCACAAGGTCACTCGCCACATCGCTGTGCCATTTGGTGGACACAGGCTCATTGCACAGCTGTCCGGCATGTAGTGGACTTACAGAGTACTCTAAGTAGAGAGAGTTAGAGATTACAGGTTCTGTATCCAGACAAACGCGGCTCCCAACGCCAGCTCCACCTCTAGTGAATGACATCACCTCAGGCAGACTCCTTCCACTCTCCGAATTGCAGTTTTCAAATTTAAGATGTGGCAACCACACCTCTCTTGATGGGTGGCTGAAGGATTGGAAATTATAGATGGAAAGTGATTCACATAATTCCTAGCTCACGATAAATGCTAAATCATGGGGGGGGGGCTAGAGTTATATGTGCTGGATGCATAAATTAATGAACAAACTAATAAGGAGGTAGTCCCTGAGGTCTCTTCCAACTCTTAACTGTCTCTACTCAGTATCACGACACCCTTGGAGTATTTAAAAGCAAGTCTGTAAAATATGCCTGAATGCCCCAGGGAACTCAACATCTGGTCAGAAGGTGAACAAAATGATGTTGAATATGACTTTGCCCTCTCTAAATTCTAGATGCTGTGATTGACTACCAATTTCCCACTCCCTGGGATTTCAGTTGCTGCTATAATCTGGGATGAAATCACACTGCATGTGAGAGGAGCATAATTAAAAGTCCTCTGAGAACCCTGGTAGGTAGCTTTCTGAGAGTTACTGTATAAGAGTAGATCTGCATAAGAACCCCTGCTTTGCCCTAAATTGTGGCTCTTCCAGTGCTTTTGTACTTAGTGTATTTTAAACACAGATAATTTTGCTGCCAACACCTGTTATATGCTAGCATATAAAATGAGAAAAAAGATACACATGTATTTTTTCTGCCTCTAGAAATAATAATAGCTATCACTTACTGAGCACTACTATATCCCACATATTTTGTTAAATGTTTTATATGTAGTATCTCTGATTCTTATTCTAGCCTTGTTAGGTGAGAGAAGTTAGATAATTTCTCACTGTTACTCAGTGAGCACCTTTTAGGGTCAAAATTCAAACCCAGTTACTTCTGGCTTCAAAGGCCCAGTGTTTTCTACTATGCTATGCTATTCCACAAATCTATCAAAATGATAACAATGAGGTGGTTATATAGGAGAAGACATTGTAACTTGGCATCCCAACTCCAAATCTGAGAATTGCTTAATGAAGAAACTGAGCCACAGCATTTGACTTGGCTAGTGGTTCCCGCATGAAACTAGGCACCAACATTTTATTACTACTGCTATTCATTTCCTTAATGTACCTTGACTTCTACCTTAGCCCTCCTGAATCAGAATCTCCAGGGACTGACCCTTAAAATCTACATTTCTATGTAGCTTCCAATGCGGTTCTGGTGATATCAATCCAGAGAAAGACATAAACACCACTGTTTGGCTAAAAGCCATACTACACCTTTAAGTTTGGGCAGTTCTTTTCTTCTCTTACATTTATGATTCTTTTGTTTTCATCTTTAAAAAATATATTTTAATATGGAGGAGTAAAAGCAAAGACAAAAAAAAAAAACAAAACAGTTCATTAGCTCCCTTCCAAGATGTATTGCCATTGACATCTACTGATATATTTTAAAAATCATGTGTGTGTGTGTGTGTGTGTGTGTGTGTGTGTGTAGAGAGAGAGAGAGAGAAAGAGAGAGAGAGAGAGAGAACAGAAAGTGCTATATGAAAAGTAAGGTCTTTCCATATCCACTCTTTGCTCTTCTCAAAGGCCACCACCATAAAAGTTACATATGCACGTATAGCTTCTTTTTCATTTTCACAACAAATTGTTACTACGCATTCTACATCTTGCTTTTTTTTTAAGCCTAGAAGTTTTTTGGAGCTCTTTTGATATTGTTACATTGTGTTTGTTTTCTATAGACAATTCACAGCATTTAAGGATATACCATAATTGATTTAAGCAGTCTAACATTGAAAAGTTCATTAATTTTTGCTTGTGTATTTTGCTGTTTACATTTGGCAAAAGCGTTGCTCCAAATATTCTACACTAATCTTGGTGAACATACGCAAAAATCAATGTTAGGTAAATTCCCTAACTGTGGCATCGCTAAACCAAAAACTAAGTGCCTTTTAAAAATTGACACATGTTGTCAAATCATCACCCAAACAATAATATGTGAGACTTCCCATATTTTATACAATCACAAGCCTAAATATCACCACATATAACTGAGACTGAGTCATAAGCCAATAAGGAAGCATGTTTCAAAGATCAGTGAGTAAACAGATGTCTGATGCCAATCTATTAACCAGTATCTGTGTAACAGCTTTCTGAACTCATACATTGAAACACTGAAAACATACACACACACACACACACACACATACACACACTTACATATGCACGTATTATAAGCATATATGCATGTATTCACACCCCCACAAATGTGCATGTGCATAGTCACATATGCATGCATACATAATCATATATCTGCATGTATGTGTGTGTACCAACACACTACTTACTTATGCATACATTAAATATCATTAAAAAAACATACATAAGATATAAAAAATTAAAATGTAAAAATAAAAGAAAGAGGAACTGGTTCCTCCAGGAAAATGAGGGAGATTCATTCTCACTCTTTATCCTTTTGTTCCTTTTGAATTGTGTACCACATACATGTATTAGCTAGTCAAAGAGTAAATGAAATAAAAAGTATTCCAGAAAATTATAAACACACTTAGCCTTTGATTCAACAATCTCTCCTCTACAAACTTATTTTAAAACTAAACCAAACCAACCGCAGAGAATGAAGTACATTTAGAGTTATTCACTGCAGCATTGCTTATGATAATAAAAGATTAGAAACCACCTTAATGTGCCTCAATATAGGACTAGTGAAATGAAGAACACACACACTAAAATGCCCGCATCTGTAACAGAGAATGACTTAGTTTATTACACAATGATATGGAATATTCTCAGAGGTATATTGTTAAGTGAACAGTGGCACTTTGGCAAGTTGCAGAACAGTGGATGCGATATTTACCATTTGTATCAAAAAGGAGACAAAAATCATGGAGGAGGGTGTGCATGTATACTGTATATATAAATACAAGTATACTGCATATATAAATATATGTGACATAAATATAACATATAGTATTATACATATACGTATATATACCCACACATACATGTGTATTTCCCTGTATTAGACTAAAACACCTCTGAAAAGGCATATGAACAATAGATAATAGCAGAGAAAACAAAGGATGGCTGCACCGGGGAGCATGATCCTCAGTAGAACTCAGCTGAGATGTGATCAGGAGTCTGCTCGGACATTCTGACTGGAGGTCTAGTTTCAATTCAAAGTGACTGTGTGGAATGAAGTTCCCTTCCATCACCTACAAATTTGACATTTTCTACTGAATTTTTGTGAAGATAAATCTCCACTTCACTTTCACAGGAGGTTGGTAAGGAGTCATAAGCATCTCATTGTTCTTTTTTTTTTTTTTTTTTTTTTTTGAGACAGAGTCTTGCTGTGTCACCCAGGCTGGAGTGCAGTTGCGCAATCTCGGCTCACTGCAAGCTCCGCCTCCGGGTTCATGCCATTCTCCTGCCTCAGCCTCCCCAGAAGCTGGGACTACAGGCGCCGCCACCACACCCGGCTAATTTTTTGTAGTTTTAGTAGAGACGGGATTTCACCGTGTTAGCCAGGATGGTCTTGATCTCATGACCTCGTGATCCGCCCGCCTCGGCCTCCCAAAGTGCTGGGATTACAGGTGTGAGCCACCACGCCCGGCCCATTGTTCTTAATTCACACATTCGCTGATGGCTTTTGGGATACCGGCACGCCCCACATGGTATGTGATAGAGCGGTGTGCTGCATTGCAGTTGAATTTTAATCTCCACGTACTAGTACTTCTGGGAATTGGAATGCCATTTCCTAAATGAAATGGTAACCCCCTTTATGCAAATGATTCATATAACGTTTAATGCTTTAAAAAAAGAAATACATATGCGCTTGGAAATACACTTAACTTCTCAGGGCAGAAGACAAATACATAAACAACAGAGAAAAAGCCCTCTTTGAGTGAGGTCGTGACAAGTAGGAAAACCTTCCTGTTCAGAAGATTTCGTGCATGGGTCTCATATATTTATGCATGTTCTTCACAGGCCTTTTTTTACTTCCTTCAAACTCTTCTTGGCTGTGTTCCAGAGAGTTAAATTAATCTTCAGTTTGAGAGATTTTTCACACGTTCATACAACTCCAGGTCTTAGACACCAAATCCAAACATACTTGTACTTACACTTTGAACATAAACTGCCGCTTAAATTCAATCCAGTAAACATTTTATTGGCATTTATCTTTTCCTCTCTCTCTTTTTTCCTTCTCCCTTTTTTTTTCATGTGTTCTCCTTTCCTTGCTCAATAAAAGCATATTCATTGCTATCCACGTTGTCGGAGACTTAATCAAGACCCTAAAATTATAAGAATCATTTTAAGGTATAGATCTTGCCCTCAAGGAGTCCAGACTCATGGGAAAGACAATGTCACAACCTATGCTGCAGTGAAACATGGCTGTGGTGGAAGCGTGTCTCTGCATCAATTTTCCTGATGAAGAACAAGATGAGAGCAATTATTTCTATGGAGCTAGGAAGGAAAATGATGCAGGAGGTTAGGAGTAAGGCAGAGATTCCAGCTAGCCAAGTGGAAGAAAGGCCCTCCAGGCAGAGGGAATAGCATTAGGCACAGGCCGAGAGACATGACTGTTCCAACCAGGAAACACAGAACAGAGTCAAGTGCATGGATGGGAGAGGGAAGCAGGGAGAAGCAGGACATGATAGGCTGGAACTAGTTTGTCAAGAATTGTCTATTTCACGGCGGTAGATCTGCTAATACTGGTATTTTTGAGGTTAAGGATGTAGCCACTGCTAGGAGAAAAGTCCGATTTGGAATTCTAAGATCTAAGATGAGTTCTTAGCAGCTGAGGTGAAGACAGCTTTTAGCCTCTGATAATCCTTCCCCCAAGGCCTGCCATCACCGCTACTGCCTGCCCAACATCTGCTAACAAACAGATAGCAGCCTTCTGCTAATCTCTTCTCCAGGCACACGGGGACTGTTCTTCTCACCTCTTATCACCAGGAGCCCTATCACCTCCTGCATCAGCCCCCCTGCCAGCCTCTCCTCTCCTCTCAGCTAAACAGGATTTTCTTCCTTGGTTTTCAGACTGGGGGAAATCTTGACCCTTCTCCTAGAGTAGAAAGGCCTAGAAGTCAAGGGTTAGAAACTCTGGTGAAAACAATTCTCTAGTTGGAGCCTCTTGGCATTTGTATTAGAAACTGTGTTAATGTTTTCCCCTTCCCTCTGCTCCTCAAATGCCCGTTATGCAAAATTAGGTCATTATTATTACTTTTAGAAATTGGAAATACGCATACACGATCTAAAAAACACAAGGTAAAATATTGCTATGTACTAAAACACTCTTCTCAATGTAAACATTTCTAAACAAACAAACATGCTTTGATTTCTTTTGCATTGCTTTTAATCTGTATGCTAAGGGGGTTATATATCTACATAAGACCATGTTGGAACCTCTAAGAATTTGCCCTAAAATAGTAACTGGATTGCAATCAAAGCTATGAATGCTAGGTTGTTCTGTCAATGTTACCAAAAGTAGGGAAAAATAGAAAGCATCCTAAATTCCTATCTATTGTTGAGGATAATTGAATTGATTTTCTTATATCCACTAACACTTGTAGTTTGGGAAAATAATGACAACATAATTTCAAGTGAACCAGTGGAAAACAGTAGCGTGTATAATATCTGTACATAGCATGGAAGGAAGAAATGTTGGAGGGAAGGGCAGCAGAATGCTAGCAGTGGTTATATCTCAGTGAAATGTTATACATGGTTTATTGTATTTTCCTTTTTGTAGGAAGGCAAATGTGATACTGGGTCGCCTGCATGGAGGATCTGGGCCAGGTGTATGGCATGCAGGAGCTGGTTAGGCCATAGCTTAACATTAAAAGTACAAACAGTAAGGCCGGGCGCGGTGGCTCACGCCTGTAATCCCAGCACTTTGGAAGGCCGAGGCGGGCGGATCACAAGGTCAGCAGATCGAGACCATGGTGAAACCCCGTCTCTACTAAAAATAGAAAAAATTAGCCGGGCGCAGTGGCGGGCGCCTGTAGTCCCAGCTACTCGGGAGGCTGAGGCCGGAGAATGGCGTGAACCCGGGAGGCGGAGCTTGCAGTGAGCCGAGATTGCGCCACTGCACTCCAGCCTGGGCGACAGAGCGAGACTCCGTCTCAAAAAAAAAAAAAAAAAGTACAAACAAAAATCATGGCGGCCCGTGCTGACCAGGTGCCAGCTGGGGAGCACAGAGGCGGACTCCATGGCTGATGGAGGGAAAGAGGCATGTAAGTATTCAGGACATCAATAAAAAGAGGAGAATGCATACATAGACTTACAGTCCTAAAGGTTAAAATGGGACGGGGTTCATAAAAGAAAAATTAGTGATGCTTAAAAATCCAAATTTTAAGCTCCCAGTTCTTAGAAGCATTAATCCATTTGCTTCATGGGATTCAGACCAAAGCTTTTATTCATTTTTGCCACTTTTTGGAAAGACTCCATCCCTCCAGTTATATCTTGTTAGGCTCTTCTGGAACAGTAATACTCCCTCATGAAATAATGTTCTAACTTCATGACGACTTCCATTTCACAGTGATTTCTGCTTCATGGAGAGAAAAGACGGAAAACATAACTTTTAAAGTGATTTTTGCATTCTTATTTAGATACTTTGCATTGTTTAAAAAAAAGCTATAGACTTAAAAGATGAAAATTTTAGACTTTGCTATTGTTATGGGCCAAGAATTGGGTCTCACTTAAAAAAAAAAAAATGAGAGAGACAATTCTGATGTGAATCTCATGTTTATTGTTTTAAAAGCTCTGTGCTAATACCAAAAGAATGTATTTCTGGTGGGAAACGATATATTTCCATGCCTTCAGGGAATTTGACTTCTGTCCTAAAAATATATTTCCTTAGATATTATAAACAAAACACCTTAAACAATAATAAAATATGGCAAAAAAATATACCACAAGCATAGCGATGTTTTACATCCTCATCATGTAAGGGCTTTAAAGCTATAAAAAAAAAAAAAAAAAAAAAGCAAGAACATAGACTCCCCCTTAATAGAAAAGTGTGCAAAGAATACGAAAGGCAGTTTACAAAAGAAGTCTTGCAAGTGGCAAGCAAACATGAAATAAAAACGTTAACTTTACTAATAATCAGTGAAATGAGTATGAACACATCAGTAAAATAAAATCTGCTCTCAGTAGGTTAGAGAATGGGTTGTGTTTTCCTTACTGCTGTTGTTACATGTTCCCTGATATTGGCAAGCAGGTGTGCAATAACACTCTCAGAACCTTCTGGTGAGATAAATTGCCTCAACTTTTTTGCAGGACAATTTAAAATTGACCCTAGTTCTTTAACCCAGTAATTCTTATCCTTATTTGTTATTTGAAAAGGAATGAATATGCTCATATTTCCAAAAATGTAGTCACCGCAGCATTTTTATAATAGCAAAAGTAACCCAAATAACTGAATAGACCAAGAACAGAAAAATGTTCAAATTAATTGTACTTGATCCATTTGATGGGGTCCTATGTAGTCACTAAAAATCATTTTTTAAAGACTAATTGCATAGGAGATTGTTTACAGTAATAAATAATTTTTAAAAACTTAAAAAATCTCAATATAATATGTTCCCCAATATGCTTATAAATGTATACATTTAAAATAGTATCAAAAGTACATCAAAACAATCATGGTTACCTCTGCATGATAGGATTACCTTTTCCTTCTCTCCTGCTTCTTTCCATATTTTCCAAAGCTTCTATCAGAAATGAGTATTACTACTGGGCACCCTGACTCATATCTGTAATCCCAGCACTTTGGGAGGTCAAGGCAGGAGACTTGATTAAGCCCAGGAGGTCCAGACCAGCCTGGCAAAATAGTGAGACTCTATCTCTACCAAAAAAAAAAAAAAAAAATGCTGGGAGTGGTGGTGCACACCTGTAGTCCCAGCCACTTAGGAGTCTGAGGTTGCAGGATCACTTGAGCCTAGGAAGTTGAGGCTGCAGTAAGTTGTGATCCTGTCACTGCACTCCAGCCTGGGTGACAGAGTGAGACCCTGCCTCAGAAAAAAGGAAAAATGAAGAAAGAAAAGAAAGGCATATTACTATTTTATAGTTCAATTAAAACTTCTTAGCTAAAAACAAGATGCTATTTCTGAAAGTAAAGAAAGCTCTCCTTGACTATGTATGGCAACTCTGAGACACTGGGGCTGCATAATAATTTCTGTTCAGCAGTATGTCTCCAAATGTGTCACAGCTTAAATATTCATGGATTTTGATTGTGAGGAGACCAGAGGGATAAAGCAGTTTGTCCAAGGTCAGGTGGCAAACCTGTAGCAAAGGCAAGATTAGAACCAAAACCTCCTGGCTGCTATTCCAGTACTCCTCCAGTACCACACTGGTTTTTGTTGTTGTTTTGTTTTCTATTTTTTTCCATATAAAGAATTTTTCTGACCTTAATGGCAACTTTAACAAACACTGAATAAAAGCAAGCATTACTGAGTAATGGAAATGAAGGAGAAAGAAAATCTCTGCTTATGATAACAGCCACCATGTCTCTCATTATGCTGAATTGTGGTTAAAATGCTCAAAGCTTATCTTCCTCTTAAAAGAGCCCTCCCACCGGTGCTGTGGAGTTAGGCTTGGATCTCAGTATTGAGTAGGCTGAGTAAATTATGCCTGAAAGTTTCACCATACAAAGTAACTTTTAGTTTCTTCCCAAGTCACCAATTTACACATATGCACACAATATACAACATCCTGGGTGGTTTACTCTCTCACTTAGCTGACCAGTGAGAGGCATTCTTAGGTGCTGATTTCCTCAGTTCACTTTGAGCAAATATGTTACTCATTAAGCCTCTGTTGGTCAAGAACCTGAAAACAAGTAGCAGTTGCAGTGTTGGTTTCTTCCTTCAAAATTTGAAGTTTAGAGAACTTTCTAGAATAACTGTAAAACTAGTGAAATCTGGAGGAAAGCCAACATTGGCTTTGCAAAAACACTATCTTTCTAATCCACTTTCTTAATGCTTAGCCATTGCTGACAGCTTTCTTCCCTGCTTTCTTCCCTTTTCTTTCATTTTCCTCTTTTTCCATTTTCCCCATCTTTTTGTTCCCTTTTCCCTTACTTCCTTCCTTTTTCTCAGTTTTTACTTGTTTATTCTTGCTTATTATCTTTCTCTCATCCTTTTTCTTTTTTTCACCTCTTCCTTCAATCTTCTTTCTGTCCCTCCCTCCCTCTCCTTCCTTTCTTCCTCCCTTTCCTCCTTCCTCCTTCTCTTTCCTTTTTCCTTTCTTCTTCTCTTTCCTCCTTTCTTCCTTCCTTCTTCTTTCCAACTGACAGTAAATAATTTTGTCTCCCATTACTTGCCAGACCTTGTAGTCACTCCCTCAGAGCCAGACTAGCAATTTCCAAAGAATGGGCCTTTGAGTCAGATAAGTCAAGAGTCAATTTTCTGATTCAATGTCAACTAACTGCCTGAACATGACCAAGTTATTTAATCTCTACATATTCATACTTTTCACCAGCACACATTTATTGAATGCCTCTTATGTGCCCTAACCTATGTAAGGTGTACCCAGTATACTTTTAAAAAACACTCTGTAGGGTGGGGAAAGCTCAGGCTACCCGTGGGCTATTGTAATAAGCCAACTAAACAACATATGTGACAATGGATAACCTATTTCTGGCACACTGTAGCTTCCCGCTTCCAGTATTTCTCTTTTGCATCCTAGATGCCAAGTATGCATATGTGAGACCCAGTTTTTCAAAGGATCTTACAGGCTAGCCAAAAAAAATCCAGAGTTCTTACTAAAAAGAAAAGAAAAGAAAAAAACGACACTGTGTTTTGTGCATTCTAAATCATGTTGAGAGGTGATAATGTGGTAGCAGCCCTCGCTTGCTCTCAGTGCCTCCTCGGCCTTGGCATCCACTCTGACCATGCTTGAAGAGCCCTTCAGCCTGCTGCTGCACTGTGGGAGCCCCTCTCTGGGCTGGCCGAGGCTGGAGCCGGTTCCCTCTGCTTGCGGGGAAGTGTGGAGGGAGAGGCGCAGGCGGGAACCACACAAGTTCTGGGTGGGTGCGGGCTAGGCAGGCCCACACTCGGAGTGACTGGCCAGCATTGCCAGCCCCAGGCAGTGAGGGGCTTAGCACCGGGGCCAGCAGCTGCAGAGGTTGCACTGGGCCCCCCAGCACTGCTGGCCCACCCGCACTGCACTCAAATTCTGGCTGGGCCTCAGCCACCTCTCTGCAGGGCGGGGCTCGGGACCTGCAGCCCGCCATCTCTGAGCACCACCCCACCTCAGCCCCCATGATGGGTTCCCATGTGGCCCCAGCCTTCCCGACGGGCACCACCCCCTGCTCTGTGGCCTCTGGTCCCATGGACTGCCCAGGGACTGAGGAGTGCAGGCACGGTGAGGGACTGGCAGGCAGTTCTGCCCGCAGCCCTGGCACAGGATCCACTAGGTGAAGCCAACTGGGCTCCTGAGTCTAATGGGGACTTGGAGAACCTTTATGTCTAGCTAAGGGATTGTGAATACACCAATCAGCGCCCTGTGTCTAGCTCAAGGTTTGTAAATACACCAGTCAGTACTCTGTATCTAGCTAATCTAGTGGGGACTTGGGGAACTTTTCTGTCTAGCACTCTGTGTCTAGCTAAAGGATTGTAAACGCACCAATCAGCACCCTGTGTCTAGCTCAGGGATTGTAAATGCACCAAGCAGCACCCTGTGTCTAGCTCAAGGTTTGTAAATACACCAGTCAGTACTCTGTATCTAGCTAATCTAGTGAGGACTTGGAGAACTTTTCTTTCTAGCACTCCGTGTCTAGCTAAAGGATTGTAAATGCACCAATCAGCACTCTGTGTTTAGTTCAAGGATTGTAAATGCACCAATCAGCAGTCTGTCAAAACGGACTAATTAGCTCTCTGTAAAATGGACCAATCAGCTCTCTGTAAAATAGACCAATCAGCTCTCTGTAAAATGGACCAATCAGCAGGATGTGGGTGGGGTCAGATAAGGGAATAAAAGCAGGCTGCCTGAGCCAGCAGTGGCAACCAGCACAGATCGCCCTCTACACTGTGGAAGCTTTGTTTTCTCACTTTTTACAATAAATCTTACTGCTGCTCACTCTTCAGGTCCACACCTCCTTTATGAGCTGTAACACTCACCGCAAAGGTCTGCAGCTTCACTGCTGAAGCCAGTGAGAGCACAAACCCACTGGGAAGCATGAACGACTCCAGACGTGCCACTTTTAAGAGCTGTAACACTCACTGTGAAGGTCTACAGCTTCACTCCTGAAGTCAGCGAGACCACGAACCCACCAGAAGGAAGAAACTGCAGACACATCTGAACATCTGAAGGAACAAACTCCGGAAACGGAAACACCATGTTTAAGAACTGTAACACCGCAAGGGTCCACAGCTTCATTGTTGAAGTCAGCGAGACCAAGAACCTACCAATTCCAGATACAATGTACTTTTCAGATTTTAACATCTTTTATATCAGAATGCATCTTAAAATTGTTGCCAGCCAGGTGGTGGCAGTTGCAATGTAGATGCTACTACGGTCACATGTGGGCTCAGAGTTGTACACACTATCACCATTTTAGTTCATTAGGTTATATGATTAGTATTACACATACTGAGTTTAACTGCCTTTAAAATATACTTGAAGAGATGATTTTATTCCATATTAAAACAAAAATCTATGTGCACGAAAAGGCAAAAAATAAGAGCAGTAGGGCAGTAATTTGACATCAATGAAGCGAATAGTCTTCACTGGAGAAATTATCACCAGCATCAAAATTTGCAGACGGGTGTCAACAACTTGGGAGGAAATATCATGGGCAACAGCAGAGAACTCTTCTTCAAAATGGTGCATTGCCATCAGATTGAGTGGCCCGGATGGAAAAACACAGCCATCTGTGACTCTGGGCTGAAAAGTGATCAAAAGCAATGAAAGGTTTTAGGAACAAAACAAAACAAAAACAAACAAAAAGCAACAGCAAAATCCCCTCCGTTCAAATCCTGACTCTGCCTCCTATTCATGATTCCATTTTGCTAGGACTTAGTTTCCTCTGTTGGAAGAGGAGTATTCATAGCAAGTACCCAGCAGGGTTGTTATCAAAATAAATTCAAAAGAGGCTGTGGAATGAAATGGCTTTTAGTTGCAAGTATTATAAACATATAGACATTTTGCAGAGCTCATTGTTCACACGGCTGTTTTTTGTTATTTTTTCCTGAAGCTATGAACTCCTTGGGGGCAGGGATGGTTGGTTAGCATTCAGCTCCCCATTGCCAATATGTAACAGGCAGCCCGTAGTTCATCAATAAGAACAATGTGCCTGTGCCTAATGTTTTGCTGCTGTTGTTATTGTTGTTTTTAAAACCTATTTTGATGCTCACTGCATCCCTCTGTTATAAAGCAAGTATTGGAATTTGTACTTTAAGTATAAGGAAGCGCACAGAGAAGTCTGGTGATTTGTCTAAATCACACGGAAAGTTAGAATTGAATCCTACCATGGGCCTGATATATTTTCTAACTGGGTCAGGACTGGCTCAGTCATGAGAGTGGGTCTCAACCAGCCAGTGGGCTTCTTGGTACATCCAGCTCCCAGAAGCAGGGGGCGGGGAAGGTTGGGAGAAAGGCTGGGCCTGTCCCTAGCTGTGCGCTAGGAACAATTATATGGAGCAATCTCCTGAAAGAGGCCAAGGCTACTCTGTGGCAGAAAGGAGCCTGAACATGTAAACATCTGTGAGGGCTCGGGTGCCTGGAAGGAACTACAGGAAGAGGAGCATGTGAGGCCCAGTGGGAAGGAATGTGAGAACTTCAGGGCCTCACGAGGATGGGGCTGGAGGATGGGGAAGTCACTGGGGAGTGTGTGCAAATTGCTCCCTGCAGGCCAGGATGGAAGAGAGAATGATCCTGTGGAAAGGGGGTGATTAGGACATCCCTCGTGGAAGATGGAAACATGAGGGACACCTTTGAACCTGCCCAGTGTACATGGAGGAGAAGAGCAAAAGAGGGACCCACCTATTTAGAAGTTGTGCTTCCTTTGAGAAGTGGAACCAGGATATCTGGGATTGAATGGCACCCTTTTGAGCAGAAAGCAGACCTGAGTTTGAATTATAGATTTACCATTTACCAACTGTGTAATTTGAGAAATGCCATTTTTTCTCTCCATTCTCCAGTTTTCTCATTAGTAAAATGGAGCTGAAATGTTGAATTGCTAGTACCGTTGTCAGGGCTAAGTCAGATAGTAGGTAAGCATGCCCATTCGGGGTCCGGTGCCCATTAAGTATTGGATATACATGTGAATAAAAATACGAATGAACAGATGAGCTAGCACACAGACAGACACTGATTTTTGAAGAACGACAGAGAAAGCTTCGCTGAGGCCCTGGCAGGGGTAGTGGGAAAGACTATGGCTGGATGAGCATAAGACAGAGAAGAGAGATGCCCACGTTTTCTCAGGGGCACAGCTCCAAACCTGTGGAGTGGTCTTGAACAAGTGACCTTTCTTTTTTGGGCCTAAATCTTTTCTCCCATACAATTGATAGACTCTCTTTTTTTGTGTGGTGGGAGCTCCAGCAGCCACAATTGAGAGATTCTGCAATACATTTTTCTCATTATGAACCTAGCCCAGAGACAGTGTGAATCTATAATTAGTTAACTTGGAAAAACATAGAATAAAAATAAACAGTAATTGCAGTGCCCAACAACACAGACTAATTGAAATACATCTGGGGGAAAAAATTGGAATGTAGAAAGAATTCAAATCGTCTCTTATCAGGGTGATAAATCTCCATATGCTAAACCCAATTGTGGTAGACCCAGACAGACCTGTAAGGATGCTCACACAGTCCAGAGAGAGAAGCACATTCTGCATGATGCTAAGCGTTAACCCCAAATGGGGGCCAGTAATCGAGAGATAGATAAAGAATGGCTCAATCTAAGGTGTAACCTGTCAATATTTATGAACTGGAGGCCCCAGGAGGCAGTGCCTGTCCTGGCATCAGAAGGGTTCAAATCAAAGCATGAGATAGAGTTGGAGGAGATGGCCTTCCAGCCCTGAGCTTGTGAGTTGAAGATCCTATTGGAAAAGAACTCAAATCAATGAAATAGTCACCAACTAATTTATAATTTTTTTCAGAAATCATCCAAAAAACATTCAGATGTGATTGACATTGAAATAGTTGAATTAAAATGATTTTCTTGTTTAGAAATTGAATTAACATTCATAGGCAGAAAGTTATTCAAAATTATTAACTCTATTCCAAAAAAGTTTACCTAAAATCAAATGTAAATATATTATAATGCAATCCTTATAATGCATATAGAGGCCAAGAACCCCTCAGGGGTACTGGGAAGTTAAATTCTCTCCTCATCCCTGTATTCTAAAATAGACTAATTTTTTAATCCTAATTTTAATGCCATATGCTATAGTGCCAAACTACATAAGACATATGATGGATTCAATATGCTACATTGTTTTGATAAAGAAAAAAGTTAAAGACAGTTTATTGAGGGAGAAGTTTTTTACTTTTGCCAGCAAATCCTAGGATGGATTTATCCCATGGGCCCTCCAGACCTCAGAGGACAACCCTGTTCTGCCACCTCATACGTTACTCTGTGCCCTACACCATCTTGCAACACTTCCCTTTGCTTTCTTCTTCCAAAGATTTCTTATAGCACCCATTCAGCAGGCAGTCACAGGGTCCACATATTCAGTTACAGATCCATTCACTCATTTGTTTTAAAAAAACCCAAAATATGTTTTAGCGGAACATGCTAAACATTCAAAGATGAACAAGAGGGTGTTCTCTGCCCTCCAAGTGTCCACAAAGCCAAGGAAGCAAAAGAAGCCCGGATTTGCAGGTATTCTGTACAAGTCTAAGTCAAGGACGACCTTAGAAGGGTCCTACCTTTTTTGTTTGAATTGTGTCTATCAGCTCTTTGAACTAAGGGTCTGGCTACTGAGAGGAGGCATTGTCCATGCAGAGACTGGCAAGGAGGGTCCCTCTGCTACAAAGCCACACCACTGCCTTAACACCCTGCCCCCCACAGCCTGCCATCCATTCACAAGCAGGGGGGGCTTGAGGGTCGAGGGGAGTGGCAGGCAGCCAGATAGCACTTGATGTGGGTTGCTCGGGGGTAAGATGGGGAGAGAGGTGTCTCTTAATCACAGCTAAGGAATTGAAGAAACATGGACCAAGGAAGCTAAGCCAGAGAAGAGCCTCCCCCCAAACCCCCATACACACACCTAATGGCAAAAACAAGAAGAACTTGAAGCTGGTGTGAGGGGTGGATGCTGAAAGCCAGGATAAGGAGGGCAGGCCCTAGAGCATGAGCCAGCAACACCAAGGGTCATGGTGGGTTGTTATAGGCTCTCTTCATAGGTCTGCAGGCTCTATTAAAAATCCAGGATCAAAGCAAATAAATGGTAAAATAATAATAATAATAAAGGTAGATTGGTTGAATCAATATTTGGCTTTGCTTTAAATAACATAGGCTTGAATTCTGCTTAGCCACATCCTTGTAATGACATGTTAATTTCACCATTTACTACATGGGCCTTGGTTTCCTTATTGTACAACAGGTAACCATCCCATAAATATAGGATCAAATGAGATCTTCAGTGTGAAAACACTTAGTAAACAGTCAAGACACTTTGCTGTTCTTAAACCTATAATCATAATTTTATACAGGGGGAGATTTTTATTCTCCATGTCTTTGGGAGGTTTGTGAGTTATTTTGTTTGGTCTTTCATAATTAGAAATATATTGATCTTAAGCTTTATTTCTAGCTTTTAGATTTCAAACTAACCATTTTCAAAGCTGAAAGCGGCTCAGGCAATGCAAAGAATATGAACTTTACAATTCTTCTGAACTACTGATTTCTGCCATTTAAAAACTGTTTTACCTTAAATACATCACTTGTGCTTTCTGAACCTTGATGAATCTATAAAAGAGAATTAAAAATGCAACCTTTCCTATTTTAAGGTGAGACCACACTAGATTAATCAACTCTGAAAACTAGAGAATGGTTAATTCTCTGAAAACTAGAGAATTGTTGGATCTGTACCAATGGCATGTTACTCTCAGAATAGACCAGAGATTTCTTTTGCCCCAGCTTCTAGGCATATCGAGCACAGCCCTTTAGCCATTTGTAAGGGAAATGAAACACTGCCTTTTGTAAAGGAGCTCCTTGTGTGGCAGGCTGCCCGGCTCCCTGTCAGAACTCCCTCTGCTTATGTATAACTCCAGACTTGTATTGATATCTGCATGCGCATGTTGGCTCAGCTCCTCCTTCTCAGGCGATAGATTGCTTCTGCTGAAGCTGCCAATGCAATATTTTGAAAATAGACATCCATTTCTAAAAGAAAAAAATCCAAATTTTTTTTTTCTTTTTCACTTTAAAAATCATTATAATATCAGTGTCTTTCATGTCAACATGATTTCTGAAGCCATTCAATAAGGCATTCCTGGGA
This sequence comes from Macaca mulatta, assembly GCF_049350105.2. Taxonomy (NCBI): domain Eukaryota; kingdom Metazoa; phylum Chordata; class Mammalia; order Primates; family Cercopithecidae; genus Macaca; species Macaca mulatta. Next base: position 112,415,530 of record NC_133418.1, read on the forward strand.
TGACCACCCAGTGGTGTAGAGTAACGTGCTTTGGGGCAAACCCTTCCTGCATTATAAAGAAGAGGGACAGGTGTACTCTGGAGCAGACTTTCCATTTATTGGTCTTATCTTTTTGTTGTGGGTCAAATTGTGTCCCCCTAAAAGTCATATGTTGAAGTCCCAAGCTCTAGGACCTCAGAATGTGAAGTTATTTGGAAATAGGGTGATTGCATATGTAATTCGTTAGTAAAGATGAGGTCATCCTGGCACAGGGTGGACCCCTAATCTAATATGACTGGTGTCCTTACAAGAAAAGGAAAACTTGGACCCAGAATGCACACAGGGAGAACACCATGTGAAGACAAAGACAGGGACTGGGGTGATGAGTCTGTAAGCCAAAGAATGACCAAGTTCCCAGAAAACCCCCAGAGTCTAGGGGAGAGGCCTGGAACAGATTCTCCCTCACAGCCCTCCAAGGGAACAAACTCTGCTGACACCTTGAACTTGGACTTCGGGCTTCCAGAACTGTGAGAAAATAAATTTATGTTGTTTCATCCACCGGATTTGTGGTACTTTGTTATGGAAGCCCTAGCAAACTAACACACTTGGTATGTTTTCAACCTTTCTGAGAGTTAGAGATTATTAGAGGTAGAAAGTGCATTTAGAAATCAGTCAGTGAAATCATTTCGTGATCTATAAGGGAAGTGATATCTAGAAAGTTCCCCATGTCCTTGAAGGTGAGAAGCCATTTAGAAGCCTGAAGTCCTGGTAACCAAGAAGATGGTGTATGTATTTTTCTGAAACAGGAGAGTTCCCCATTCCCCCTGGCAGGACATGCAACAAGGGTGTGGCTCACCTGTTTGGTCACCCTGCTGCTTAAGCCCCTTGCAGGAGGGGGAGCACACAGATGGGCAGATGCAGAGGCCAGGGCGAGCACTTTGGGCTCCAGCTCCAGAGTAGTGTCTAGGGATGGGTGCCACAACCCCAGTGTTGCAAAGCTCTTTTAGCCTTGTTGTCCGCAGATGGCTTGAGTGTTAACCAGCTCAATGGACTCTCTGCTTTTTTGCAAAGGCAGAAGGCCAGCGTGACAGCTTTCTGTATCCCGAGCTCTTGTCCAGCATCCTGGAAAAATTGGGTCACACAAGGGCTTGAAGGATGAATGTGAGGTTTTATTGAGTGGTGGAGGTGGCTTTACTGCAGGATGAATGGGGAGCTGGAAGGTGGGGATGGAGTGGGAAGGTGATCTTCCCCTGGAGTCAGCCACCCAATGGCTGGACTCCTCTCTAACTGCCCCCAGCCAAACTCCTCTTGGCATTTCAGATGTTCCTCCTTTCCTCTCTTTCTCTGCTGCGTCTTTCTGTCATTCCACTGTTCATCTGCTGGTCTGCTTCTGGAGTCTGGGGTTTGGGGTTCATATGGGTGCAGGCTAGGGGGCATAGCTGGCCAAAAGGCAGCTTTTGGGTGTGAAACAGGAATGCCTGTCCTCATTTGAGGGCTGTGGGTCTTTAGTCTTGAGGGTGGGGCTTCTGCCAGGGAACCACGGTCTTCTACCCAGTAGTTCCCTGTCTCCTATCTGTATCACTTCTTTACATTCCATGCTTCTTTGCTGAGAGATGCCTGGGGAAATGGTGAAGTTATTTAATAAAAAAGTGACATCAACCCAGAAGGACCGAGACTTTCAAGATCGCCTCCTGCTCAGTTCACTAATGCACCTGCCTCTGCCCACACCCTCCAAGTACAGATGCTCTGATCTATGATTCAGACACACCCAGGACGCTGGCCAGTCCAATGCCTGCCCTTCTGTGAGGCCTTGAAGTATGGTACTTCTCAGAGAAATAGAAATTATGGCTAGAATGCTTCTTCCCCAGATTTGCTGATGACTCTCATCTTTTCAGTCAGTCTCTGCTAAAATATCACTGTTTATCCCTTTCTTATTCTGCACTATTTTTTTCTAAATAGTATTTCTAATATACTATGTAATTCACCTATTTATTATATGTATTGTGTGGACTACTAAAAGGTAAACTCCAGAAAGTCAGGGATCTTTTTCTGATTTGTTCACTGATGTATCCCAAATACCTAGAATAATAGTGCCTGCCATATATTGAGCTTTTAATATTTTCTTTTATTAAAAGGATGCATAAATATTTTGAAAATGTTTATTTGAATACTCCCAATATTACTACTGAATTTATTGCTCTGCTGTTTCGAGAAACACCCTGATACCAGAGGTCTTAGAGACAGAGGGGACCACTTGAGTCTGTCTACCTTGAATTTTGGTCTAGGGTGCTGGGTTATAACCCAGAGCTGTGTTAATTGAATGAAGTACCAAAAGAAGCTTAAAGGAAAAGTATTGGTAGAGAAAATGAAGTTTTAGAATTTAGCTGGGGCTTTTGTGTTATTTGAAAATGTGCTTATGGTTGTGTCTTTTAAGCTAATTATATTTAGGCTATGGTAACAAAAGGAATTAATAAACAGATCAGCCAGGCGTGGCGTCTCACGCCTGTAATCCTAGCACTTTGGGAGGCCGAGACGGGTGGATTACCTGAGGTCGGGAGTTCGAAACCAGCCTGACCAATATGGAGAAACTTTGTCTCTGCTAAAAATACAAAGTTAGCTGGGCGTGGCAGGACATGCCTGCAATCCCAGCTACTCGGGAGGCTGAGGCAGGAGAATCACTGGAACCCGGGAGGTGGAGATTGCGGTCGGCCAAAATGTTACCATTGCACTCCAGCCTGGGCGACAAGAGCAAAACTCCGTCTCAAAAAATAAAAATAAATAAATAAATAAATAAACAGATCTAAATATCTTGTAGAGCTACATTGGTCAATAAAGTAGCAACTAGTCAAATGTGGCTGTTTAAATTGAAACGAATTAAAAGTGAATTAAAAGTTAGAAATTTAGTTCCTCAGTCACATTAGCCTCATTTTAATTGTTCAATAGTCACATGTGGCTAGTTGCTGGCAGATTTGACAGAGCAGATGTAGAACATTCCCATCATTGCAGACAGAAAAGCTCCAGATGTGTTTCTTAGAGTCTGGATGTTTTGCAACATAAAATGAAGGCATCAGAATGAGTGATGGCAGTTTTCACTCTTCCTTGGGTCATGTGACACACTGCTTGGATTGATTTAGGCTAAGTTGACTCGGCTGGGCTCTGTTTTTTTTCTTTCATAATGATTTAACAGATTTGTGACCAATAGGAGCTATTATAGTGTGTTTTAGCCACCTTGTGCTATTAGTTATTCAGATTCTGAAATTTCTCAGTCCATAGACAGTAGAAGCAGTTTAGGCAAAGGGATGGATGAAGGAATTGTTTGGGTGAGTTCAGGGATACACAGTTTAGAATGACGGAGATTCAGGGTCTGTGCGGGATAGCGCTTATGTAGTGAGTTGTGGAAAGAAAGTCACTCAACTATGAACTCCTTGAGGTTGGCAGCTACAGCTGACAGATATTTATATTCTCACTACTTAGCATAATACATACTAGACTCTTCATGTATGTTTGTTGTTGTTGTTGTTAAATTAATTAAGCAACCAACCAACACATCAGCCAACCAAGTAATAAATGACAGATAAACAAGGGCCAGATGCAAAGCTATTCTTTAGTAATAAACAAACCCCAAATTCCAGGGATTTTCTACTACAAAAGTTTGCTTGTTTATTTAATTGTACTGTCTAAAATAGGTCAGGGTGGAGATCATGCTCTACATGGCCATTCAGGGACCTGGGCTGTTGCATGATCTGCCATCTCTTAGATACAACATTCTCACAAGTAGCCTGCAAGGTTACCAAGGTAAAGGAGAAATGGAGGCAGTATACTGGTTCTCAACTCTCTCAGCCCACAAGTGATGGGAGTCACTTCTACTCAACGTTCATTGGCAATAACTTGTCACATAACACCATTCCCTGCAAGGGAGACTCGGAAATGAAAGGGAACACACAAAGTATTTGGTTAGCACCACGTCTCTCACACTAGATCACACAGGAACAGGCCAAGAGGCTTCAACTTTACCCACTAGTGGCTTTCCAGCTATTTTGTTAAACAACAGAATCCACTCTTCAGATTAAATATCATACACAAATAAAGCAAAAATAGAGCTTTTCTGATTGAAATGGGGGCACAGAGAGAAAGATCCACAACCTGCTTACTCAACGCACCCTCCCACACTGTCTCTGTACCTTACACATTCCTCCAAGGAATCCAGAACTCCTCAAAGCACAGAGCGAGGACCACTACCATAGACTATCCAGAGGCCCTGGAGGCTATAAGCGGGAAAGTAATGTAACCACAGTTGCCTTTTACAAAGATAACCTTGGCACAGTTGTGTGAGGGTGGCAGGAAGCAGTGGATTGGACTGTAGGCATGCAGTACATGTGTCAAGATGAGAGGCTGGAACAGGTTCCCAGGCTGCTGGGGTCCTTCCAGATGAGAGGATGAAGGCCTGAACCATGTCATGATGGGACTCAGTGGTATGCCTTCCCAATTTCTTCTAGCTCAGAATTCTGTTTCTCAGTCTGATCTAGCTTCACCTTTATATAGGGTGAAGTTATTCCAACTTTCCTTTTAATACTGACCTAGGCCTATTACAGGAGTTGGCAAACTGTTTCTATAAAGGGCCAGGAAGTACATATTCCAGGCTTGCAGACCATTTGGTGTCTATGGAAACTACTCAACTCTGCTGTTGCAGAGCAAAAGCCAGCTGTATGAACAATATGCAAACAAATGGGCATGGCTGTGTTCTAATACAACGTTATTTATCAACACTGAAATTTGAATTTCATTTAATTCCCACGTCCTGAAACATTATTTTTTTAAAAATTTGTTTTCAGTCATTTAAAACCATGAAAAAACAGTCTTGGCTAATAGTCCAGCCTTAGCAAATAGGCAAGATAAAGGCAGGCTATGGGCCAGATTTGGCCTGTGGTGAGTATTATGCTGACCTCTGGTCTATTATGTTGAGTGATTATATCTATTATCAGGAAAAGGATTTATATTCATAGAGATGGTTTTCTTTTTCTTTTCTATTTTAAAATGTCATACATTATAATGAAATGAAAATAAAGGTATGAAACTAATGCTTTCCATAGAACACAGAATTCAGAGTTTAAAAAAAAAAAAAAAACAGAAACAAAAACACAAACAAATCTCTGGAAATTATTGCCAGTCAATGATTTAGTCAATGTGAGTGTATTTTAATTTTATACCACCCCCCAGCATAGTTTAGAGCAAAGCCACACAATTAAAATAAACAAAGCAATATAAAACAAGGCTGGAAGGGCCTTCTGTTCCTGGATTCCTTCTTGCCTCTGTAACAGAAACTCAGAAATAAAGATGCTCTTCCTCAGGGCACCACCCGCTAAGGAGGCCACCAGTTAATGTGAGAATTACCAGAATCATCAAACTGATAGAAAATTTGGCCTTCTGAAGGCAAAGAAAACAATTCTGTGAAATGTTCCCTTCCCAGAAGTCATCTTATCCCTTAAATTACCACACTGAAGAAACACCAACTAAAGCACCTGATGAAATTATTTGCTCTTAAAACATTTTCACCCCCCATGCCCGCCTTTTTTTTTTTTTTTTTTTTTTTTTTTGAGATGGAGTCTTGCTCTGTCGCCCAGGCTGCAGTGCAGTGGCGCGATCTCAGCTCACTGCAAGCTCCGCCTCCTGGGTTCACACCATCCTCCTGCCTCAGCCTCCCGAGTAGCTGGGACTACAGGCGCCCGCCACCTCGCCCAGCTAATTTTTTGAATTTTTAGTAGAGACGGAGTTTCACTGTGTTAGCCAGGATGCTCTTGATCTCCTGACCTTGTGATCCGCCTGCCTCAGCCTCCCAAAGTGCTGGGATTACAGGCCTGAGCCACAGCGCCCGGCTTCTTCCCCATTTTTAAAGTAATGCAGGCTTATTTTAAATAATTTGTAAAGTGACCTAAAGATACAATGATGAGAGTAAATATCACCCCAAATCTCAGAACCCAGACACAACCATGTAAACCAGAAGGCATTTCTTTAACATGATGAGTATCATTCTGAATCTACATATTTTCAGCCTGTTTTTTGTTGTTGTTTGTTTGTTTGTTTGTTTGTTTGTTTGAGATGGAGTTTCGCTGTTGTTGCCCAGGCTGGAGTGCAATGGTGTAATCTCAGCTCCGCTCACTGCAACCTCTGCCTCCCAGGTTCCAGTGATTCTCCTGCCCCAGCCTCCCGAGTAGCTGGGACTACAGGTGTGCACCACCGTGCCTGGCAAATGTTGTTGTTTTTTTTTTTTTTCTTTGTATTTTTAGTTAGTTAGAGATGGGGCTTCACCACTTTGGCCAGGGTGGCCTCAAACTCCTGATCTCAGGTGATCTGCCCACCTCGGCCTCCCAAAGTGCAGGGATTACAGGAGTGAGCCACCATGCCTGGCCTGTTTTGTTTCTTGTTTTTTGTTTTTAACTCAGCATTATACTCTGAACATTTTCCCACATCATTAAAGAGCCTTTGGACTTTTTTTTCATTGACCACATAATTTTGAACAGATACATTTTTATTTAATTAACTGATGTAATGGAAATGACCTTTCATTAAGGATCATGCTTTCAGCCAACAAATATTTGCTGCACGTCTCCTTGATGCCAGACACTGGCTTAGACACCAAGGGCTGACATGAGCACATGGTCTCTGTTCTCATGGAGCTGACATCATAGCATCTTTTATGTGTAAACCCCGCGCTGGATCCCTGTGGTGCTGAGATGAATAAAACCCAGTCTCTGCTCCCTGGGAACTCTCAGTTAGTGAGGGAGACAGGCAGTTGAACCTACAACAATTACCCCACATTGTGATATGAAGAACGAGGCCCTGCACGTACAAAGATGGAGGGAATGCATCTATGGGGGAGGGGCAGGAGGGAGGGCAGAACCTCTGCAGAACAAATCCTTAGTTTTAACATCATTATTTTGACAGATGTTGGTTCTAGTCCAAAGTATCTATACACAGACCATGCTGTGACTAATTAATGTCACTCTACCCAAGAGAGTCTGGCCTAGTTAGTCGCTTAAAGAGAACTTAGCATTGACAACTTACTGAGTTACCAGAGCAATGGAGATACAGATTCTCCCATCAGAAGACACAGGGAAGCAGCAGCATTGTCCAGTGGAAAATACTTTCGGTCAGGATCTAACTGCCTTAAACGCTGGTCTCAGTCCAGCCGCTGACCTGCTCCGGGAAGTGTCCAGGAGAATCATTACAGCTAATCCCCATAGCACCGTCCTCACAGTGGAGGTAATGGCATCCATAAGCCTCAAGATATCACCAGTGTTTTCTGTGGTCAGTCATGTCAGCAGATCAGGCTCTCCTCCAGGAAAGGTGCTTTATCTGCCTAGAACAGAACAGATTCTCTCTAACTGTGTGTTCAATTAATTAGCATAATCTTCACCCAGATCCCTGTCTGTAAATTTCTTTATTATTATTATTGCTGCTGTTGTCATACGATGTATGTTCTCAGCACAATCTGGGTTTTCATTAACCCAGTACAGTGGTTCCACACTCTGCCAATTGCCAACTCAGAGGACGTTCTAAGCCACATGGCTATTAACTCATGTCTCTTTCATTGTGTATTTTTCTGGCTAAGTTTTTGGACCTAAAAACAGTTTTGCTCTAACATTTGTTTTGAAACTCTGCATTTCTTTCAGCGTAATCAGTATATTAGGAAACAGTTTGAGCACAATGTAAACATATCTTTGCAATGCATTATTTCATCTGCTAGAAATGGCATACGGCTGACCCGGGGTTCCTAGGAATATGCAAAACACACACACCTCCATGCATCTACCCGCTACCGCAGATCACTGCATGTGTTATGAGCCACACCCATTCACATCTGGTTTTAGAACTTTCTCTTTGATTTCTGATCAACCCCAGTCCCCACTTCACAGGGACTCCCAAGCTGCCCCCTGCTGGCACCCACTTCCACAAGCAAACTCCAGTCTGCAAGGAAAATGCCATGTTTATTCTGGTATTTAAGTACATCTTAACCGTTTAACACGTGCACAATTCCACTACTGTTTTTATTAGATACCTTTCTTTGTGATTGTGTGTCATTGGTCAAGTTTTTAGTGTTATAACCCCATTTTTTCCCTGAGTCTGGTGTTTTTTCTGGCATACTTTCCCACAGTGCTGTAATTTATAGGAACACATATGTTGTGTTAGAGCAGACCTTACGTAGAGGACTTTGTGTTCTCCCCTCACTATTTTATCTTGCTGGACTTGCCATTGAGATTGATCATGCTATTTTTATAATGTTGGATCAAGTGTTCTGAGCAAGTGTGTTATTCTAATTTTACAGGTGAATTATCTGAGGCTTAAGGACAGTAAAGTCTAGCTTAACTCTTCATAAGTGAGTGGTACAATAAGAATGAGAATTACCTTGTGTTTCTTGATCCAGGGAAGCAGCATGTTGCTGTATAAAGAGGGTGGTCTTTGGACGGGACACATCTGGATTTGAATTTCGGCTTCACAAAATCTTTCGATGTGAGTGCCTTCATTAAACTGCCCAGATCTCCAAACCTTATTCTCCTCGAGTATAAACATCAGGAAGTTGACATTCACTTTTGAGACGTACTCTGGAAATTAAGCCACAAAATGTAAGGAAAATGTGAATCTAATGCCTTGGGCAAGGCAGACTTATTTGCTTTTTCCTCTTTCCTTTGTATAATAATACCAGATTGTATAATTCAGGGTTATCCAGAAAAACGGAACCAATAGAAGATACATAAGTATGTGTGTGTGTATATATGTGTGTATATATATGTGCGTGTGTGTATATGTGTGTGTATGTGTATATATGTATGTATACCCACATTTATTTTATATATATGTGTGTGTATATATATGTATATATACACACAGACATGTCATATTTATAATGGGAATTGGTTCACACAATTCTGAAGGCCAAGAAGTCCCACCATCTGCCATCTGCAAGCTGGAGAACCAAGAAAGCTGGTGATGTAATCTGGTTGAAATAAGAAGGCCGAGAACCAGAAGTGCCAATGTCTGAGGATGGGAAGAGATGAATGTCCCAACTCACACACAGTGAATTGACCCTTCTTCTGCCTTTTTCTTCTATTAAGGTCCTCAACACATTAGATGGTACCAACCTATGTTGGTAAGAGTGGGTCTTCTTCACTCAGTCCACTGATTCAAATGCTGACCTCTTTTGGAAATACCCTCATAGACACACCCAGCAATAATGTTTTACCTGCCCAGCTATCTGGGCAGTTCTTAGCCCAGTCAAGTTGACACATTAAAATTAACCATCACACAGGTAAATCTTATTAGGCACTTATTTTAACTTAAGTGCCTAGTAGCTTATTGGGCACTGAAGAAGCTGTTCTAAGCACTTTTGTGTATTAACTAATTTAATCTTGATAACAACCCTATTCAGCGGATTTCATTAGTATTCATTTTTCACAGATGGGTGAATGTGTGCACAGAAAGGTCAGGAGATTTGCTTAAGGTCAAGTAGCTAGTGTGCCAGTTATTAAGTTACGGACTCTCAGCTCTAAACCCACCCTTCTGTATGCTGCTTTGTGGAGTTGGGGCCGAGATTCAGAAAAGCACATTTTGGCCTTGCCAACTGGATTCCCATTATGCTCTACAAGGCTGAAGGGACGTGCCCCTTCCTGTTTGTTGCTTGCCTCACTTTCTGTGCACTTGCTATTCCCCCAGTAACACTTGTTCTCCCTGCCAAGAGCAATTTTTTCCAGTTGCAGTAGTTGAACCCACTTTACAGTTTTTTCACCACTTGCAGGACAAGCTCAAATGTGTGCCCCCAAAGCACAACACCAGCCAGCCAGCCGTCTTCTCGGAGGTCTGTTTTTGTTCCAAGGGGCCCTCTACTAAGGTTCAAAGATTTAACCACCTCACACTCATTTTGTTCCCTCAGTCGTAGGGCCTGTCATGTGTCCTGCAGTTGCTACCTCTGTGATACCTTTGAGATTTCTTCTTACACTTTCAGTTACCTAATTAACAACTTTATACCTCTTTAACAATAATTCCTATTAAATTCTCTCTGATGACTGAAATAATCTGTGTGCTCTGCATCTTGGCGGCCCCCTGACCAATGCATCTGGTAAGAGGCAAAAACAGAACACTATACCAGCAGCTGTGTACAGGGGTAGACCACTATGATATACAGCCTCTCAGATATTATTACATAATTACAGATCCATACAAAGCAGCTATTATCTTTGTGTGTCTGTTTGATTGATTTTGTTGAAACAGAGTCTCACTCTACCACCCTGGCTGTAGTGGAGTGGCAAGATCATGGCTGTCTGCAGCCTTGACCCCCCAGGATCGGGTAATCCTCTCACCTCAGCCTCTCAAGTAGCTAAGACTACAGGTATGTGCCACCATGCCCAGTTAATTGCAGTAGTTATTATCTTTAGTACAAACCGGCTTATGACATAGCTGGCCAATGTTATACTGTCAGCTCTGATGTTCTAGAGTTACAAGAAGCTAAGTACTTCAGTCAACCTTCCATGGGACCTGACTGCTAGGGACCAGTGGAAACTGATCGCTAGCCTCTTCTTGTGGCCCACTGACCACCATATGAAAGAGAAAAGAGGCAAGGAAGGCTAATAGACAGAAGATGTCCATATTTGACCCACTGAAGTTTTCTCTGGAATTCTGCACTTCCACATAGAGTAAAGGACAAAGTATTCTCCCTGGAATCTGCTAGTCCGTAGCCTTCTAGAATGTCTGAGTTGGAAGGGACCCCAGAAAGCACTCAATTCAAGACTTCCGTTTTAAAAATGAGTACATTGAGGCCCAAAGAAAAGAGCTAGCCCCAAATCACACAGTGAGTTAGTGCTGGTGCCCAGACCAGAACACAGGTCTCCTGATCCCTGATCTTCCCATGGGTAAGCTTCTCTGCTTTTCCTACAGACCATGGTCACTTCTCTGAAATCTGATCTCTGCAGCTGAGAATTCCCTTGCTTCTCCCTCATTCCTGTTCCTAGAAACCTGGAGAAATGGGAGTAGGAGAGGTTTTCTCCTCTGGTCTCATTCTTTATGGCTTCCACCTCCTCTCAGGGCTGCAAGGTAACGAGGATGAAGCGAGTGAGTGAGCCTGGAAAGTGCAGGGTGAGATCCCGTCTTTACTTACAATACTGGTACTTTCTTCACCATGGATATTTTTACAAAAATTCTGATTTTTAAAATACTGGACTAAAATATTATTTATCAGGATCACTGAGTGTTTTGGTGCCTTTTTATATTTTGCTCCCATGGTGAGTGCCTTTCTGGTCACATCCTTGACCTGTCCCACCCTCCTTTCCTGCCCTCCAACTACATCCCCAGTCAGGTCAGGTTTTACCACTTTGTAATCATTTTCTGATGCATGGTCCTCTTTCTGTAATACCGGAAGCATTCCTACTGATAACACAGATGATGAGTAACATGAACAACGATCACCCAGGGCCAGCTGATAGAGATTTAAGATAAAACGGGGGAATTCCTGACTTTGGTGAAAAGGATGCTGTGGTGAAGGGGAGCAGCATAGGCTTTGAAGTCCGAGGCACTGGGGTTTCAGTCCTGATCACACCACTGACCAGCTGTGTGACGAGCAGTGCCTGATTGTGTGTGATCTGAAAGCAGTGGATACCCAGACACAAGCAGAGCCTACTTCCTGTTCCTACAGAAGGCACAATCCAGATGGAGGACATTGTTTATTTCTCTGGGCCTTGTTTTCTGTAACTGAAAGTGAAAATAGCATCATCTCACAGTGAGGATTATTTATGGTTCTTTACATGAAATTGCCTAACATGATTTTAACACCCAGTTAAAATGTGCCTCCGCACAAGTGAATAACAATCTTCACTGGAAAATTCTTGTTGACGGGAGTCATCGTCATGAATAGTTACTCTTTCACTATTTAGATCCATCTTCATATAGCTACTTATCCTAACTGAAGAAGACCCAGAAAAAATAATTATTGAAAACTTTTCATTGGATGCCTCAATATTTAAAACAATTAAGGAGGAAAACATATTTATTTCAGCTGCACTCAAAGCCTTCAGATTTTCATCTAGCAATTTTCATTCCAATACCCCTGGTCCTTTGAATTTGCATTTTTACAGCAGAACCTTTGTGCTTCCTCACACCTTTCTACCACTGAACCTAGTCTTCATCCTTTAGTTCAATAATGGCTTTGAGTATGCCTTCTCATAAAGGGGTCAAGAAGGATCTGAGGCCGGGTGCGGTGGCTCATGCCTGTAATTCCAGCACTTTGGGAGGCTAAGGTAGGAGGATCACTTGATTCCAGGAGCTCAAGACCAGCCTGGGTAACATAAAAAGACTCTGTCTTTACATTATAAATTTTATATATATATATATCAGGGCATGGTGGCGTGTGCCTATAGTCCCAACTACTCAGAAGGCTAAGGTGGAAGGATCACCTGAGCCCCTGAGGTTGAAACTGCAGTGAACTATGATCATTCCACTGCACTCAGACTGAGCAATAGAGTGAGATCAAGTCTCAACAAAAGAAGAAGAAGAAGAAGAATGTGAGAGCTATTCGGCACACTGCTGATGTTGTGATTGCAATATTTATCTGAAAATAATGTGGGAGCAACCTCTCCTACACATTGGAGTAGGTAGAATTCTGAGATGACGTCCAATAAGCCATGCCCTTTCATAATTTCCTGTTCCTGAGTGCAGGTGGAAACTGTGATTACTTCTAGCCAACAAAATATGACAAATTGAGGATAGCCACTCCTATGATCATGATATGTCACATAAGACTCCATCATAGCAAGCTGAAATGAGAGATTATCTTCCTGGCCTTGAGTACATAAGTTACTATGTTATGAGAAGGCCTGTGAGAGGGTCAGGTGTCAGGGTGTCACTCTAGGTGGCCTGTAGTTGTTGCAGCAGCCCTGTCTGACAGCCACCAAGAAAGCAAGAACCTCAGTCCTACTGCCACAAGAAACTGAATTCTTCCAACTATATGAACTTGGACAAAAAGACTCTAAGTTCTAGAAGAAATGCAGCTCAGATCGTGCCCTGATTCCAGCTTTCGGAGATCCTGAGCACAGTCCTAGCTAAGCTTTTCTGTACTTCAGACACATGGAAACTAGGAGATAACAGACTTACATTGTTTCAAGGCACTAAGTTTATGGAAATTTGTTACACAGCAATAGAAAATTATTAATAAGTGCTCACTTTGGCAGCACATACACTAAAATTGGAACGATACAGAGATTAGCATGGCCCCTGTGCAAGGATGACACACAAATGCATGAAGCACTCCATATGCTTTTTGCAATCTACCCATCTGACAAAGGTCTAATATCCAGAAATTACAAGACAAACAATTTTACAGGAAAAAACAACCCCATCAAAAAGTGGTCAAAGGATATGAACAAACACTACTCAAAAGAAGATATTTATGTGCCTAACAAACATGAAAAAAAGCTCAACATCATTGATCATCAGAGAAATGCAAATCAAAACCACAATGTGATACCATCTCATGCCAGTCAGAATGGCAATTATTAAAAAGTCAGGAAACAATAGATGCTGGTGAGGCTGTGGAGAAATAGGAATACTTTTACACTTTGGTGAGAATGTAAATTAGTTCAATCCTTCTGGAAGACAGTGTTATGATTCCTCAAGGATCTAGAATCAGAAATACCATTTGACCTAGCAATCCCATTACTGTGTATGTACCCAAAGAAATATAAATCATTCTACTCTGAAGACACATGCACATGTATGTTTATTGCAGCACTATTTACAATAGCAAAGACATGGACTCAACCCAAATGTCCATCAATAATAGACTGGATAAAGAAAATGTGGTACATATACACCGTAGAATACTATGCAACCATAGAAAGGAGTGAGATCATGTCCTTTGCAGGGACACAGATGAAGCTGGAAGCCATCATCCTCAGCAAACTAATACAGGAACAGAAAACCAAACACTGCATGTTCTCACTCATAAGTGGGAATTGAACAATGAGAATACATGGACACAGAGAGGGGAACAACACATACCAGGGCCTGCTGGGGGGTGGAGGTGAGGAGAAGGAACTTAGAGGCTGGGTCAATAGGTCCAGCAAACCACCATGGCACACATATACCTGTGTAACAAACGTGCATGTTCTGCACGTGTATTCCATTTTTTTAGAAGAAATTTAAAAAAGAAAAAAGAAAATTATTAATAATACACGCAACTGGTTTATTTGAGAAGTCTGAAGTAGGGAAGCTAATTCTACATGTTTTCTTGGTCCTCTCCTCTCCATATAGAAGGTGACAGGTAGAGCATTGAGTCTGGGTTTGAAATTCCATTTATTCCTCAGCCCAATATTTCATACAGAATTGAATCCTCTTGCATGACTTGCTCTGTGTTCCCTTCAGTGGCTTGATTGCCTCACATCAGTTTTGTTAAGGAACGAGTGAAGCATTTCCTCCAAATGTCTATGTAGTAGTTTTGATCTAGGGGATAAGCATAGAATTCAATGGGATCCAAACATGTGATGGACTTTGAGGGAGGTGATTGCTGTATAACTTTAATCAGAAGCCCTATGGAGTGAACTACAGTTAGCTTTCATTTACAGCTTTTGCAAACATCAGAGACAAGGCTAATCAGAACATTCTCAAGACACATCATAAACAAATTGTAGCCATTTGCTGAACAGATCAGTTACGTATTCATCAACAGTACCAGGAGACTCTATAGAACGGCATCAGGGAAAGTGTGCAGACATCTGCCTCCCATCAGCCAGACACGTACACACGCATGCTAGCTTATCCCACCTCACAGCACAACAGTGACACCTTGATTGCTGATTTAACTTTAGTCACTTTTTCTACATAACAAACTACCCCAAAACTCCATAGTTTAAAACAGCAATAATTTACTTTTTCTGATCATGGTGTAGATTGATTATGTGGCTCTTCTCTTCCATACAATGTCTTGATCTTTTCAGGCTGCTATAACAAAACATTTTAGACTGGGTAACTTATAACAACAGAAATTTATTTCTTAGAACACTAGAGGCTGGGAAGTCCAAGATCATAGTACCAGCAGATTTGGTGTCTAGTGAGGGCTCCGCCTTTGCTTCACAGATGGCACCTCCATGCTGTGTCCCCACATGGTGAAAGGGCAAGACAACTCAGAGACATATTTTATAACAACACGAATCTCATTTGGCCTAATCACCTTCCAAAGACCTCACATCTTTATACGATCATGTTAGGGATTAGGTTTTAATGTATGGATTTTGAGGGAAACACAAACATTTAGAACATAGCACACAGTGGCATCTGCTATGGTCATTCGAGTGGTTTTGCATTCATTTGGTGGCTGGTTTCTCTCAGCTGTCTGGGGCTTTGGGGCTAACAGTCAACTAGGGCATCTCTATTGTCCATGTGAACCCTCTCCCCATATGGTTTCTTATCCTCACAGTTTTCTTCATGTAACCTCTCTTCTGCAGAATGGCTTGGATTTTCTTTGCAAGACAGTTGGGTGTCAAGAAGGCAAAAGAACAATCTTCCATGACTCTAAAAGGTTAAGCCTGGAAGACCACGGGGTCATTTCTACCATTTTAATATTAGTTACAACAAGTCATCAGCCAGTCAAGACTCGAGAAAAGAGGAAACTGACCCCACCCTTGATAAGAACAGTAAGATGTATGTCCAGGGAGGGTAGTAATTCTTGATGGCCATCTGTGATGACTTTCCAGAGTATTAATTTGTGAGTTTCTCCATGAGATGATTCTTATAGTTTGATTTTAATTTTTCTATTGCTCACTAAGTGTTGCATTTAAATTGGTAAATAATTAATTTTAAGTTATATTTCATGATTTATGTAATTTATATGATGTGTCTCCCTCCCATATACATACTACAGAATACTACTGATGTGTTTCTAAGGAAGTTTTTAGACATTGAGCTCACAAGTTTCAGGATATGCCTTGATCTCTTTAGGTTTCCTTTCATATTTCATTATTACTGTCTTACTCATAATGTAATGATCAAAGAAATAGATCTATATTGTCTGCAGAGTAAAACTCAAGCCTCCACCCTGAGCCTTTGGCCTTCAAGATCAGTTAATGGACTATAAGGTGCTCTAAGGGATACAGAGTTAGGCTGGGTCCGGGGAGACAAGCCTGGTTCTGAATTCAAGTTCCAGGATATCAATTCATCTTCTCTTAAAATAGGTGCTTAGCTTTAAAAATATTTTTATCTTAAATATAGGGACAATAACTTCTGCTTCATAATTTATGAAATAATATATGCAGAGGACTTAAAATTAGTGATAGCACTATTATTTATACCTCACTCATTCTTATAGTAATATATCTTTGTGCACTGAGATAGTTCTCACTGAGAAGGAAATTTCAGTATTACCTGAGAAGTAACTATTTTCAGTAAAAATACATGCCTGCTACTATACCAAATTCTCTCCTAGAACTTCTCATCTTTCAGATGAGAGGATTTGAATTTTATGCTATTAATGTAGAGATGATTCTGAGATGTAGAGTGCTCCCACCTCAAAGTCCTTTCCTTACCAACCATTGATATACTGCTTTACAGTACGAACATTTTCCAGCTATTCCATTTAAACTTAAATGAAATACAGGCTGAAAAAGCATAGGGAACATCATTTGCATTGCACAGATGAAGAAATCTAAACTGAGAGAGGCTTGAAGTCTTTCCTATGGTCATTTTGTCAGCCAATCTTCTGACTTCAGGACCTGTGCAATTGCATTCCGCTTTCTTTCTGAATGTTTAACAAATACAGTAATGTCATGAAACGAGGAAGAAACCAGACCATTTCTGAGCAGATTGCATGTGTGAGGAAGTTTTCTACAGACTTCATGGGTAATATTTTCACTTAAACCTAATGCATGAGATATATGAGTTATTAGTTTGACTTAACAGAAGAGAAAACTAAGTTCTGAGGAGCAATAAGCTAGCTTATACATTGGCAGATTTTAAAAATTGGACCCAGAGAAGTTAATCTTATATACCAGGCTATTTTCATTTCCCCTTATGATCTATGTGAGAGAGGGGCAAAGAAGGGGCTATGTGTATGAAGAATCTGCAAATGGCTCTTTTTTGTTCTGGTCTATGCTAAGCCTTAACCTGCAATTGCACAACATGAAATGGCAGGGGGTGTCCTTTTCACCACCTTTAAGTTTGTCGTGGTAGAATTTTACCTGCAGCTATAGACTGTGTAATGAGTGCACCAGAGGTGCAGAGTATTAAGAAGTCATATTTTTAGCTTGGTTTTCTAACTCTGGGGAACAGTTGTCTGCAGCAGCATGATTTGATCATGTTTGATTACTGACTTTGCACAGTTCTGTCTTCTTTACACATTGCCACCATTGGTTCACACAGTATTAATGCATTTAACCTTAAAAAGAAAATCCTGTTTCCTCAATCTTTCTGTTATTATAGACTCACTGAAGCCCTCTATGTAAAAACATATGCCTCTGCTTTGGGAAACCATGGACACACTTTGAAATTCTTCAGGTAATCTGGAGCACACCTAATCTGGAAAAAAAATGGTTTTCCTGTAAGTTGGAGAGGAGAGGTGATATGGTTTGCATCCGTGTTCCTGCCCTCATGTCAAATTGCAATCCCCAACGTTGGAGGTGGGGCTTGGTGGGAGGTGATTTTTCATAAATGGTCTAGCACCATCTCCCTTGACACTGTCCTCATGATAGTGAGGGAGTTCTCATGATATCTGGCTGTTTAAAAGTGTGCAGCACCTCCTGTGATGGTTAACATTGAGTGTCAACTTGATTGGATTGAAGGATGCAAAGTATTGTTCCTAGGTGTGTCTGTGAGGCTGTTGCCAAAGGAGATTAACATGTGAGTCAGTGGACTGGGAGAGGCAGACGCGCCCTCAATCTGGTGGGCACCATCTAGTCAGCTGCCAGCTCAGCTAAGATAAGAGCAGGCAGAGGAACGTGGAAGGGCTAGACTGACTGAGTTTTTTTACCTTCATCTTTCTTCTGTGATGGATGCTTCCTGCCCTTGAACATCAGACTTCAAGTTCTTCAGCTTTGGGACTCTTGGACCTTTGACCACAGACTGAAGGCTGCACTGTTAGCTCTCCTACTTTTGAGGTTTTGGGACTTGTACTGGCTTCCTTGCTCCTCAGCTTGTAGATGGCCTATTGTGGGACTTCACCTTGTGATCGTGTGTGTCAATACTGCTTAATAAACTCTCCTTTGGATATACATCTATCCTATTAGTTCTGTCCCTCTAGAGAATCCTAATACACCTCCCACTCTCTCTTTCTTGCTCCTGCTCCAGCCTTGTGATGTGTGCCTTCTACCATGCCTTCTACCATAATTGTTAAGTTTGCCTTCTTTGCCTTCTTTGCCTTCTACCATGTGTGCCTTCTTTGCCTTCTACCATGATTGTAAGTTTCCCAAGGTCTCCCCAGAAGCCAAGCAAATGCCAGCACAATGCTTCATGTACAGCCTGTGGAACTGTGAGCCAATTAAACCTCGTTTCCTTATAAATTACCCAGTCTCAGGTATTTCTTTATAGCAATGCAAGAATGATGAACACAGGGGTTTACCTATTCTGTGTGCATCTATTTTTATGCATTACCTCAAAACTGAAAGGAGGTAGACAAAGCTAGAGCTAAGGGTCTCTGGGACCAGCAATGGTGAGAGGGACTTCATGGGTGAATGTTCTGAGTAGTGAGTGCCTCATCCTCTAAAACCCAGGCCCTTCCCCACTCATTTCATGATGAGACTCTCTATTCTTTGTCCCATAGGAGTCACTATGAGGTGCTTGAGGTAAAACAAGAGGTGACAATAAGTATTTTAGTCAGCTCATGCTGAATAAGAAAACACCATAGACTGGGAGCCCTAAACAAAAGGCATTTATTCTCTCACAGTGCCAGAGACTAAAAATCTATGATTAAGTCGCCAACAGATTTGGTCTCTGGTGAGGGCCTCTTCCTGGCTTGCAGATGGCTGCCTTTCCACTGTGTCCTCACATGGTCTTTGTCCTGTGCATACACACAGAGAGAAAGAGAGGCCTCTGGTGTCTCTGCTTCTTCTTATAAAGACATCAACCCTATCAGAATAGGGCCCCCACCCTTAGACCACCTTAATTAATTATCTCCTTAAAGCCCCTGTCTCCAAATACAGTCATATTAGGGCTGAGGACTTCATGATATGAATTTTGGGGTGGGGGCAAGTTAGTTCATAAAAATAAGTAATAGCTATTAAAATATATGAGACACTATGTGGCAGGCATCATACTGTGGAATTTTATATTATTCAATTCTGGTAAAGTCTTCCATATACATGCATACATACACACACATATGTATGTGTATGTGTGTATATGTATCTATAACCTCATTTTAAAGGTAAGAAAAATGAAAGAGTGGTTGAAAACTCACCACTGTGAGTAAATAAGGGCCAGATCCAGGATTTGAGTCAGATGTGTTTGTCGCCAAAGACACTACCCCAAGTCTCAGTCAGTTTCTCTCTCTCTCTCTCTCTCTCTCTCTCTCTCATTTCTGCCTATGTTACAGCAGCAATGGTTCTCTCCAACAGAAAATCCATCTCATACTAGAGCTGAGCTGAGCGTCAGAGCAGCTCTGCCTCTCAGGTGTTCTGCCATCTAACCAAGACACACCAGGCCCACTTGGCTTTTCCGTCCTTCCCACCCAGCCTCACCTACTTCCAATTGGGAACGCATTTTAAACCGACATCAGGTGTTGGGGAAAAGGTTGAGTGGTAACGAAAGCTGTGAAATAAGTTTAAATGATGGAAAATTTTCCCCAAATGCTTAAAAAGAGAGCCAATTTATATATAAGCTGAGGAATTCCACTGTGTGTGTGTGTGTGTGTGTGTGTGTGTGTGTGTGTGTGTGTGTCTGGGTGCAGTGAAGGATGTAGGGAGTGAGGAAGAAAAAAAGGAAGAGAAGCTAAAATGAGGGGGTAAGGAGAGAGTGAGAAAGAGAGAGAGACTGAAAACCAACTCTTGTTCAAACCATTAAAGAAGGGGAAAACTGCTGAATAAGGCAATTCATTATTCTCTTTTTGCACTTCAAACAAATGGTAATTGCTGGTTTAGCTAACAAGTTGTGCCTTAATTACAGGCCATTAGGCACCATTAATAAAGAAAACCAAATCCACAAGAATCTGAATCTGATGTTTTACATTTTATTCCCTAGAAAGAAGACCTACTTTAAAAGGATCTAAAACTCTGCCTCTAAACCATCTAACAGCTCAGCGATGCTCACTGTCCCATAGCTTTGCTTAGGCATTACTTTCTCTGAGAAGCTTCCTTGCTCTTCCCTTCCTCCCTCAACACCAGCCTTGCTGCCTTGAGTGCTGACTGATTGAAGCAGTCCTTCCTTCTGAGGACTCTCAGAAGGAGGTACTGATTTTGACCTCACCCGCATGGCCTATCTCCCTCTCTGTCCTTCCCAATAGTCTTTGAACTACCTGCAAAGAGTAACACATTTTTAAAAATCCTACTGGCCATGGAAATAATAAAAATAATTACTACTCCTCTTATTCTTTAAATCCCCGATACACGTCTTTCTATTTACTTTTTTATAAAATGTAATCCTCTCAACAATCCGCTAGTGTGGGTATAACTGCCTCTTTTTAAGGGTAAGAAAACAAGGCTCAGAGTGGCTAACTAACTTGCTCACGGACATGAAGCTGGTAAGTGGCAGGGCCAGGACTGAAATCTAGAGCTCATGCTCTTGCCAGAAGCAAAATTAGGTAGAAAAGTGCTAAATGTTTAGTTGTCTATAATGTGCACTCCTTTTTGCCAGTTGTATTAGTCCTTTCTCATGCTGTTAATAAAGATACACTTGAGACTGGATAATTTATAAAGGAAAGAGGTTTAATTGGCTCACAGTTCAGCATGGCTGGGGAGGCCTCATGGAACTTACAATCATGGTGGAAGGCACCTCTTCAAAGGGCAGCAGGAGAGAGAATGCATGCCAAGCATCAGGTCTCATGAGAACTCACTCTTTATCACAAGAACAGCATGGGGAATTCTGCCCCCCATGATTCAATTATCTCCGCCGGGTTCCACTCTTGACACATGGAGATTATTACAATTCAAGGTGAGATTTGGCTGGGGACACAGAGCCAAACCATATCATTTTACCCCATGGACCCTCCCAAATTGCATGCTCTCACATTTCAAAACACAATCATGCCTTCCCAACAGTCCCCCGAAGTGTTAACTCATTCCTGCATTAGCCCAAAAGTCCAAGTCAGAAGTCTCATCTGACACAAGGCAAGTCCCTTCTGCCTATGAGCCAGTAAGATCAAAAGCAAGTTTGTTACTTCCCAGATACAATGGGGATACAGGTATTGGGTAAATACACCTGTTCCAAATGGGAGAAATTGATGATGACAAAGGGGCTACAGGCCCCATGCAAGTCCAAAATCCAATAGGGTAGTCATTATGCTTAAAATTCTAAAATGATCTCCTTTGGCTCCTTGTCTCACATCCAGGTCACACTGATTCAAGAGGTGGGCTCCAACAGCCTTGGGCAATTCTGCCCCTGAGGCTTTGCAGGGTACAACCCGCTTCCTAGCTGCTTCCTTGGGCTGACATTGAGTATCTACAGCTTTTGTAGGTGCAGTGTGCAAGCTGTTGGTGTATCTATCATTCTGGAGTCTGGAGGACAGTGGCCCTCTTCTCACAGCTCCACTAGATAGTGCCCTAGTGGGGACTCTATGTGGGGGCTCCCACCCCACATTTCCCTCCTGCACTGCCCTCACAGAAGTTCTTCATGAGGGCTCGGCCCCTGCAGCAAACTTCTGCCTGGACATCCAGGAGTTTCCATACATCATCTGAAATCTAGGTGAAGATTTGTGAACCTTAATTTTTGACTTCTGTGCACCTTAAGGCCCAACACCATGTGGAAGCTGCCAAGGTTTGAGGCTTACACCCTCTGAAGCACCGGCCTGAGCTGTACTTTGGCCTCTTTTAGCGATGGCTGGAGTGGCTGGGATGCAGAGCACTAAGTCCCAAGACTGCACACAGCAGCGGGGCCCAGGACCTGGCCCGGAAAACCATTTTCCCTCCTAGGCCTCAAGGCCTGTGATAGGAGGGCCTGTCATGAAGGTCTTTAGCTTGCCCTGGAGGCATTTTCCCCATTGTCTTGGTGATTAACATTCCTCCTTGTTACTTATGCAAATTTCTTCAGCCTGCTTGAATTTCTCCCCAGAAAATGGGTTTTTCTTTTCTATCGCATTGTCAGGTTGCCAATTTCCCAAACTTTTATGCTCTGCTTCATCTTGAACGCCTTGCCACTTAGAAACTTCTTCTCCCAGATACTGCAAGCCATATGTCTCAAGTTCAAATTTCCACAGATCTCTAAGGCAGGGACAAAATGCTACCAGTCTCTGCTAAAGCATAGCAAGAATGACCTTTACTCCAGTTCCCAACAAGTTCCTTATCTTCATCTGAGACCACCTCAGCCTGGACTTCATTGTCCATATCACTATCAGCATTTTGGTCAAAGCTATTCAACGAGTCTCTAGGAAGTTCCAAACTTTCCCATATCTTCCCATCTTCTGAGCCTTCTAAGTCCCTAGAAAGCTCCAAACTTTCCCACATTTTTCTCATCTTCTTCTGAACCCTCCAAACTGTTCAGACCTCTGCCTATTACCCAGAACCAAAGTCACTTCTACATTTTTGGGTATATTTGTAGCAGCACTCCACTCTCTGCAGTACTAATTTACTGTATTAGTCTGGTCGCATGCTGCTATTATATAAAGAACTGTCCAAGATTGTGTAATTTACAAAGGAAAGAGGTTTAATTGACTCACAGTTTGGCATGGCTGGGAGGCCTCAGGAAACTTAAAATCATGGCGGAAGGCACCTCTTCACAGGGCAGCAGGAGAGAGAATGAGTGTTGAGTGAAGGGGGAAGCCCCTTATAAGATCATCAGATCTTGTGAGAACTCACTCTCTATCACAGGAACAGCATGGGGAATACTGCCCCATGATTCAATTATCTCCACCTACTCCCACTCTTGAAACATGGGGATTATTACAATTCAAGGTGAGATTTGGCTGAGGATACAGCCAAACCATATCACCAGTTGTTCTCTGTCTGGGTCAGTTTTGAGTTTCTGAAGATGTATGGTGGTGATGGCTGCTCTTTAATTATTGCGAAGTTGCATGTCAACCAGATTGGCCTGTGCTAAAATAACTAGCAATATAGTAAGTGTTGATGAGGACATAGAGCAACTGGAACTCATACATTGCTGGTGAGAGTGTAAAATGGCATAAGACCTTTGGAAAAATGTTTGGCAGATTTTGTAATGTTAAATATCTACTTATCATATGACTCAATAATTCTACTTCTGGGTTTTACTCAAGAGAAATAAAAACATATGTTCACACAAACAGTTCTACATGAATTTTTAAAGCAGTGTTGCTCAAAATAACCAAAACCTGGAAATAACCCAAATGTTCATTAGCCCAAATGTTCAGGTGAAGAATAAAAGATACAAGAGCTAGGGCATATTCATGTAACTTTTTAAAAAATGATATCAAAGAATGAATGTGAACAAAGGACTGAATTAGATATCCTCTATTCATAATAAATGATATTTTCCTCTATATCACTTCACCCTTGTAATTCAATATAGTACAATCCCACAAATATGAGAAAATGCAGCCATAAACAGAAAATTCCCAGTATCTAGACTGAGTTGTTGTGGAAAATCCACTGTGTGCCATAGCGGCCACAACATACAGTGAGCTCAGTCCCATGCACCCATCTGCCTGGTTCTGGGATTACTGTGACTTTCACATCACCTCCTTCTTCTGGAAGCCACATTCTAAAGGAGTGAGATTTTTTTACTTTTCCATTAGCAAGAACAGAATGAGCTCCATTCATTGGCAAGGGATAATCTACTGTTTATCTGCAGGAGAGAAGGTAATGCAAATGGAAGAGTTGTGCAAACACGGCCCAGGGGTGTGTGTGCCTGGATGAACTCTGTTTTCATGTGATTTCAGACAACGATCAGTATCTTGGTCACAGAAATTCACAGAGCTGCTGTTTGGTTCCCTTAGCATTAATTATCCACGTCTGCTAGTATCCAGAGCAGGATTTATTGAGCACTTAATGTGGACAAGACATTCACCAGTCATGAAAAAGGCATAAGATGCACATGAAATCAGGTTTTTGCTTGAAATACAATGAGATACTCCCCTAAACTGTGGGGGTTGGGCTATCTGCAGTGTGTGACATAGACATGTGATACCAGAATCCAGGGGACAGGGAAGGAGAACAGCATGAAGCTACGGGGAGGCTGACCAGAGGATTTGGGGCTGGTTCAGAGGAAGAATTTGCTCTGGATGGCAGACATGAAAACAAAGGGCATTTTAGGGATTACTGTCCCCACCCACCCAAACAGTATCACCCCTGGAGGCATTAGGTGGAGTGGAGATCAAGGGCTTTGGGGTCTGGCAGAGCTGAACTCCTGCAGCTCTGCTTTTTGGTAATCCTGTGACCTTGGCCAGCCACTGAACTTCACTGAGTCTCCATTTGTCATCTGTAAATGGGGATTATAGCAATGACTCTCTAATAGAATGCTGTGAAAATTAAAAGATTAAACACTACTGGAGAAAGGGGTAATATAGCCTCTGATACAAAGTACAAATATTGATTTCCCCCTTGCTAAATATAACTTACTTAATTTGTCTTGGTCTTTCCCAGCCTCCTCTCCCTTTGTTTTCAGGCTGTCTGCTATTCATCTACCCGCCCATGGGTTCCTCCAACACCACCCTCAAAAATTTAGGAACAGAAAGGAACTGATGCTGAAGACTCACTCCTAAAAGCAGTTCTCCCACCAAGGGTCTCAGCCCTGGAAGCTTAAATCCTTTGGGGAATGAAAGGTGTTACATCTAAGAGAAGGACATTTCTTCATGAGTGAGAGTTTGGACTTTTTCTACACCCAGGAGTTATCTACCCCATCCCTAAGTCAATCTAGCTGCAAATGAAAACCTCAGGTTGATCTCGTTATCGGGTTTTGCCAAACCAGTTCTTTGACTCAGATGACCTGCATAGCCGGGGTAATGTTCTGAGGTAGATACAGAAAACCTCTCAGCACCATAGCAAAATAAAAATGCAAGATCAGTCCTAAGTGTCTTCTATAATAACATGCAAATCCAGTCATATTTCTGTATACCTCGGTCCTCTGCCTGGCTCTGCATTGCCATCAGGGAGGAAGGAGGTTAGCACAACACAGACAGCCTCTTATGATCTGGATTCAGAACTGGGCTGTGGGCAGCCCAGCACACTCTACTCTGGGGCTTAGGTTTCACTACCTGGGGAGGTGACAATACATGTATTTGTTGAGTTTCTAGTTAGAGACAAGAGTTCCCTGCCCTACATGGGACTCCAGTTCCATCACTGGCTTTTACATAGATGTGTTGGGTTTGCTGTGACTTTTTATATACTATTCTAGAGTGCAAAACAAGCATGGTATTAAAACAATGGCAGAGCATTAAAGAAATCTTCAAATAAATGGAGACTTCCCTCACAAGAATAGGGTTAGGTTTAAATGGAAAAATAACTTTGAATTCCACATACTTAACAACGCAATTTCAAAGTTGCCTTTAGGCCCTCAGACCTGGTCTTTCTTGTTCACAGGCATGTCAGCTTTGAAGACCAGCATGAGAAATGGCATTGAATCTGACCCTCTATGTAGGGGTGAAACTTCTCAGATCACTGTGGAACTGGTCTATGCAAAACCGGAAATCAGTATGTGATTCTTGATCTTTGTTATAACAGACAAAAGATTTTTCTGGTTTTATAAGTAGCTCAGTTGCATAATATGTCCATAATACATGCTAATTAAATGAATGAATACATACTAATGGACACCTTGACTAAGCACTCTAAATATTTCTAATAACAATAATAATAATAGCTGTCACCTTAATATTTCTAAAATTACAATTTAACTGTTCTTTTTGCATTCATACACTGAATGATTAGTCTGTCATCATTCTCATCATCATCCTGTGACCAGGAAGCCACGGACAAGGCACTCCTTTTATGGAATGCTCATAGCAACTTCTGAGGGACATGCTACTGTTGTTTATATTTATATGTGAGGGCACTGACTTTCAGAGACTCTCAAGTTCGCAGAGGCTTTGACACAGTGCATAATCCATGCTCCTAAACACAGTGGGAAGGAAACACTGGGGCTCAGGGTAGTTAAATGACTTGCCCAAGGTCAAGAATTTCTGTGGCAGGACTCAGGATTAGTTTTTCAGGCCACAGTTCGAGGTACCTCAAATACATTAAAGCAACGCTTACGATGGAAACCTATCAATGTCCAGTTGAATAGCTTTGTTATACCTGAACTGGAACGGACATCAACTCTGGCCATTGAAGTTCCAGTTAACATTGATCCAAACAGGCAAAGGAAAGATTCAAATTGTCTTACTAACAATAGGTTTGGGCTGGATGGCTGATTAAATCTCAGTTCCTTTTGATGCAATGGTAATAGACTCAGGCTCAATTTCTCTGATAGGACAAATGTCTTTGAAGCTTCTTTGTACTGGATTTAATGAGCCTGATTGTCATCTTCCAGAAGACAGTGCAGGCGAGGCCTGTGCAGTCAGAGTGGATGGGATCACTCATTGATTGTGCTGTCACGCCCATCAGGCAGTCGGAAGAACCAGGGCAGGATGTGAAATCAATCTGACTGTCTATTTATAGATGAGGCAGCGCCTTTGTCATGGTGATCCGACCAGCAACCCGGAAGGCAACATCTGCAGTGTGTGACTTCCACAAATTAAAAAGCATGTCCTGACAGCACGTAGAAGGAAATTTTATTCTTCTTCTAAAATATTTTATAAGTATGGACTGTTCTTCTTGTCCTTTTCATCTTTATAATCTTTCTTCTATTTCTATTTCTCTCCCTCTCTCCATTCTCGATGACTTCCTCTCATGTTTTTTCCTTCTTTTTAATTCAGTAAGATTTATTTAAGTTTCATTGTGCATTAGGAGCATTATAAGGTGCTGTGGAGAGTTTAGAGAAGATACTCCATGGACCCCGCTTCAAGCCGTTTCCAGTATCTTTGTGGAATGAAGAGCACTTGCAACTTAAAATCAAAGCATCTATTTTCTAATTGTTTCTACCACTTCTGCATTTTCTTTATGATCTCATAGCAGTTACTTGTTTCTTAACCTCAGCATCTTCATCTATAAATTAAAGCAATAATATCTATAGATACCACAAACCTGTTTGGACAGCTTACATAAAAAGGAACAAGCTTAGTACTTATGACAAAAAGCCTAGCTGTATAATCGTGAGCAAATTAAGCTTTCTAAGTCTCAAGACTTAGAAAATGAGTATTATAACTGAGTAAAATATTAGTAAAATGAGTGTAATATTAGTATGCCTGTCATAAGATTGACGTGATAATTAAATGAGATTACATATATGAAAGCTTAAAATAGGCAGGACCTGGCTTAATGAGTACCTGGCTCAGTAAGGGCTTAATAAAATTTGGTTAGTAATGTAAGATGTGGGCATTACATATTAAGAATAATGAAGTGCTATATACAGCCCGCCTTCCTACTTTCCTTCCTTCCTTTCTTCCTCTTTCCCTTCCTTCTTTCTTTCTTTCCTTCCTCACCCTGCCTCTCTCTTTCATTTCAGAGTTTTATGTTATTGTTAATCTCCTAAAAGAATAGAATTCTCCTTCCACTTGGGATGAAGAAAATTTTAAAGAGCATAACTCCCACCATGTAGCTGGTTTGGTCACAATCAGTCACTTTCCTTGAGGCCATCGGAGAACTGAGGTTGAAAGGCAAGTACATACCCTGAATTCTAAACAAGGGCACCCCTTTCCAACATGAAATTCTTGTTCTCTCACTTGTAACAGAACTCAGAGATACAAGTGGCTGCTGCTCAGGTAAGTAAGAAGAAGACGACCAGAATTTAACAAATTATTGAAGGTCAAGTGTCAGTTCAGAGCAACTGCAGGTACAGACATAAGAGAAATTTGCACTCACTCCCAACCTTCTTGCTATGGCCTCCCACAGCCATTCACCAGAAAGACCGGGAGCAGGGCAGGAGACCAGAAGGGACCCTCTTCAGTTATGCACAAGCAGGATGTACTTGACCGCTACGAGAGACCGCTCACAAAACACTATCCATATCCTGGACTCCAGTGCTCTTAGGAGAGGATCAGTAAAGTACATCATTCCCAAGGTACAAGCAAAAGCCAATTTCAATGTAGGAAGGGTAAAAGAAAGAAAAGAAAAACCCTAAGGAAAAAGAGGCAAATCATTTGAAGGGACAGGAGGAAGCTCCAGCTCAAAAGCAACCACAGATACTAGACAGAGTGTTAATGCCATGGAGAGGAGAGACAGAAAGCCTCAAAACCCAAGAAATAAGGATCAGTCTAAAATTGACAGGGCCCAAAATAACAGAGTTGTCCCCACAAACCCACTGTGAACCTAGACTGGTTAAGAAGGAGCAGCCAGTAGGTTTGGCATGGGGTGACCACCTCTGTGGCACAGGCAAGCAGGAATATCCGAGAGATGAAGGTAGAGCAGGGGCTTTGAGGAAAACTCTGGCACCCCAGTCCTATCTGCCTTAGTCCATTTTCTCTAGGTTTTCAGTATCTTTTTGTGATTTATTTTCTCATTCTAAATACATATTTCCTGAAAAAATTAATTTTGTTTTCATAATTCTTGAATTAATTTTAAATATGCCTCCCCCTGATCGTACAAGCTTTAGGCCCCACAAAACCTGGATGGTAGCCTGCCTATAGTATTTATAACTGACACACTTACATTAATGTAGCCCTTGCAACTTACCTACACTCTGCCTGTTTTGTCTGTTGCTACATTAAAAAATAGCCCCCAAAAACTAGCATCTTAAAATAAAAATCATTTGTTTTGCTGAGGATGACATACGTGTAAGGCCCATTGGGAATGGCGTATCCATCTCACACAGCATGAACTGGTACAGCTCAGTGAGGTGGCTGGCAAGTCAGTGCTGATGATGGATCTGATGGAACCTCAACCAGGGCTTTGGGCTGGGGGCTAAGGTTCCTCTCTGAATGATCTTCCACCACCTGGATCTGGTGCCTGCATCACATCTGGGTTCTTCTAATGAGTGTGTCAATATAGGATGTAGAAGCTTCCAGGTTCCAGGTTGCCTTGGCACAGAGACCAATTTAGTGTCACTATTCCGAGTTGTGTTGATCAATGCAGGTACAGAACCCACCCAAACTCAACAGAAAGAACATGGACTCGTTCTCTCACTGGGAAGAGTGTCAAAGAATGTGTGGCCATCTTTAATCTGCCACACAATCCTAGGTACTGGGGAGAAAGCACACTCAGGAAATCACCACTGACCATCCATCGTGTAACCGGAAGAAAAGACTTTTCTGTGCATATGGAATTTTTAATGGAAGCCTGAAAGGGTAAGGCCAGGTTTCTGCTTTATATTTCACACATAATTGGCATTCATGTCAGATCAGTGTGTTTTAGTAATCGCTGATGCACGAGCAGAAGATTATTAATTTAAAAATATTTGAACTATGAGAACATTCATTTGCTAGGTAAACAAGTCATCAAGGTTTCATGGTGTTTTCAAAGGTTTTCAAGACACTGACACTATAATAAACCTTAAATAAGGAAAAATATCTTGGAATTCAATTGCTGAAATTTTTCATTTTGTAGTGAGGATCAGGTGGTTCAGAATTAAGAGAAGCAGTGAAGCACACTAGTTAAAAACACTGACTTCAGAGCCAAACCCGGACTGAAATCCTGCCCCATCCCCTATGATTGCATAACATTGAGGAAGATATTTACTTTGTCATGCCCTTGGTCCCTCAAAATTTTGTGCCGCTGCATGCTCATATATAAAATGGGACTATAAACAGACCAGCCGCATGGAGTTATTACAAGGATTAAACAAGTAAATGTTTGTAAATCACTTAAAAGATGGCTTGGCCACCTAGTATGTATTATACATGTTTAATAATACAAACACGCATCCATACATACATGTGTACATACCATAAGATAAATCTGAGTCCCATTATTCAACAGAAGCCAATTTTACAGGTAATACAGTCTATGTCTTGTTTCAAAGTATGGATGCACTCAAACTGTCTTGAATTTTACAAAAAGTTTTCAGCTCACTGTGTCATGGGATATCATAGACAATACCTAAATGCGTTATTTGGACTTGCCTATGAATAAAAATAGCCCTATTCCTTACAAAGAAGTTGTTTTTCTTTTTGCCTTCTGATAAGAACTATTCTTGCCTCCAGAACTCAGTTTGGGAGCTCCAGAGAATGTAAAAAGAGAGTGAGGAGGGAGGACTTCAGGAAAAGTTAGGCTTATTCTGACATAAATAATGCAAAATAGAAAGGAGTCTTAAAGCAGTCTGTATCTGCAGTCTTGACATGGCAGCTCTGCCATTTGCCTGTAAATAACTGACAGGTCCAAAGTCTAAGGGATTACTTTAAATGTTGCAAGTGATAAAAGTGAGGCTCTAAAGGACTCAGAGGAGAGAAATAGTCCAGTGGAATAGCAGAGAAAAGAACTTGCAAGTGATAAAAAGAGTAAATAATTGAAGACTTTCTAGGGCAGAATGTGATCACTGGAGGTTTACGGTGTTTCCCTAAGCCTTTGCTTTGAAATTCATAGGTCGCACCATAAGTTTACTCATTGCTCTATCCAGCCTTAATCTACATCAGCATGATGGGACCACGAACTCCTTCCCTGTCACCAGATCAGAAATGCTGCAATATGGGGACTGGCTGCAGGTGAGAGGCGAGACATTTGTGGGAAACCTTGTTTATTGTTTGTTTGCTTTTCATTCATGACCAGAATAGCATGTATTAAGAAGATATGCAAGTATTAAACAAGTTCTGTTGGCTTTAAATGTCCAGAAAATCTCACTCTCTAGCCATCCTCGCACCCTCTTTATTTATCTCAGAGGGCATCATGCTTGAATTGCTGAAGCAGGTTCACTACTTGGCCTACCAACTTTCACGCCTCTGGACAATCAATCCAGGCTGCCTTCTGCTCAACCAGATGAAGCTCACCACAAGGTCCCTTCAATTTTTTCCCCACAAGGCTCCATCAGCTGCCTCTGCCCACAAGAAAAAAGTACCATTGACTTCCAGAGTTTCACTGCCACACATGTGCCAAACGCACTTGAATCTTGACTTCCTTGCTAAAGGTCCAAACCCAAACCCATACATCAAATTGCTTATAATAAACATATTCATTTTGGTTGTCCACAAGTTTCTCAAACTCAGAATTTCCAAAACTGGATTCCTTCTACCCACTCCTTCCCTTGAAAAAAGTGCTGTTCCTGTTTCTTTCATTTCAATCTATGTTGTCACTCATCCAAACAAAACATGGAGACCCATTCTCATACATCCCTCTCTTGCACTTGCCAAACACTAGCACATCGAGCTCTGTCAATTTTGCTTCTTAAATATCTTCAAAATCCGCCGCCTCTCATCAATCTCAAGCACTAATCTTCTCATGACATGACATTTGTAAAAGCCTCCCAGCTTGTCTTACCAGCTCTGGTCTCTGGTCTCTTCCTATTAAAACTGTTCTCCACTTCGTCTTTTCACTGACAATTCAAGGCCAACTTTAACAGGTTGTTCTCGCATTGACCTCCACTAGAAACTATGTAACGTCCAAAAATATAATTTTCAGCTAAAAAGGTTCCACTTCTGATATGGTGGTGTATGCTTCTAGCAGATCAACATGTATGAGGAAAATGTACAAAACAACTTCCACAAGACTCTGGATAGAAATCAAAGGCAGAATGATTTTGGAGCAGAATTGACATGATGAATGTGGAAAAACATGATTTGAGTTCTATGTTCTTGCAGATTTTGCCAGAGGGTTATTGCATTCCAGCATGGCATGGGATGACTCAAGTTCCAATGGAAAACCCACTGACTTTCTGGTCTGAAGAATAAAACAAGGGAACCCAGGGTAACCATAACCAGCAGAAGGTGAGGGGAATCCTAGAAGGGAGAAAGTAAAAGAAGGAAAACCCTAGTTTCTGTGTGGAGACTCTGTAAGAATATAACTGACCCCTAAACAAACTGAAAGCAATTCCATTAAAAGATAAAGAAACAAACCGCTGCTACCATGGGTGAGACAAGACCGCAGTTTGAGTCTAGCCAACTAAATTGTCAGCTAAAACAAAGACATCACATTCTCCAGAGGAATGTAATAAATCCACGATGCCATTGACAAAACATTCTCCACACTCAGATGCAATCTGATATTGCCAGACTTAAGAAGAATCGGAAAAATGTGATCATTCTCAAGGGAAGGGACAGCTAACAGAGGCAAAATCTTGAGATTATACAAATGCTGAAACTAGCAGTCAAGCACTTTAAAATAGTTGCTCTAAATGTGCTCAGTGAAATTAAAGAAGAAAGTCAATTTTTAGTGAAAATATAGGATATCTCAGAATAGAAATAGAATGTATGAAAAAATAACCAAAATTAAATCTTAGAAAAGAAATAATATCTGAAATATTTTGAAAAGAGGGATGGGTGTAATTGCAGAATTGTAATTGCAGAGAATAGTCAATGAACTTGAAGAGGGATCAATAGGAATTTTCCAATCTGAACTAGAGATAGACTAAACATAGAAAGAAAGAGAGAGAGAGAGCGCCTCAGGAACCAGTGGTACAATATTAAAATGTTTATATATTGTGTGATGATTATATATGTGATGACTGTGGTCTCAGAAAGAGAGAAGAGACAGAATGGGACAGGAAAATATTTGAAAAAAATAATGGCCAAACAAAAATTTTCCTAATTTCAATAAACTCAATATAACGCTAAGAGGACAAATATGAAGAAAAGCATGGGTAAGAACATCAGCACCAAACAACTGAAAATCAATGGTAAAGAGAATGACTTTAAAGCAATCAGAGAAAAATTACATGTTACATGGAGAAGAGCAATAAGGGTTCTCATCAGAAATGATGAAGGTCAAGATTTTGGAATAAAATGAAAAACTACATATTAAATAAAGAGGAGAAACAATTTGAAATTACCAAGTATTTTTCATTACTATTGAAGTCAGAAGCATTGAAAAAATATCTGTAACGTGTTGGCAAGAACTAAACAAACAAAAACTCTCAACCAAGAATTCTGTATCTTGCAACTAAATAAAGACAAATAAAGATATTTTTGGTTAAAAAGAACAACACAATTTGTTGCTAGCAGTGTTGCACTACAAAAAATGCTAAAGTTAGTTCTTCAAGCTGAAGGCAAATATCAGGGTAAAACTCATATTCATGACAAAAGTATGTCAGAAATACTCAATATATGAATAAATATTAAAGACTTTTTAAAAAAAAACCTGTTTCAAAAATCAGTGTTTAAAGCAAAATCACAGCATTGCTGTGTAGGTTTTACAATAAAATGAGATATAATGCATGTGAAAACTTTAGCATATGGCATGGTTGAGAAAGACTAATTGGACCTTTTTGGCTGCAAAGTTTCTACATTTTATGTGAATTAGCACAATATAAAATCTAAGCAGATTGTGAAAGGATAGACATGCATATTTCAATCCATATATCACTACTAAAAATACAATGAGGTGCAGCTAAAATGCCAATAGATATAGTAAAATGTAATTGCTCAAAATTTTACTAATAAGAAAAAGAAAGCAGGGAAGCAAAACAGAGAAGCAAAAAGCAGTGGGGACAAACAATATAATTAATAGAATAGTAAATAAGATAGTAGAACAACATCCAACCATGTAAATAATTACATGAAATGCTGATGGAATAAACATTCCAATTAAAAACAGATTATTAGAATGAATAAAAAGCAAGACCCCAATATATACTGTATAAATATAAATACAGTCATGTGATACATAATGCATTTCAGTCAAGGATGGACCACATAAACAATGGTGGTCCCATTAGACTAATGGAGCTGAAGATTTTCTATCGCCTAGTGATGTTGTAGCCATTGTAACATGGAAGTAGCATTGTAACATGCTATAAACTGAATATTTGTGCCCTCCACTCCAAAATTAGACGTTGATATCCTAATGTCTAATCTGATGGTATTAGGGGTGGGGTCTTTAGGAGGTAATTAGGTTATAAGGGTGAAGTGAGCCCTCATGAATGGGATTAATGCTCTTATAGAAGGAGATGAGAGCTTTATCTCTCCTCTCTGCCATGTGAGGATACAAGGAAAAGAAGGCCTTTTGCAAAGCAGGAAGTGACTGCTCAAAAGACATGGGGTCTGCTGGCTCTTGATCTTGGACTTCCCAGCCTCCAGAACTGTGAGAAATAAATTTTCATTGTGTAAACCACACAGCCTCTGGTATTTTGTTATAGCAGCCTTAACTGACTAGACAACATGACATAATGATTTAGTCAAATAAAAATTCATCACAAACACATACAATCATAAGTGTGTTTGTCACTGATAACAGAGCCTCAAAATATATGAAGCAAAAAATAGAATTAAAGGGAGGAACAGTTGATTTCACATAGTAGATTTTTATAACTCTCTCAGCAATTGGAAAAACAACCTGAAAGAAATTCAGTAAAGACATAGATGATTTGAATAATACTATTGACCATCTTGACCTCATTGATATTCACAGAAACTACCAATACTTACATAATCTAACATCTTTTCAAGAGCGTGTGGTACTTTCACCATGACAGCCCATATTCTGGACTATGAAACAAACCTCAGTAAATTGAAAAGATTGATATAATAAAGAGTATTTTATTAGTCAGGGTTCTCTAGTGGGGAAAAAACGAATAGGATAGATATATACATAAAGGGGAGTTTGCTAAGGATTATTAACTCCCATGATCACAAGGTGATGTCCTACAATAGGCCGTCTGCACGCTGAGGAGCAAGGAAGCCAGTCCACGTCCCCAAACCTCAAAAGTAGGGAAGCCGACAGTGCAGCCTTCAGCCTGTGATCAAAGGTCCAAGGGTCCCAAAGCTGAAGAACTTGGAGTCCAATGTTCCAGGGCAGGAAATGTTCAGCACGAGAGAAAGATGGAGGTCAAAAGACTCAGCCAGTCTAGTCTTTCCATGTTCTTCTGCCTGCTTTTTATTCCAGGAGACCTGGCGGCTGATTAGATGGTGCCCACCAAGATTGAGGGTGAGTCTGCCTTTCCCAGTCTACTGACTCAAATGTTAATCTCCTTTGGTAACACACTCACAGACACACATAGGAACAATGCTTTGCATCCTTCAATCCAATCAAGGTGATACTCAATATTAGCTATCAAAAGTATGTTCACTAACAACAATGGAATTAAATTTGAAATCAATAAAATAAGACATCTGGGGTTTTCCATACACTGCTGGGGGAATAGTAAATATTTCAACAATTTGAGCAATCTATTTGACAGTTTCTTATGAAGTTTAACTTACACTGAACACATGACTTTGTCATTCCATTTCTAGATATCTACCCAAGGGAAATGAAAACACAAAGACTTGTACATAAATATTAATAGTAGCTTTGCTCAAAATAGCAAAAGTCCTGGAAACAAACCTAATGTGCATCAACAGGTGACCAGATAGTATGTTTCCAATCAATGAAATACTACTCAGTAAAATATAAATGAAATGAACATACCAATATAAGTGAATCTCAAAATAATTACTTGAGGTAAAAGAAGCTAGATACAAAAATTCTGGATAATTCTGTTATTAAAAATTTGTAAAATACAAGCTAACCTACAGGGCCAAAAAGTAGACTAGTAGTTTCCTGGAGTGGAGGGACTAAAAGTATGTACACAGTAACTTTTAAGGTGATGAAATATTCTGTCTTTCAATGGTGGCAACCTTATCTTGTGTATATGCATCTTTCAAAACACTTTGAGTTGTACGTACTTAGATGGCTGCAATCTGTAAGTTATATCTCTGATAATATGTTATATCTCTTAAAATATGTTATCTAAAGAAATTCAATCTGGTTAAAAACAAAATGACAAGGTTAACCAAAGAGGAAACACATACAAATCCCTGTTGCTTCTCAATATACTTTGACATCGGTCTATCAGTTGTTGAAAAGCATGTCATAGCATGGATTATGAAAAGCAGTATACCATCGTGGTCAGTAATCTGCGAATGTTTTCCAATAGACACAGGTGATTCAAATGAATCGTTACCTTTATTGTGAAAAGATTTAAATCAAACTTCACTAAAAAACTAAAGAATAAACTGGTTTCTAACCAATTAGAGATGGTTAAATGCATGGTCATGACTATTATTAAAATAGACTATAGATTTTATAACATGTTTCATTTTTGTCCTCAATAATTTATAGTGTGTATTATAATTGATGGCATCTTAAAATCAAGAAACTATGACATATGTAAAAAGTATTCTATCGAACACCTGGCGTATAACAAATAATCGATTGTTTAAAGTTTTAAAAGTAAGCTTTTAACATTTGGGAAAAGAGAAATAAAATAGGTTTGGTGCATATATATACATTTTCTGGGCTACTATGTACAGTATATATATTATATAGTATCAATATAGTATACAAAATATAAATTTAGTCTATATGTTATATAGTGTATATATATATGTGGTAAACTATTAGATATGTAAAATATATATACACTCTCTATATAAAGTACAGTGTGTATATATGTATATAAAATGTATAAAATTCACCAGAAGAGGTTCTTTCCTAAATATTCTGTCAAATTTGTTTTACTGACTTGCATTCTATGATAATAGATGATCCCTTTACATGAGAACTAAATAGCCTCAGAATCTGAAATACCAATGTCCCTCCAGGAAATTTTCTTAGCTGGAAATTTCCAAATTATTAACTGTAATCTTGCTACGCTCTTAGTACTAAGATGAAACATAGTTTAAAACGTCATTAAAGATGGCTAGAAATTGGGTATTGCTCTTTCAAATAGAGAGGAAGAACAGGAAAGGGACTGAGATGTTTTTCTACTGCAGTGGTGAAATGCCTCGTTTCCCCTTATAAATTAAACTATGTCAATAGAAATACTCTTTAGAGTTTCTAATCAGTTTAGAACCATCAACCCATTACTTTTTTACAAAATTGATATAATTCCATTTGAAAGTAAAGAGGTTTGCTGTTTCAATTAACAGTTAAATTTTTTAAATATTAAAATAGGTCACAGACAACTAACTGGTCACACACATATTGAATGCCAAATACCATTCCCCAATAAAGAGACGACCAGCGTTCCTTGGAGAAATGACTGCTCCAGGCCTAAGCCAGAGAAAGTACATCTCAAGATGAACTTGAGAAATTTTGATGTGTCAGAAAAAAAAAAAAAAAAAAAAGGAAAGTTCTTGAAAGTTAACGTGGTCATGACAAAATGACGGAGTAGCCAGCTCGAAGGAGTTCTCGGTAGCCAAAGTTAGAAGCTGTGAGAGTAAAATAAGAGAGATACTACCTGATTTAAATCATTGAAATAAGTAAAATTCTATGAGTTCACAGTTGCATTCCAACAAAAAAAAAAAAAAAGAAAAAGAAAAAAATAGAGAAAAGATATACTCCCTTTACAAAATAATGTCAGTTAATGAACATAGAAAGAATGATAGAATTATAACAAGAAAAATAATTTTTCAGTCCTCAATAGATAATAATTGATTCAGGCAAGAATCATCAATGGACACAGAAAGCATGACCAATATCTGCTTAGAAAAATAGGGATTTTGCGTGGTACCAAAATATCTCCTCACAAATTACTTAGTAGTTACAAAGGAGAAACATAGTTTAATGATGGAGAGACATCATGATCGTAACCAGACAATAAAGTATAATATTGGCAACAGTAATACAACCTGATATTATGAGCTTCTTGATGTGACACCTTGGGAAATATAACATTGCCTGTGTGTTATTCATGTCAAAAATATTTAATCTCAATCTAATTAAGACTTAGATCTAAATTTCAGGTCTGAGATACCAAGAAGCACTTATCAGACAAAGCCAGAATGTGGGAATTCTGTAAAACAGCATTCTTTTTTAAGATCATTTTTTATTTTACTATAAGTTCCAGGATTCAAGTGTAGAATGTGTAGGTCTGTTACATAGGCAAATGTGTGCCATAGTGGTTTACTGCACCTATCAACCCATCACCTAGGTTTTAAGTCCCACATGCATTAGCTATTTGTCCTAATGCTCTCCCTCCCCATGCCTCTCACCCTCTGACTAGCCCTGGTATGTATTGTTCCCCTCCCTGTGTCCATGTGTTCTCATTGTTCAGCTCCCACTTATGAGTGAGAACATGCGGTGTTTGGTTTTCTGTTCCTGAAAACAGGTCTCTCGGGCTCTTGTAAAAGCCAGTATCATGAACAGAAAATATACAGGAATTGTTCCAGCTCAGGCCTGTCTGTTAAAACTTCAAGTAATAGTGAATATATTTTTTTTATCTTTGGTGTACAATATAGTAACCATTAGCCACATGTAGCTATTAGGCACTTGAAGTATAGCTAGTGATACTAAGGAATTATATTCGCTAGGGTATTTCTAGCCTACAACAGACTGAAATGGCATAAGAACCAAATGAGATCCCATACCCTGACGGGATTCTGATTCAAAACAATAAAAGCTATAAAATATATCTTTGGAATAATCAGCAAAACTTTAACAAGAAGGGGACACTAGGTGATATTTTTTAATTATTGTCAATTTTTCCAGGGCTGCCAATAGTAATTGTGGTTATGAAGGAGACGGTCTTTGAAAGATAAGAGATAGATGCTTGAATGTGCAAGGTTGATATGAGAGAGGTCTAAAATATGTGTATCTCTGTATGTGTGTGCATATGTGGGTGTGTGAGAGAGGGAAAGAGAAAGAGAGAGATGGAAGCAAATATGACAAAATGTTCATAAATGCGGGAGGAGAGTATACAGATGTCTGTTATAACACTCTTCAAATTTTATGTTTTTTGAAACTTTTAATAACCGCTGGGGAAAAGCAGCTCACAAATTCCAGCTTTGCTGACCCTAAGTGTCCAGGGACCTGACACTGGGCATCACTAGTCAAGGTTGAATCTGCCTACACAGATCCAGAAGGAGAAGAATCAGAGGCCAGAAGGGAGAGGAATTTGTTAAGGACTCCCTGTCATTCATGGGCTAAGAAAAGCCTCCAAACTTAGACCCAAACCCCCAGCATAGCAGAATCCACATTTTTGCACAGCATGGTGTGGAGTCCCAATTCCAAGAAAAGCTACAAAATAGTAGCTCAGAGAATATGCTACAGGGTTAGATCATCCTCTCTTTGAAGATTGGCTTTATCAAGTCAGGTGACCTCCTCAGTTTTCCCATCTGTAAAATGAGTAGCATTAACTTCAAGATTTTTCTTTTTAGGAATATTAAGACAAACTGTGATCATTAGCCCAGTGACTGGGAGATATTTTCCCTATTGTTATCTGTGCTATCATCAAGTAAAATGTTTGGCACAGTGCCTGGCATCTAAATATTTGATAAATGTTAATTAGCAACAACAATAATATGTTACGTATATATGTGTTCTATTGGGAACTTACCCTAGTGTACTCCTGGTGGGAAAAATTTTGTTGGCTTTGAAAACAAATAAACTACATTAAGTTCAATTTGGATTGTACATTAGATAAGATAGGCTAAGACATGTGTGAAGAAAAATTCAGCTTAAAAATCCAGCAGCTTAATAGAATGGAAGGTGATTTCTTGAGGGTATTGGCTACATTTACTTTCTCAATCTGTATACTGGTTACATGGATGTATTTACTTCTTAAAAACAAACCCAGTGATTATTTTTTAATTGTATGCCCTTCAAAGAAATATCAATACAATTTTTTAAAAAATTAAACAAAAAATAAAAATAATTCAGCCTTGTTTTATCGTAAACTTATTTTTCTTTCACACAGAACCCAATGCAACTCAAGTAGTTTCTGGAAGATAATGACTCAGACATTCTGGTGTTTCTTAGAGCTGATCAGAGATTTTCTGCTTCCAGGCCCAGTAGATATGCCCTACTGAAGTTTAGTGTGGCTGTATCGGTTAGGATTCTCCAGAGAAATAGAACCCTTAGGATATCTACTTACATTTATATGTATTTATTTATTTCAAGGGATTGGCTTACATCATTGTAGGGGTTTTTAAGTCCAAAATTTG
Organism: Macaca mulatta; assembly: GCF_049350105.2. Lineage (NCBI taxonomy): Eukaryota > Metazoa > Chordata > Mammalia > Primates > Cercopithecidae > Macaca > Macaca mulatta. Next base: position 112,455,698 of record NC_133418.1, read on the forward strand.
TAGAGCAGGTGGGCAAGCTATGAACTCTTTGGCAAGAGCTCAGGCCCTAATCTTGAGGCGGAATTCCTTCTTTCTCAGGGAAACCCCAGTTTGGCTCTTAAGGCTTGTCACTGATTACACTGAGCCTACCCACCCAGATGATCAGGCATAACTGCCTTTAGCTAAAGTCAACTGATTATACATATGAATCAAACATACAAAGTAACTTCACAGCCATGTAGTTTGGTGTTTAACTGAATACTAGCCATCAGAGTAGCAAGTGAATATCTTTGCCAATGAAATGAGAGGGAATGTAATGTTTATCACTTCTGAGAGGCAGACCTAGAATTGTTGAATTGTAGAGTGTATAATCCAACATTTTATTTTCCATGTCAGAAATCATGGGCACTTGAGCCGCAATGGACCACCATCAGCCTGGGGACTTGAGTAACTACAATGGGCATGGTCCCTACCATCCTTTTTTTTGTACAGGTAGAGTGAGTGAGAAACAAACTTGTGGTTTTACATCATTGGCAATTAGGATTTGCATTTCTTAGCAGCAAACCTGTCCTCCATCTCAACAAGTAGCTTCCAGGGTCAGCAGGGTAGGGGAGGAAATTAGTGGGTCACAAACTGATTCTAACTGTGGTCCAGAAATGACACACTCTGATTTGCTCTCAAGTCATTGGACAGAACTGATCTCTAGCTGTCTATAACTCCATGAAGCTATAAAAAGGAGCGGGAGCCACAGGGGTGCCAAGCAGACCAATAATGTCTCTGCCTCATACTTCTTAACAGTCACCCTCGCTTTCTAGATGACTGAATTTTTTTGTAATTTGCTTCTTCTAGATAATAGAGATATAGATTCCCACATTATGTCGTTGTGATGAGGATTCAATTAGATGATCTATGTCAAAGAGTGTCGCAGAGTAAGTCCCTAGAATAGAGTTACCTGCTTTTATTAGTCCTATAAAGTGGAGGTCCCTAACTAGTAGGAAGGAAAGCTTTGAGATTATATACACCTGAAATTACAAGCAAAATTTTGCTAGAGTATGATTATGTGCATTTTTTTTGCTGGCATGATCATGATTTTTCATCAGATTTTCAGAGTGAGACTTCGGGCCCAAAATGTTAAAAATCCAATGATTTTCTTAACTGGAATAAGAAAAAATAAATCCATGACTCCAAACTGAGATGTATTCAATTATCTACTTCTTGGAAGGAGTTAGGGCTCAGAATGAGATCCCCACGCTGCTCGCAGTGAGTGCAGAATCCCCGTGTTTGCTCCTGAGATCACCTTGTCATGATGTCTCCACCTTTGAGCTGGGTGCGGCTCTCTTATCATGCTCTTCTCATCCTCAGGCTTTGTATTCTGAGCTCCCTGAAGTGTCTCTTGCTTCTTCCTGACTCCTGCAAGGTCATTAACCTCGTTCTTGAGTAATAGACCTAATGGGAAAAACCATTGTAATCAACAAATTAAGTAATTTCTACACATTTTGCTCTTCAACTTTATTTGATATTTTCGAGGGCCTGCACTGCACAGAGTAAAATTGGTAGGCTCTATTCAAGAGATCGTAGAGCTTGCTGAATTCAAAACTCCCATTTTTTTGTCCAGTTGAACATCCTACACCAGTTCTTTGCTACAATCTGTCAAACTCTGAGGCCTTGAATATCTTTTTCAAGGAAATTGCAATTAGGGGAAATCACTTCTTATTAAACCTAGTAGAGTCTGTTCTTAGTTAAAGGCCTTTATTCCTCATTCAAATGCCTTCTGGGAATTTTAAGCAGATATGTTGGGTAGTTTTTTCTCATTAACCTTGAAATCATGTGGATTATTTAATTCTTAATGAAATCATATCATATGCACACCCTTTTGATCTTTAAATGAATTAAGTGGTTCTGTTTTCAACTTTCCCTGATCATTCTGAGAAACCTGGCAGATAATCAGTGTACACTACAGGATCAGACCCAGAACAAAGGGGAATTTTTATTATTCAGTTTTCCAAATGTGGATTCTTATTCTCTGGTCATTTCTACTTAGGCAAAGTTGTGAGTTTGCAGTGAATGTAACTCTCTTATTTGCTAATGTACAAATGCCCTCCCCAGGAAAGATAGTCTTATGATTGTGTCTTAGAAAACCACGTGCATTGCCCATGGCCCCCAGGCATTCTTTTAGCTATAAAAGGAAGATTCTAGTAGAAGGACCTCAGGCTCTGCTACCAGGCTGAGGAGTGTGTAATCTTACCTTTAGATTTACTGGTTGTTGAACCATGAACTAATAATAATTATTTGAAAGTGATTTGGGTGATGATGATTATGTCAGATAACTATATGTCAGCACCTAGCACATAGCTGTCATTTTCCCAGTTGTCAAGTGAGCACCATGTGCCAGGGTTGTCCATGTCTCCCCAGGGGTCTATTCATTCAGAGCCTCTGGTGTGGTTGATCCAATCCAAACTGACATTTGTCTTTATCTTCGTGTGTTCTATCTTTATGATTTTTACCAAGAAGTGCAATATCTGAAAATATCTTTGAAATATTTAGTTTTTGATCTTTGATAATTATACTCATTTAAACCTGAAATGAAGAAAAAAATCTTACCATCTCTATTTTGCAGATGAAAAAACCAAAGACTTATATGAAGTAAGTAACTTGAAAAGCTAAAAAATGGCAAAGTTCAGCCATTTACCATAACTCTTTTCTTAAACCATGCTCCTAACATGTATACTTGGAATATGTCTGTATACTTAAAATCATATCTGTCATGTGCTTATTATTCTCTACATGTACATTATTAGTAGCATTGAATGAAGAATGCATGAATTACAGTAAGTACTCAATATGTGCTATCATTATTATTATTTCTTTCACTGGAATAAACAGATGAAAGAAGTAAAAGAGAATAAAAACCAGGATATGGAAGGTGATTAGGAGGAACAATCCTCTGTTTTAATTTAATTTAACTTTTTTGAGATGAGGTCTTGCTCTGTCACCCAGGCTGGAGTGCAGTGGCACAATCACCGCTTACTGAAGCCTCAGCCGCCGGGATGCAGGTGATCCTCCCACCTCAGTATATGCCACTATGCCTGGCCAATTTTTTTTATTATTATTACTTGTAAAGTCAGGGTCTCGCTATGTTGCGCAGGCTGATCTCAAACTCCTGAGCTCAAGTCATGCTCCTGCTTAAGCCTCCCAAACTGCTGGGATTACAGGCATGAACCACTGTGCCCAGCCAATACCCTACTTTTAAAGAAGCAAACATCTTTAGACTAAAATAGTTATGGAGTTATAGAAAACTCAGTAAAAACAGAAGTACAAAGCTAACTCTATTTTAGTAAAAATCTAACTCTATTTTAATTTTTGACATAACCAGTCAGAGAAACCAAATAATCCAAGACAATTTTGAAGGCAGTACTCTGAATATAGTCTTTTAGTATGATATTGTTTAAGGACAAAAAGAACCACCAGAAATGTTCATCTTCATTTAGTAAGTTTCTTGTTAGTATTAATATTGCTATGAAAAATGTGAAAGTGTTTACTTCTACTACAGACAAGCAAATAAGTAAGTGCATTAATATCATTAGAACCCAAGATTTTGCTTGTAAGAAAAATAAAATAAAAATATCAAATAAACTAAACTAAGGAAAGCCTGCCAGGTAAAATTTGAATTAGATACGTCAGAATGATCTCATGGCTTAAATATGCAAATATTTTCTTGCTTTTCTACTGAAAGGGCCTAGAGTTGATGATGACACAGAAGCAGTGAACACACATGGCTCTCAGATCTTGATTCCCAAATGCTAGGGAGTCGGGCTTCTCTAAGAAATGGCTGATTCCAGATATGAGACAGGAAAAGGCTCAATAAATCTGCAACATTAGGTGGCAAAAAGCAGAAAAGTGTTGAAAGCCTAGGGGACCATGAATAAAGGATACAGCAGGGTGTCATGTGTATTTCAAAATATTATGAAGAATGCCTCCTCTTGTTTGCTTGTAATCATTGGTATGTCACCCCAAATGAAATAGATACTCCAATAAGCATATGGCCACCTCACCTAGGAAGACAAAAACATGGTGAGCATGAGAACATTAGAGAATAATAATGTGACTCTCAATAATTTAACCCAAATGATGTCACTCCGTGAGGTAACTGAACTAATAGAAAATGAGATGTACCATAACTCCCGGGTCCCACACTATAACATAAGACTCCTCAGAACTGCCATACTCCCTGCCAGCCGGCTACATCCCCCCAGCCAGTGTCATTGAACAACCTTGTACTCTCTTTCTTGTGACTCTCCTGGAAACGTTAGAATATTCACAGGCAGAGGACAACTCATGATGGGCAAGGCAGACAGAAAAGTACTGAACAATTAAGGGTTCAGGTCATAGTTCCCTTTCCCACCTTTTGATTTTGCTTAGCCCCTTAGCTTTTTAAGGAGATAATGCTTGAATTTGTAAATACTAAAAAAAGTGTCATTTGTATGATTTCTTGCTTGTGTTTTGGCACTCTATAGCTCAAAGAACTACATTTTCGCTGTGACTTGAGTAACTTGAAATTAAAACTAAAATCAGAAATTTGAGTGAAACACAGGAGCCACCTTTACAAAGCTCTTATTGTCTAAATCTGCCATAATTTGACAGAGACTAATTTTGGAAGTGGATTATAACATGTTGAATTTTAAAAAACTGTGTGTCCGTATTATTATGTAGAAAACAGGGATAAAAAGGAGAAAAATGGAAAAAGAAAGTCAGCTTATAAGTTATATTAGTCAGAGTTCACTAGAGAAACAGAACCAGCAGGAAATACATACATATACAATATTTATAAAAATATATATTATACATATATTATCAGTTTATAAATATATTACATATGTTTATAAATATATCACATATTTATATATCCTATATTCAGGTTTATAATATATAATATATTTATAAATATATCATATAATATATTTATATATCCTATATTCAGGTTTATAATATATATTTAAAAATATTTATATATTATATGTATATACATATATATGTATATATACATATATGTGTATATTATATATGTATATATTATATTATTATATATTATATACATATATTATATTATTATATTATATACATATATTATATTATATTATATAATATACATATAATATATAATTATATATAATATATATTATATATTATATAGAATACATATGTATTATATAATATACTATATTATATATTTGTAAATATATATTTTCTACTTCATATATACACACACGATATACGTGATATATGAAGAGGTTTTTATAAGTTATTTGCTCATGATATTGTGGAGGCTGATTAGGCACACAATGTGCCCTCTGGAAGCTGGAGACCCAGGAAAGCCAATGGTGTAGTTCACATGCCTGAGATTCAGAAAGCTGATGGTACAGATTCCAGTTCCAGTTTGGGTCTGGAAACCTGAGAACTAAGAGCACTGAGGGCAGGAGAGGGTTAATGTCCCAACTCATGTAGTCAGATGGAATGAATTTAACCTTCCTCTTTCTTTCCTTTTTGCTCTATTCAGGCCCTCAGTGGGTTGGGTAATGTCCACTCACATTGGGAGGAGGCCTGCTTCATTTGGTCCACTGGCTCATCTCCTCCTGAAACACCCTCACGGACACACCCAGATACAATGTTCAATCAGCTATCTGGGCATTCCATGGCCAAGTCAAGGTTGACACATAAAATTAGCCACCACATAAATGTAGAATAATAGGAAAAAAATCACTATTTTGCAACCCCTAAAATAATAATTAATTCAGGCAAGTATCATTGGTAGATACTAAAGTCATTCATAAAAAGTTGCTGGGAAATACAATAATCACATGATCTTGAAGTTTCATCTCATATATTAATTAGTAATTATAAAAGGGAAAATGTACTTCTACAATGAAAGTGCCAGGCTATCACCACTTAAGTGATCAAATCTAGTATTACCAATAAATATTACCAATAATAGCAGACAACATCTACCTCTTATGTTGAAATAAAATTATATAACACTATCTTTGTAGTATCATTTCCAAATTCTGCACATAGAAAATACCTTTTAAATATCCATAATGAGGAACATTCTGTAAAAAAATTAAAAAAATGACTGAGACTCTAACATTTTTAATGCCATTTAAAATATTTCGATGATTCAAAAAGCTTAACAGTTAATGCAATGTACAGAATTTGTTTGGATCCTGAATCAAGGGGACAAAAGCAGTTACACAAGGAAGGTATTTTGGGGACAGTTGAAGATGTTTTAATATAGACTGTATTGTGACGTAAGGATTGAATTTTTGTTAGTTTTTATCATATGTGTTAGTGACGTTATGTCATTTATGAAACACCTGTTAAAGTACTTGGAGATAAAGTATCATCACTTTCTTCTTCTTTTTTCTTTTTTTTTTTTGTTAGTATCATCACTTTCAAATTCTTCCCCCAAAAAAGTAGATAAACAGATAAACAAATGACACAGAATTTTATCAACTGATAAAATAAGTAAAGAGCACAGAGGTATTTATTATTGGATCCCAGCACCACATCTTTGTATGTTGTTTATGATGCTTGGGTTGAAACTCAGGGAACCTTATTTCTCCTTAGCCAGCAGTCCCCACATTAGGCTCCCACGCTAGAGTGGTAGGAGAGACTGAAGGCTGCAAGAGAGATAAGCAATGTGAAGCTTTCTGTCTACTTGCTGTTCCTGCGGCATCCCCCCAGCAATTCTTCAGCCTAATAGGCAGTTGTTTCCCAGTAGCACTTGGTTCCAGTTTCCTTTCTCAGACAGTCAAAGAACGGGACTCATTGCCATCTTCCAGCCTGCCTTTGCCCCATCTTCACAAGGAGCCTCCTCCAAGCCCCCAGCATGTTAGCTTCAGCTGGGCAGCACCTGCTCTGCCTTTTGAAGTTTGGCTATAAACTCTGTGGACCCCTTTTCCTTGCATCTAGGTTTTAGTCCTCCAGTGTCTGTTGAACAAATCTCCTATGCTGAATTCTTTCTGCTAAAATAATGAGTGTACCTCTGTTTTCCCGATCAGACTCTCATGGGCACAATTGAACCAAGCTTTCAATTTATCTGAAAATTTGAAGTTTCAACACATAAAAATGTTGAGAAGAATTGACCATGGTTTGGGATACTTAAAAAATAAAACAAATAAATTTAAATTCACCTATATAACAACCGTCCATTGTCAGCGATTTTGTGAACTCTAGAGAAAATGTGGAAGTTTCAAAAATTTTGGAAGCACAAAAGTATACATAATTTTTCAAAAAGAGAAAAGGTAGAATCAGCCAATTCTAGGCAAGTGTTCAGAAGCCAACATTATTTAGGGCTCTTTCACTAAATTGCCACAGTAATGTTGATCATCAGCAATGTTAGCAGCAATAGGTGTGCATAAGATTGTTTTCCCTGAAAACTTCAATAGCTGCATGTTCCAGAGAGTAATATCCTAGACCATTTTCTCTCTAGTAAATTCTATCAGTTGCTGACATTCTTCCTTCCTTTGCTGTGGTCCATCATGAGCAAAGAATACTTCCCCATCCCATTCATGCGGGCTTGTCCAGATCACTAGTTTTGCAAATAGAATATGGGAGAAAATGGCACGATATCTGCGATGAGCTGTGGCTTTAACAGACACTGAACATTCCCTCTCACTTATTCTGAGCATCTCCTGTCCACTATAGAAAATGTGTGTCCTGGATACCCCGTGGACCTATAATGAGAGACATTTGGATCAGAAATAAACCCGAACCACAACTTGAAGCAGAGTCACCTAAGAAAACTTGACTCTTGAGCAAGAACAATATTATTGCAAGGATACTGGCTATAATAAAATCTTTAAAATGTGACATTATTTTGAAACTTTTTGGAAACCAACTAGGAAACCACAATAGGAGACTGAATTTTAAAAATGAAAACCTATGTAATATGCTGGGAAAATTTTGGTAAATCTGTCACCTGAAGCAACATAGATAGCAAGAAAAAATACATAAGAAACAGAGATTTGGGCAAGGAGGTTCTGAGGCAGAATGTAGATAGCGTGAATTGGTTCTTTCCAGCTGCATTTGACTGTGTGCTTTGAGAAAGAGATGAGCTCAGTAATGAACTAATTAGTTTGCAAGCAGAAATGCAAAAGAATGTGGGGTTATCCAAAATACTGGAGTTTAAAGAGGTTGAAAATGAAACTTCTTTTATCCTCTACAGTAAAGTTAAAAATTAAGAAAACCTTGAGTTAGAAAGGCCACTAAGCCTCAGTCTCAGGGCAAGCTCCAAACCAGAGTGTGGCTGTCATACCACTTATCCAGATCCCTAAGAGCAATATACTCATGTAACAAACCTGCACTTGGACCCTATGTATCTAAAATAAAAACCGAAGTTATTAAAACAAGGCTGTGAAAAGATAAGCTGTAAAAATATCCCTAAGAGGATTAAGGTAGTGCCAGGCAGATTCTTTCAGTGGGATAAGATGTTTCCTAGAAAGAAGACTAAAGGTGTGGCCTCAAATAACTTTAATTATACTCACAATAGAGATGAGTATATGGAGTAAAAGCTGTATCTCAAAAAGATTTGTGTATGTGGTTTTTGTTAGATGAAGTTGATTAAAATCAATAACATACAAGCATTCTGAAGAAAACCTAGCCACCACAGCACAATAACTTAACTGAGAAAAAACAAATAAACCAACAAAAACAAACAAACAAACAAAAAAAGCCCACTGAATCATCCAGAGAAATACAACACATTCATAAGGTACAATCAGGATTGTACCATTTTCAGTATCAAACTGAGTTAAAAAGGCTCTCCTTTGAGAAAACATATAAATAAAGTCTATTCTATATAATAATATGGTCCCTGAATCACAGAAAAGCTATTTTCCTACAGAAATTTTTCTTTCCAGATAATTAAAGAACCTCAAGGTTAATAACTTAAGTCAAAAAGGGGTCTATACCATATATTATACTCTAGTCCAGACTAGCTTGTCGTTTTGCTAAAGGATTCTATTCTCAGTGTTGTAGTCTCTAACACCAAGGCCAACAGAATCCAGGTGGTCTCAAAGATGCAATGCAATTGCCATTCATGACCATGATTTCCATTATCTTCTAGTAGTTACTCATGACTATAGGTCAAGAAAGTTTTTACAGCCATCTGAATGATATGCCCAGAACAATTCCTTGTTCATCAGTTCACTCCAAGACTGTTCTTGCCCTCTACTTGAACTCCTCTAAGAAGCACTGTGTTCGGACTCTTCTCACTAGACCAGCTCTCTAGCATGACTTGAATCCCATATCCATGGGCTTAAGCCCAAGCTGTAGCTTTTTCCTAAATCTGCATCAAAATTTTCTGTAACCTCAAGATGACATATAAGCTTCTACATGCATTGGGAGGTCAGGTCATCACTCTGTGATTCTCCCTGTGAGAATCTGCATCAAGACAAACTGTAAGGGATCAACTTTGAGAAAGTGCATAAGTAAAGACTAAGTTTTACTACTAATATAGACCCTCAATAAAAACGTAGCCATCAAAGAACAGCCCATGCCACCCAGATACAGCTAAGATGGCACATAGAGCCAAAGTTCCACACTAGTCCAGAAGAGATACGATTGTTTTGGCCACACTGGTTCAAATCCATCATAAAGAGGTTGATATCTGAACCCTCTGGTTGGCCGTTGCTACCTCACTGGGTATAGACAGGACTCTACCTGGAGGTCAACTCAGAAAGCAGATCCAACAATTTAACAAATTCAATAATTTAAAACAAAATGGTTATAAAGACAACATTTTACGATAAAAAGAAGGTGTTCAGATATTACTTTAGATTAACATTTCCCAAGACGTGTACAATAGAATTCCATGAGACATTTAAAAAATCTTTTTAGGAGGAAGTTATCATCTCCAGCATTTGCAAACACATGAAGCCCTGCTCCCTCTACCTACTGTTTTCTATGAGCATCTTAAAGAGCTGTGTTCTAAATAACACTCCGTTAGGAAATACCTATGCTAAGTAAGCCACACCAGATAATTTGGGTCAAGACTTTTATACCCAGTGAGGACAGGACATGATAATGTTTTTCCCTGCCAGAGTCTGCCTTATTAAGGCTTAGGTGTGTAGTGGTGGAAAGAAAGGGTCCCTTTCACCCGTCGAAGTTTCACTGAAAAATCAACTCATAAGAGGCAGAATAGTCAGAGAAATGACATACAATTTGTTAACGTGTACACAGGGAGAATCACAGAGTGATTACGTGACCCCCCAATGGATGGAGAAGCTTGTATGTCATCGTGAGGTTACAGAAAGAATAAAGGCCGAGAGTAGCCTAAAACAACTTATGGTGGTAAATCAGGTGATTGTCAAGAGAGGCTGTGGGAGAGAGAAGAGAAGGCTTGGCTAACAAAGGTGGTCTTCTTATATAAATGAAACGTCACAGGTAGCAGTTGTCAGAGAGAATAGATGGAATATGTTTCTTTCAGTCCTTTAGAGGTGTCAGACTCTCAATTAATCTTTCCTAGATCTGGACAAGGGAAGGCCTGACAGTGTCAATGCAGATTCTCTACAGATGCAAATCTCTCCCACGAAAGACAGCTTTGCAAGCCTACTTCTGCTTGCTGGCTGTCTGAACAGCCAACTCAAAATATGTCAAAAACATATATTTTGCAGTAAAATAATTCTATTTCCTTCAGTGCATTTTTCAGGGGTGGGAGAGGCTAACACCTTTGCCCTCCATGCCCCTACCACCCCACACGCAGTACACCACAGTGATGCTCTCCACGGTCTTTTGTACAGCACTTGGCTCAGAGTAAAGGCTCCAAGAATTTCTGCTGAACTGGATTAAAAGGATTTTAAGCTTAAAATTACTCTTAGGTAAAGAAATAAAAAATCACTTCTTGGGAATTTATGATATACTTGGAAAAGTAAATATAGCATTTGATAATCAAGATAATTTTAATCTAAAGGAAAAAAATAAAAGGCAGGATGAATCTTTCTTGTTATGAATCTCTATGAGACTGAAAACAGTAAAGGTAGAAGGATTCAGAGACCGTGGAAATTCTATCATTTCCGTGCATCTCTCTGTGAATGCCACCTGAATATTGAGTGAACACAGCTTCTAGATTCCAAAACCTTATTCCAGCTCAGTCGTGTGAGTCCAGGCTAGATGGGAAGGTTGCACCATTTCTGAATACAAATGGGATTTGCTTTTTTTTTCTGACATTTCTTTTTAGGCTGTATATATTTGGAAGAGAACTTGTGATATTTTGGTAGAGAAACATTTATTCCAATATCAGTTCTCGTCTTGTCACTTATCAAAGTCAAACCATGGTTGTGGATGAGAGGGGAAAATAATACAGTCACAAGATGATATTCTCCAAACGTTTATTGAGTACCTACTATGTGTCAGAAATGCTCCAGAGCTGTGATAAATGAATGCATAAGATAAAGCTCCTTATACCATTGAGCTCACACTCTAGTGGAGAAGACAAATATACACCCAGTTGACATCTTCATTCAAGAAATCAGATTGAATACCAATTGTGGATCGGGAAATATGCTAAACAACGAGGAATGAGAACATATCAATATCTAATAAAGCAATGTCTACCTCTGATAAACTTAGTGTATACTTGGAGGAAAACGCGTGAGTAATTCACTGCATTACAATTGGTAAGTGCTTATAATATAGTTGCTAACTCTGTCTAGAGATTTAGAAACATTTTCACTCAAGGGTATTATTTTTTCTGGTTTTTGAAGAGGAAGGATGAATCCATTTGGCAAAGAAGAAAAAGACCCCCCAAAAAGCAACAAAAGCAGATAAGAGCAACCCTTAACATTGTATTTTTAGGGGGACTGTGGAGCCCCTCCGGGTGCACTCAGTCCATTCTAGAGAGAGGGGGTAACTGACTTCCATAGGAGACCAGAGTCCACTCATCAGACAGCTGCAGGGACTGATCCTTTTGTGCAACTGACTGATGTACTCGGCCATCTTCTAAGGTAAGCAGCCCATGCAGTCACCTATCCTGTGCCGTTCTTGTGTCCCCACGCTGGGCTTTCAGCCTCTAACATTCCTCACACTTCTCATTTTCAAGCCATTCCACTGTATCCCAGTGAGTCTCTGCTCTCTGCTACACAGGGTGCCTTCCCCTTCCGCCTCTCCAACATGCTCTCCATTTCATGTCTTCACTCACAAACTTCTCAAATGGGAGCGACTTATAAATACAACTGCATCCAAAGGTAGCTCAGGGTCAGGATCTGGGATCCATCTGGCCTCTGTTCTCCAATGGTCCTTTTGGTCCTCTGTGGAAACATCTCTGCTCTTTTAATCATCCCACATTTGGTTAATAATAATAATGATTAATAGTTACTGAGAGATTATGGCTCTGATTTTAAGTGCTTCAAATGTTATAAATGTGTCATCATTGTAAGTATTTCCTTTTCTTCATGAAGTGCTAGACAAGGTCTTCCACTAAGACCAAGGTGGAGGTGGAAGGTCAGAAGCTTGAGCACAGAAGAGGTATGAAAAAGTATCGGACAGTGGGAAAGCAGCTTGTTAAAAATATAACAAGATTTCCAGATACAGGCATGTGAAGCTAAGCAACTGTTTTTATCTAAGGATGGAGCTTTGCCAAGCAAGCATTAAACAAAGGAAGGAGAGACTGTTCAGGGAGTTGGGGTATTTATAAGACAGTGTCTTTAATGCTGGTTCACAAAACACACTGTTTGAGATTGTCAGGCTAGAATCACTTTGTTAGATGTAGGAACTCTGAAAGGTGGGATATTTAAGCAAATGACCTGGAATTATTGAAGTTGTGGTCAGGGAGGGTATGAATTTGCAGTATTGGATGTTTTGCAGTCTGGTGTTCTCAAGATCTGGCACTTCTTCCCTGGGACTAGAAAGCAACAATGGGGATGTTCTAAACCAGGGCTTTATGACTTAAAATACAATATTTTATTGTCTATTTGTATACATATATATATTAGAAATTACATTAAACAACTATTTTCTGTGGTCACCAATGGTATTCTTGCGGCTACCTCAAATTCAGCCTTTAACATTTTGAAGTCACTTGCCTATAGTACCTGCATAATTAGGCATAATTAACTTCCTCCTTCCTGAAATGCTTTCTTCATTTGGATTCTGGGACCCACACCTGCCTCTGTCTACTTCGTTTTGCATCCTGAGTGTGCCCACCTGTGCTTTTCCCTGTGTCATGGGACTACTTTTGTTAGTTTACTCATCCCTGCAGATACTTTCACCCACTTTCAGGATTTTAAATATCAGATGCATTTTTCCAAACTCTAATTACAGCCCTGAACTTCATCCTGAGTTCCAAATGTGAGTGAAATTCTCTACTTTTTGCCAACTAGATACTATGGAGACAGCTCAAAATTCAAATTTCCATACCTGACCTGGATCATTCTATCCACAAACTTGCTTCTATTCTCATGTTCCTCAATTCAGTAAAACATTCATACTAAGGTGTGGAGGTTTTGAAACATGTCTTCGAGGGTTTTTTGTTTTGGTTTGGTTTTTTTGACATTACTTCCGTAGAGAGAAGTACTGTTCATGTTCCTTCCTCATAAATTTTGGAGGGATTGTGATGGCTTCAGTCAATATTGTACTGCTGAACTTCCCCTATGAGATCTTTGAGACTGGATCATAAAAGCTAATACAACTTCCACCTGAAGTTGCACTTGCAACCCTGAGCCACCAAATAAAAGGCCACCTACAGTGAGGCCGCTATGTTGCAAGGAAGCAAAATCACATGGGGGATACAGGTAGACTCTGGAGTTTTCAGTTTTCATCTTTACTTTCTCCCCACCCGTCTGCCAGACACATAAATAAGATTAGTTAATTCCAGCTCACATCATTGAGTTACCCTCGGCTTTCAGTTCTTCCAAGCAGAAGCCTCATACAGACATCACAGACCAGAAACATGCCATCCTTGACACGCCCTTCTGAATCATTGGCCTTGAGAATTGCAGTGAATAATAGAATAGGCATAGTAGAATGGTTGTTATTTTAAAGTTTTAGGTGGTTTGTTGTGCATCAATACTTACTGGAACAGACTTTGGCACTTGGAAGTAATTGTGGTTACAGCTACAACAAAATCCCGAAAGATGCAGCAGTGGCTGTAGGACCAGGCAATGTGTGGGACTAAGGGTTCAAGAAAAGGCTGGGAGTCCAGGGAGGCAATTTTGTCAATACCTTCAACCACAGTGTCATGGAAATCAGAAAATATACTTAATGAATTGAGAGATTTACCTAAGATGATTTCAAAGCAGATTGTTAAAACTTCCAATGGCTTCTTTTAGCTGTGTATGATAAGACAAAAATAGAAAGAGATGAGCTAAAAATGAATCTTTCAGGTTTCAGAAAAAATAATTAAAGGAAATAGAAAAGATCCAGAATTTTCTGCGTTCAAAAATAAAGCTATTATTTTCCTAGTTTCTCCCAGAATGATATTCTCAAAGTAAGGAAGGGCCTAGACCAAAGGTCAAATTGAGGGTGACGCCAACAGGGTAAAGGCAAACCAAGTATGTGATTATAAAACCTTTTTGACAAGATCTCAGCAAGATTTAAATTGGTGCTTATAGACTCTTAAGGAGTCTTAAGAAGATCTGAAGATGTCTTTCTATCTTTCTGCATGCCTTATAAGCCCTCTCAGTAAAGCACTTATGAATTATAAGACTGTTGCCTCAAGGCAGCCCAAGTCAAAGAAGAGCTTATTGAAATACCATTTGTGTGACTTTTGCCTAAATGGAGAGTATTATAAACTGATACATAGGAACTTTAAAATATTTGCAAAAGAATTGTATGAGCTTGAGCTGACGGAGACAGAAACAGTATGAAATGAAGAGACTTATTGATCCACAACCTTATATGGGGAGGAATCAGGTTGAGACAAAAAGTCATCTCTTTTGTTCATAAGTTTTTAGCTCAAGAAGATTCATACTGGAGAGACTGTACTTTAAAGACCCATCTGCACCTATATTTAATTTAGATGATGAGACCCTAGATTTTTTATTTGATTCTGTAATGGAGTGAGAAATTTAGAGGAGGAGCTAGGTGTATGTCACATGTGAGAGAGATGTAAATCAGATTTCAAACTTCAGTAGTTTTAAAACATGGCTTAAGAAACCTTCACACTCCGTATTGAGTGATCGGGTCCATGCACCTTTTCCTTTGCACCAGTAGAGCATGTCTATCATAATGTTGGATTATTTACAATTCTAGATCACAGAAGGTACAGCTTCTACCGTGCTCACTAGCTCATTTGTACTTGGAGCCCTGAGTCACCATGGAAGAAGTACAAACACCTCAAGTCTGCCATATTATAAGGGATTTAAACCATATGGGGAGACAATATTGATAGTCCAAATCATTAGTTCTTTCCATCCAGCTGCCAGAAATGTGAGTGAATGAGGTTTTAGTTAATTCCAGTCCCTCAGTCTTTAAGTTACCCCCATCTTTCAAGTTTTTGATGAATCCCCAGAGGTCATGGAGTTGAGAAAAACCATCTCTGTGGTGGTTGCCATTTCTGAATTCCTGACCAACAGAAATCATGAGTATAATTAAGTTTGGTGTGGTTTGCTATACAACAATGAAAATCAGAACACCAAATCAGATTCCTGGAGGTTATCCTTAACACATTCCTTCTTATGTGCACACCTGTATCTCAATTAATGTCAAGTATCAATTTTCTACTTCTAAAGTATCTGTTGATTTTATCCTTACCCGAATTAACCCTCCCATCAACCAGCTTTCTCTCTGACATAAGAAATGATCCTTCTATTCTACTTATTATTCTTCAACTAAAGTGATGTTTCTAAAGTAGAAATATAATTATCATTTTCTCCAGTCGTTTGGACTCTCCCACCACCTAGCCCTTTTACAATACAACATGGTTCACAGGGACCCTCATGAGATGAACCTCATTATTCTGTTTAGGTTTGGCCCTCAGCCCTCATATTATGCTCCATACTCTTCTTAGCTATAAAGAGCTCCTTTAATTTTCTCAAACACATCCTCCTTTTTCTCTCACTGCTAGGCCTCTTAATTGGCTATTCTCTTTGTTTTACATTCAGTGGTGCCCATTCTACTGCCGAACTCTTAGTTATTCATCAGTTCTCAGCACAGATATCACCTTGTCCATAGCCTCTAGCCTTATTCCCATCCTTTTAGTTGTCTATGCATTGTTTGACTTTCCTACTAGTCTGTAAACTCCTAGAAAGTAGGAACTTCCTTTTTCAAGTGAATAAAGAAATGAAACAGAAGTTGATAACATGTGTCCCCTAAACTCAGGGAGACATCTTTCCTCCAGAGGAAAGAGGGACAAGAATAAATTTTAAATGGATGTAATTTAGAGAAAGATAGAATAATTTCTGTCTGGAGAAACAAAAATAGCCTTTTACAAATAGTTGTTTTCAAAGTGGGCCTTGGTGAATAACAATTAACAAAACTAAAGCCAAAAAAATCTTCTATATTCCCAAGAAATCTGGTGATGTTATGTGAATGTCTATAGAAATAAAATCTATTTATACCTACCCCAAGCTACTCCATCAAATTATAACCCATTTTCCCTTCAGAAATAAAACCTCTCTGAAATATTTTGAAATATTGAAAACAATCTGTAGGTGCTTACAAATAGAGATGATTTGCACGTGCTTACAAATGGGTATCTATCTTTGATATCTAGGCCATCCTTTTTCTGAAATGCTTAATGATGGTAGAGTTGTACCCAACCAAGGTCACAAGGGCCTGGTCTCCTCCTATCCTAGTGGGTGCAGTTTTAAGGAAATGCTGAAGGGCATTCTCATCATGGCAACAGAAATCACAACCAGTAATCATCACAGAGTTTGAAGAGCCCTCAAAAAGATAAGCTACAGGTTTAATTTTTAATTGGAGCTTGTTAGAGCCAAGGCAAATATATCTAAAAGGGTTGGGAACCCTTTTATAGGGGAATTCTGTGTTGATTATAGAATATGCCTCCTCCTAGGCAGACATTATGCATTTCATCATGGTTTGGGTTTTACAGGGTTTCCTGTCATCTGCTTATTCAAATAATTTCAAATAAGGCTTTTTGCCAAGAGTATCTTGAATAATACTTTCTTGAGAACAATTGTGAATGAAGTATCTGTTTCAGAATTCTAAGTGCCCCTGATGGCATTGTCCATTCTGGATATTCTTATTGTTTGTTTTGGCTTGGGCAGTAATCGTAAGCATGTAATGTCACTGGTATAAAACCAAAAGAGTAATGAGAATTAGGAAAGTTCATATGATGAAGTATTTTTATGTTACATCCATCATTTATCTATCCATTTAGTCCCTCATTTATTCAAAGTATTTGTTAAGCTTCAAATATGTGTTATCAGGCAAATAATAGTACTTATCTCAGGATTATTGTGAAGATTTTAAGTTAATATTTGTAAAGCATTTAGAGCAATTGCATTAGTCAGGGCTTTCCAGAGGGACAGAACTAATAGGATAGATGTATATATGAAAGGGAGTCTATTAAGGAGAAGTGACTCACATGATCACAAGGTAAAGTCTCATGATAGGCCATCTGCAAGCTGAGGAACAAGGAAACCAATAAAGGCTCAGTCTGAGTCCGAGTCCCAAAGCCTCAAAAATAGGGAAGCTGATTTTCCAGCCTTCAGTCTGTGGCTGAAGGCCTGAGAGGCCCTGGCAAACTACTGATGTAAGTCCAAAAGACAAAGGCCAGAGAACCAAGAGTTTAATGTTCAAGGGCAGGAAGCATCCAGCACAGGAGAAAGATGAAAGGGGGAAGACTCAACAAGCCAGCTTAACCCACCTTCTTCTGCCTGCTTTGTTAAAGCCACTCTAGCAGCAGATTGGATGGTGCCTACCCACGCTGAGGGTGGGTCTTTCTCTCCCAGTCCACTGACTCAAATGTTATCTCCTCTAACAACACCCTCACAGACACACTCAGAAACAAGACTTTGCATCGTTCAGTTCTGGAGGCCAGTAGTGCAAAATCAAGGCGTCTATAAGGTTGATTCCTTCTTGGGGCCTCAGAGGGAAAATCCACTCCATGATTCTCTCCTAGCTTCTGGTGACAGCTGGTAATCCTTGATGTTCCTTGGCTTGTGACAGCATCACTCCAATCTCTACCTTTGTTGTCACATGGTATTTGCTCTCTACATCCTTGTGTTTCTGCTTTCTCTTCCTATAAGGACACCAGTCACTGGAGCAGGGCCCACCTGATTCTAGCATGACTTCATCCCAACCAACATCTGCAGATTTCCAAGTAAGGTCATATCCCTAGGTTCCTGTTGGACATGAGTTCTGGGGAGACATTAGTCAACACAGCACACCATCTATGTCCCCAAAGTTTATTGCACAGAGGATTGTAAGAAAAGATACTACAGATCCTAAGTGTTTTTAAAATATGTACAATGAGCTCATTCTCTTGCATTATGATGATTTCTAGTTTGTGCCCTGTATTCTCGAGCATATTATCTGATGACACATTGTCTCCCATGAAGTGAGAAGAGCTTTGCCCTGAGAAGGAGTCTGAAAGCATCCACTAGGCAGGTGGAAGCTCAGGCTTATGTCTGAGTCTCAACCTAGCTCTCACCCTGAGTGGGTTAGAGATTTACACTGGCCTGTGCCAGCCCAGAACTGAGTGGACTGTGGATCCCACGTGACGAAGAGACCACACTTGATAAACTATATTGTCAGGTTTCACACAATTCCATCTGATTTTGTTGAATATGTTGTTTTTATCTCAGGCATGCTTTAGAAAATTTCAACTGCACACATGTTTAATACGTCAGCCAGGGCAGAGCAGCAAACATCTGAGACCAGATCAGTGGTAGCAGCAGTAAATTCTCATGGATTCCCAGGACAAAGGAAAATGTTTGGAAGAAGAGCCACAGTTTGAACATCTAGCTACTTCTGCTTCCAAACAGTTTCTTTCCCTCCAGTGAAAACTTTGAAATTTATGAATTTTCAAGTTTTTATTAATTAAGGCTACAATTTTCATATGAAACATACACTCTTTAAGTTGATGTTTGTTTGATTTAATTGGGATAAAATCAGTCCTGTGAGCAATGTGTGTCATTGACGAAGCTGCTTACACCTCTAGATTTCAGCTTCTCCAAATACAAAACAAATACTATTATCTGACACTTGCCAGCAGGACTGAGTCAGAATGCATTAAACCAAGGCTTTAAAATAAACTCTGGATTTTTCAAAGGGAAGGTAAGGGCCAGGCCTCTTACTTACCTGGTAAATGTGAAAGAGCATGATCTCTTAAAAAGTCTACAGACCTGCAGTTGATATCGCCGTCCTTCTCATCTACAAAATAAAGTACAAATCATACTCTATCTACCACAAGGAGTCTCTTCTGAAAGTCTGGATACTAATTTTTAGTGAATATTAATGAGAAGATCTGGAGTTGGAACTATTGATATTCATATTTGGAAATGTGAAGAAGACCTTTCCACTAACTTTCTGCTGACTCCATTGAAATTGTCCCATAAGTGACCAGCCTGGGCAGGAACCACAACTTTCCCAAGGGCCTCAATGCAAGGGCATCCTTGGTTAAAACTCAATAAAGAGGAGGCTCTAACAGCACTTTTAGAGGTTTCTTCTTATAGAAAATGTGACTTTCCTTGAGTGTGCATTTAAATTAAATTAGAAGAAAATAGGCCTATTACTCTGAGACATTTTTATTTAAAGCATTTTCATCCAAAAAGTGATGGCATGAAGCTATATTGGGACTATGTATTTCAGCATTACTCAGGAAAATATAAAGCAGTTTTACCTTATGGTATGAGGATACTGAAAATTGGTTTCATGCTATAATATGAAGGAAGAACATTGGGCTGAACAATAAAATTTGTTTTTGTTTTTGTTTTTGTTTTTTTGAGATGGAGTCTTACTCTGTCACCCAGGCTATAGTGCAGTAGCACGATCTCAGCTCACGGTAACCTCTGCCTCCCAGATTCAAGCGATTCTCCTGCCTCAGCCTCACGAGTAGCTGGGATTATAGACACATGCCACCACACCCAACTGATTTTTCTATTTTTAGTAGAGACAGGGTTTCACCAGATCTCGAACTCCTGACCTCAAGAATCCGCCTTCCTCCGCCTCCCAAAGTGCTGGGATTACAGGCATGAGCCACCATGCCCAGTCTGAACAATATGAGACCAGGATTGTGCCTGTTTCATCCATCACTTCCTGGATGTAACTTTTGCCACTGGGGGGGGCATGCTTTTTCATCTGCAAATGAAGGGGTTGAACTACAGGCTCTAGAAGTTTGTTTCAAATTTAAAATTAAATTATATATTTCTAATTTATTTTAGCTTAGTCACTACTCTATAAATTATAACATGCGTACTTAATGTTTAACATTCTAACTAGAATTATTATTTTACCACTTCAAATGTAAGGTAGCATCCTTGCCACAGTATATAAGCCTGGGGTTTGCTTGGGGAGAGAGAGAAAAAATACAACAGAAGATTCCCCACACTCTCTTTCAGTTACGGCTCCCCTTCCCATTCCTCAAACCAGGAACAGTGTTTTTCCTAGGACTCTTTCTGGCTACACCATTGGACAGTTCTAATATTTGAGCCAACTTTAAATCTAAACTGTGAGTGTGCTCCCTCTACCTTAACCAGAATGAGAACCTTTCAGGAAGTCTTATTGCCCATTACTATGCAATACTCCTTCCTAAAAACAGTCACTTTCAAATAATTTGGCTGAGCTTCTCCTCAGTCCTTCTGTTAAGAGTTCCCGAATGGAAGGCGTGCAGGTGAACAAGATAATGTTCAGCTGCTCTCAGAGATTGCCTTCTGCCTTTTGCCGCTCTGATTGGCCAATACCCTCTAAAACACAAACAGTTAAAGGGAAGTCCCAGGATGCCAAGCTAGCTAATGGCAAGAGATCATGATCCTTTTAGCTTTTTTGAGCTTGCCCTTTACCTTCAGTGCTTTTCCACAAATACCCTGATGCACTTTTCATACTTTGGCAACATTCAACCAATATTTTACACTCAACTAACTAAAATGACATCGGGAATACCAAATATCGCATGCCATTTTCCATCTTTTAAATGATCTATACACCTGGACCTGATATAAGGAGATGCTAGATTTAATAGAGGCATTTACCAAGTTTACTGGAATATAGTAGAGAGGCATTTCCTTTTGCCTGAGAGGGTGGGAGAGAGAGAGCAGTGACTCTGCTCTGGAGATGCTTTCAGATGGATGCTGAGGGATTTAAAAAAAAAATGCAAACAGAAACATCTCTGTAAAATCAAGTGATTTTTATAACCTGAAACGGAGCTAGATTGATAAGATCTAAATGAGGCAGGGTGAGAAAATGCAATCCTTTCCACTCTGTGTTATAAAATAACTCTAAATTTAAAAAGCATTGCCATTGCCAAGTATTGCATTGCTCTAAAATTCATGCCCATAGAATATTCAAAAGCATTAAGTTCTACTTTTCAAAAAGCATTTGTTTATTGATCAGATAATTACATAAGTTTGAAGTGCCAAGCAGGTATAAATAAGCAGGAAGGACCTGATGTGTTATTCATCACTAAGTCTCAGGGACTTAATTATTAATGCTCACTGTAGTTGTGAAAAATAACTCGCAAGGAGATTTGCACATATCTGTATCTACCTGCTAGGTTTCTTTCTATTCCTTGAGAAGTCTTCAGTTGGCACAGAATCTTCGGGCATATAAAAATATTCAGTCTTGGCCTTGAAGATAAGTCCCAGCCCATTAAATGTTTACCTGCACATAGAATGATGGCAGGTGAGACGACGACCAGGAGCCAGGAAATATTTCAGGCACAGTTGACCTGTACACAAATGTACCCTGGACTGCACAATTGATAGAAAATGACAACTACATTAAAATGGCCATTTTTGTGACTCAGAAAAATGACTTTTTTTGTTATAGCAATATATACACACACATGTATATTACAAAAAATGACTTTTTTGTCACAGCAATATATACAGCTATATTTTTTTGAGTCACAAAAATGGCCACTTTAATATAGTTGTCACTTTCTATCATGGTACATGCCTGGGCATATACCTACATACATATATATACACACACATATACATATATACACACACACATATATATATATGTATACATCCATGCATGTACCTTGAGATGTAGTCAGTGTGGTGGAGTTGCAGAGTACAAGCTGGAGAACCACACGGTCAACTTCAGATGTCAGCTCCCCCAACAACCAACTCCTCAATCTCCCCATCCCTCCTTCTTTCACATTTGTAAAATATGGCTAATTAGAGTACCCGGTTCCCGAGGTCATTATGAGGATTAAGGAAGTGAATATATAAAAAGCATTTAGCACCTGACACATAGAAAGTGCTAAACATGTTCATTATTCCTATCATATACTTAATAATCATATGGAAAGTTTTTATTTTTAAGTTACCATTAATTGAGTGCCTCTTGGTTTTAGGAACAATACCATGCACTGGACTGTTTTTGCTCATGTGTGGTAGAAACATGAGTTTCAAAGAGGTAAAGTAACATGTTGAAAGTTATAAAGCTAATAAGTGACAAAACTAGGATCGAAACCATAAGGCATAAACCCAAGAAGTATGAATGAGACGCCCACTCTGTGCTAACTCTTCTGCTTGAAGTTCAAAATAAAAAGGTCAGACAGGGCCTCAATCTGAGAAACGCAGAGTCTGTTGGAAGAGACGCAGATGAAAGTAGTGCTGTTATAATGTGTGTTACTCTCACCCGTAACTATAATCATTACCTCAATACGATGATTCCCAAATTTTTATTTTTTTCTTGAGTCTTCATCTTTCACTCTAGACCCAAATTTTGATCTCTCCATAGGACCAAACTAGACATTTTATTAACTTTATTAATTTCAACATATCTTCAATATAATTAATCTGTTTTTTTTCTATGAATATAACTATTTCTATACTGCCTTCTTATCCAGATGCAAACTTTGGAGTCCTATTTTTTAATCCATCTTTCTTTTTTGCCCTGATCTGATTGGTAAAATTATCAGTTAAAGCAACGATAGCCTTTTCAATTGTATTAAAAATACACCATGCTTAAGGATTTATTTGACAAAATAGGTGGTAGATGTGTACACTGAAAACAAAACATTACTGACAAAAAAATAAAGGATACATAAATAAGCTGAGATATATACTTATTCTAAAGTTACAAGACTAAATTTTATCAAAATTCAAATTCTCCACAAATGCAATCCCAATCATAATCCCAACAAGCTTGTTTGTAGAAATGAATACAGGCACGCCTCATTTGATTGTGCTTTGCTCTATTGCGCTTCACAGATATTGTATTTTTAGAAATTCAAGGTTTGTGGCAATGCCACATTGAGAAAGCTTCTGGGTGCCATTTTCCAACAGCATATGCTCACTTCATGTTTCAGTGTGAGATTTTGGTAATTCCCACAGTACTTCAAACTTTTTCATTATATTACCTCTGTTATGGTGATCTGTGATCAGTGATCTTCGATGCTGTGATTGTCATTGTTTCGAGGCATTCACTTAAGAGGGAGAACTTAACAGGGGTTGTGCTTGATCTGACTGCCCTCCTGAGCCGCTCGCTCCCTCTCCTCAGGCCTCTGTATTCCCTGAGATACATCAACATTGACATTTGGACAATTAATAACCTATAATGGCCTCTAAATGTTCAAGTGAAGGGAAGAGTAGCAGTTCTCTCACTTTAAATCAAAAGCTAGAAATAATTAAGCTTAGTGAGGAAGGCACATTGAAAGCCGAGATAGCCCAAAAGCTTGGCCTCTTGCACCAAACAGTGAAAGGAAAAGTTCTTGAAAGCAATTAAAAGTGTATTCCAATGAACACACAAATGATAGGAAAGTGAAACAGCCTTATTGCTGATAGGCAGAAAGTTTTAATGATCTGTATAAAACAGCAAACCAACCACAACATTCCCTTAAGTGAAAATCCCTAACTCTCTTCAATTCTGTGAAGGCTAAGAGGGGCGAGGAAGCTGCAGAAGAAAAGTTTGAAGCTAGCAGAGATTGGTTCATGAGGTTTAAGAAAAGAAACCAACTCCATAACATAAAAGTCCAAGGTGCAGCTGAAGCGCTGATATAGAAGTTGCAATAAATAATGCTCACCATTATTTAACATTAGGCAAATACAAACTAAAATCACAATGAGAAACTACTTTGTATTTCTTATAATTGTTAAGATTTAAAAAGGCTAATTATACCAAATGTTGATGAGAATGTAGAGCAACTAAAACACTCCTACATTGCTGGTAAGAAAGTAAAAAAAGAAAAGAAAAGAAAAGAAAAGAAAAAAACATGTTTGGCAACTGTTTGTCAATTTCTTTAAAAGCTCAATGGATATTTCTGCCATATGATCATGCTATTCTTTCATATGAACTTACTCAAGAGAGTGGACGTTTGCCTCTAAGGGACAAGAACACTCCCTCTCCTCTCACTTGGGTTACTCAGCCCCCCAGGCAGTCACTGACAGAACCAGAGCCTCCGTGGATCCAGGTGGATCAAATGTGGGTGTTTGAGCCTCTGCAACTTCTATCTCAACAAGCCTAACAGCCCTTTCCTCCAGGAAGGCTGAGACAGGCAGTATTGCTAGAAAATGAAAAGAGAGTAGCAAATGGGATCTAAAAACCACAGGAAAGCCATCACTAGGGCTGATGTACCCGTAAGAAAGGCAAGCAGTCAAGAACCAAGGGTAGGCAGGGTCGAGTGGATATGAGCTGACACATAAATTGCACGTAGTAAACTTTGTGATGCTGCCTATGATTGTATCCTCTATCAAGCCAAGCAAAGCACACAATTCTTCTTAAGAGATCCAGCTTTGGAGACAGACATTCCTGAGTTCAGATCCCTGTTCTGATGTTTATTTCCTGTGTCGCCTCTGGCAAATAACTGATCTCTTAATTTCCTCATCTGTTAAAGGAGGATTATATCTTCTGTAGAGAGTTCTTCTGAGGATCAACAGAAAGTATGTTTGCAAAGCATTTTGCACAGTTCCTAATGCATGGAAAATATTTCATAAAGAGTTACTGCTGCTGTTGCTATCTATCCAAATTTTCTCCACTTCACTGCTATTTTCCCCGCATATGCCATCATCAACTTTCATTTGAATTATCATAACCACCTTTTAATGGATTTTTCTAATGGTAGGTTTTTCTCCCTAGTGCCTCCTTCTTAGTCTATCAAAATAACATTTTTAAAATAAAAATCTGATCTGCAACTTCTTAACTATTCAACACACTTCTTGAAGATGAGGAGTATGTCTTGTTCAGCATTGTATTTTATTTTCTATGCTTAGCGAAATGTCTAATGAATAATAGGTGAACAAGTTTTGGGATGAATATATGAGTTAACAAAGTAAGGAAGGTGACAGGTGGAGAAGAGTTGGAGGTTTTCCAGGTACAATGATGTCATTAAAGCTAGCACCTGTATCCTTTTTGAATCCTTTTATATCTTATATTTAAAATGCTTCTTTATCTTGCATTCATGGGGAGATGCTCCTATCTGTGGGGAAATGTTTACTGAATAAGTAATTATAGAATCCTTGATAGCAAATATATTTTAAGGATGAAAATCCTTATGTCGGGGGGGTGGACAGCGAGGGGGCAGGGAGTGGTGGCAGGGGAAGGTGGGACATCCTAGCCAAGAGAGTGCCCTCTGCCAAGGCACGATGGCATGAAATAGGCTGGTGAGTTATGGGACCCAGAAAGGAGAACAGGAAGCCAAAAAACTAGCCCCGCATATTTGGGAACTGTTCGTCTACAGTGGGGGTAGGTATGGAGTAAATTTTGGGGATGGTAGTTGGTCTAGGGTCAGAATAACCTTACAACAAATATACTGCGAAATGACCCTTGCTCTTGTCTACTGGTTTCTAGAATTCATGTTGAGTAGCTTGGCATGCGTCAGTGCATTTTCTGTTCACCATTGATTGAAACGTGAATGTGAGGCACACATTTATGGGTCCTCAGCTCACGTTTTCCCATTTGCAACACAATGAATCTCCCCAATCCTCTGGGTGTAAATATTGCCGTCACCATAGGTCGAAATGGAGGAGGAGAGGGTTAAAATATGTATGTTTAAGTCATACAGTAGATAATAGAGAGCTTGATTTTAAACTCAGTTTTTCTGCCGTTTTCGTTAAACTTTGTCTGATGTTACAGACATGGTCAAAAACTGAAAGTTATAATTAAGCAAAACGGAATCATTCAAGGGGTTTCACCAAACAGCATTACAGGATTCCACTTCGGAAAAAGAAACAAAATGTTATTTGGAAGGTGGATAAACACCTGTTTACTGAGGAACTTCTACATCATGTCCAGTAATTATCTGGACAAGAAAAACGGGACATAATCTATATACTTAGGTTAACTGCCTGAGTAACAGGTAAGTCTTTAACTAAATATGCGGGTGAAATGAAATTTGAAAAATATTTTAATTCTTATGGCACCAGGCAGAATCAATCTCTGGAATGTTTGCCAGTATTTCTCATGTCAATTTTCATGTCTAATAATATGCTACTTAGCATGAGACCATCCTCAAAGTTCCCTGCTGTAGACACTCTCACTGAATTTTACAGAAGATAAAATTAAGCTTCATGGAATTACAGGATTTTTTCCAAGGTCATGGCATGAACTGAAAAAATCAAGATGAAAACCTAGACATGTCAAACCCCAGCTCTGTCCTTTCTCTCCACTAGACCAGGCAGTTTCCCTGCCCAGTCAACTGTTGTTTTTTCTAGACACTGGTCACCCACAAAATCCCTTGTGAGACTCCACTGTCATGTCCAACTCACAAAAACCCTATACTGTAAAAGCAAACAAAACTATTTCAGGTATATTGAATCTACAGAAGATAAATTCAATCTATGAAACATCAGAGATTCCAAATGCGCTCCAATTCAGCCTAACATCCCCTTTCACCCCATAAAAAATTGTGGTGAGATACTAAAACTTCTGAATTTCCTACTTGACATTTTAAATATCCCAGCTGCTCTTCTAACAACCAATGTCTCATGAGTACCCAATCATAACTTAGGAAAGTGGGACCAGATGCCCTGCCAAGTGCTTACAGTTTAATAGTAAATAAATGAGTCCCTGGTAGTTTTCTTACAACTAGCTGGGGAACCCATTCCCAGCTGCTAGGCCCACTAACAGCTGAGTAAATACATTGCTAGAAGCTGCAGCCAGAGAATTACCATCCAGTGCCCATAGCCCTGGATGTACCAGGACTGCTGTTGTTTACCCATTAGCAGGTGGAAAATTACCAAAGCCCTCACTACTAAATCCCCTACTAAGTTGTCTGTAAAAAAGATTTTTCTATTTATTGAACAGGAGAATTATAGCCAGGACCCTGTTGATTTAGATAAAAGTAAATTAAAATCTCGAGTTGTACCCAAAGTCTGTTTAAATGCTATAGCCTCATTACTAAGCCTACAGTCTTGGGCAGCTTGTCCATTCCTGCACACCTGTATGTATCAGCCACAAGCAGATGAGGGTTAAAGCAGCAAGCACTCAGTAATTTTTTATTCCTTTATCACGTTACACATTAACCTACTGAAAAATGATGTTTTGGGCCCCAGGCAATTATGCTCAGTGAGAGTATTTGGGGATGGATAACGCTGTCCCCATCTTTATAATATAACATGATATAAAGAAATCGTTAGGGTCTGTGTGATACATAAAACAGTAGACATATATTCAGGCCAAAGAAGAGATCTCTCTAGAAGGTTAAGCAAGGCATCACCCAGCAGGGGATGTCTGAGTATGGTTTTAAGGATGTTTGAATGGGTTGTGTAAGTGTGTTGGAGAAGTGTGGATATCCGTTGAAAAATGTTATTCCATGAAAGAAAGCAATACATAAGAAGGAACGGAGGAGTAAAACAGCACAGAATATTCCAGAAGTCACAGAAGTTGGAAATGATATAGAAACAAGACTATGAGTTGCACATAAGTGGATATGTGGCCTCTTAACTCTATCAATACAAATTACTTAGGTCAAGGCTGAATTCAGCCCCTAGACTGGCATCCAGAAGGTGCAGGTTCCAGCACAAGCCCAGTGTGTCCTGCTGCTAAGTAGGATGCAATCCTTTACAAATGCCACAGTATTCTTTCTCAGACACCTATTAGACACATTCTCTGCTCCTATAGTTTTCACCTAATGCTATTAACAGCATAATTTTTTCTTCAGAGTAAGAATTAATTCCCCCAGCACCCCCACCCACCCACCCAGCCCATGATTCTCTAATGCATGTTTTGTCTCCATTGCAGTTGCTGTTGGAGTCTGGCCTGTTAACTAGAGCAGGAGCTTCTGGAGTGTAGGAGCCATTTATTCTGTATTTAAAGAGCTTCTTTTCAGGCCGGAATCTCTGGTATATATTGATGATACGTAAAGAAATATAAATAGAACAGTATTTTCCTTCAAGGAGTATATAATCTATTAAATTCTAGGCAAAAAGCAGAAAAACAAGGACTATGCAATATGTTACAAGTTATTTGTCAGAGGTAAGTACCAGCAGCTGATGGGACAATGGAAACAACCATCCCAGCCTGGCCGTTTCAGCAGTCAAAGGAGATATCAGTCTTAGTGGTTTCCTCTTCATCCCAGTGCCAATCCCAGGGACATGGGCAATATCCGTCACATTGCTGTGATAATATTGAGTCATGGAATAAGTATTCAACTGCAGTCTGTAATCCTGAGTTCATATCCATTTCTCTAATACTAATAGCTGGACAAATCTGGATCTTTTTTCTATTAATTTTTTTGAAATATCTTAATTTTGCAAAGAGCTTTCTAGTTCTCAAAGTGCTTTCATGTGTATTGACTCATGTTCGTTTATGATAGACTCATTTACAGGTGCAAAAACTGGGCTTTGGAGACAACAGAGCAGAGTGTGGGCTTGAAGTTGGGATTTTCTCTTAATTTCAAGGCCCAGGTTTTATTTCCGGCTTTCACGAATGATTTCTAAGGCACTGTACAGCTCTTAAAACTCCATATTCTGGATTTGAGATTTTCTGTTCTCAAGGGAGTATTACAAACTCATCCTTATCACTTCTTCATCCCAGCCACATTTGAAAGAATAATGGCCTTGACAGATGTCATTTTTGTTTTGTCCTGAACAGAAATAGCAATGGTTCTTCCTGCTGACAGGAGCTCCTCTCCCTGACCTCAACACACATTTCCACCTCCAGACGACAAAGGCCCTGAGGATATCTGTTCCCAGGCAATGCCGGCATACTTCCATGGTTTTTGAGATGTAATAATATTCTGCACTGTTTGGTGGTGACTGTACAGACCTTTCCTTTACAGTTTTCAGAAAGGTTCAAATCTTGTTCACTAAGTTTTCCTTAATGATCATATGTCTCTTTTAGTTTGACGTGTATGCTGTGCTGTGTTGGATATTGTCAAAGACAGTGGACTTGGAGCAAGAGGGCCTTGTTCTGGGTCCTGAGCTGATGCCTTGGGACTTGGGGCCATTGATTTGGCTTCCTCAAGTCTTGACCATCAATAAAACAAGAATAATAATAGTAAATCTGTCCTATCTGCTACTTAGTGTTGCTGTGATGATCGATGGCTATAAAAATGCTCCACACTGTTATTCCTGTAGTTTTATTAGTAGCTGAATTATTGTAGAATTGGGCTAACATACCTAGAAGAAAATTAATTTGCAGTGTGATTCATTCAAGTACATTTTGCAATGACTCTTTTTGTCTTTCTGTAGTCCAAGGTGACTATGCTAAGAGAAGGGCAGACTCACTTCTGCAGATTTCAGAAAGGAAGGAACAAAATAAACATTTATGAGTCTCAACATTTTCCAGATGTGTGCTAGGCATATGACATTTAATTTATTCTGAGCAACACATGCTACAAAGCAGTTTAATTATGGCCATTTTATAATTGAGGGAGCTTAATGGTAGCGAGGTTAAGAATCAGATTTAAAGTCAGCAATTTGCTAATATCTAATATTTTATATATTACATACACAGAGAGAGAGAGAGATACATGGTCTTCTCATATAAGTATCAAGACTGAGATCAAATCCAGCCCTTCAGACTCAAAGCCCAGTGAGGTGAGTCAACAGTAATCATTTTGAGAGCTGATATTTGTGTTTGAATTTTACCTGTCTCACTTGGATGGTTTAAAGATAATAATAAAGAATTAGACAAAATCTCTGGGTTTCCATTTCTTGCATCTGGAAAAATGATTCTTACTTGCCTCCCACCATGACAAGGATCCATGGCACACTGTCTGGCATGGAATCATGTTCAGTGAATGAGAGTTTCCTTTTCTCCTTGACCATCTGCATCCGTTCTGGAGTCACACATGAGCTGAGGTCTTCAGATTGTCCATTCCTCAGTTGTCAGGCCCCTGCTTATTCATCCTGGCATCTCCATGAGATCCACAGTGCTGGGGAAATAATATGGAACTGGGGTAAGTTGACCTGAACATTGGACTTGGAACTTGAAAACTTGGGTTTAAGTCTAGGTTCTACCTGAGTGACATTAAACAGAGCTCTTCTCCCTCCTGGGATTTGATTTCTTTTTCCATGAAATAATTCCTCTGTCACAGGTTTATTGTAAGTAAGTGAGATGAAGCCCATTGTCAAAGTACTTTAATAACTCCAAATTTGAGATAATATCATGAATGATTGAATAAACTTTGTTACCACCTGAAATAAGGCACCTGATTTAAATTTGGTCTAATGCTAATTCCCTCATTTTAACTTTCCTACCTATCTTTAAAAAAATTAAATTGACACATAATAATTGTACCAATTTATGGAGTACAATGTGATATTTTGATACTCATATTCAATGTATAATGATAAAATAGGGCAATTAGCACATCTATCACCTCAAACATTTCTTATCTCTTTGTGTTGAAAACATTCAAAATCTTTTCATCTAGCTATTTGAAAATATAGAATAAATTATTATTAGCTATAGTCACCCTACTGTGCTTTAAGAGCATTAGAACTTATTCCTCCTCGTTGTAATTTTGTATCCATTAACCAACTTCTCCCTACCCCATATCCCTCTCTTCCCCTCTACACTTCTCAGCCTTTAGTTACCCTACCCTCTACTTTTATGAGATCAACTTACTTAGCTTCTACATATGAGTGAGAAGATGCAGTATTTATCTTTCTGTGTCCAACTTATTTCATGTAATGTAATGGCCTCCAGTCTCATTTGTGTTGCTGCAAATGACAGGATTTTATCCTTTCTTTTATTCTTATTCTTCTTGGGTTTTGGAGGTATGACATTAGTCTACATCTGGAAAACACTCAGGGCTGTGTAAAACCAGTGAACGAAACAGCTGATCACATTAATTACAGGAAACTTGTTGAGTTTGAGGGTCATGCTTTCCAGTGCTGATGATTTAGTGAGTGGGTTCCACTGCTTTCTGCTTTCTGGTGTTCTTACATATTTGCTTTCTGTCATTGTTGCTTCCAACAAAGCCTACTGTCCTCAGTAAATTGGGAAATAAATCAGGTGATGAAGATAAATGTTAAGTATATATTTGTGTCTAATTGAAGCCATCCAACATAATGAAGGGAAGTAGAAAATGTGAAGTTACCTTTTCATTTTAAAATGTCAAGACCAAATACTAATGAATCAGATGAATTTCAAAGGACCTTGAGAACCCATCCGCATCTTAAAAGAGAGATCATGCGTATTTGTACTGAACTCACATACAGTCTCCCAGAATCTTACTGCAAAAGTCATCATAACTGAGAGGTTTATGAAATTGCATTGAGCTTTTGTCATTTAACAAGTTTGGACTTGTCAGCTATTGTAGTCATCAATTTTAAGTGATATATGGGAGAGGATAAAAAGCAATGCTGATTGCTTTTCCTTGCAATGATAGTCAAGAATTGTTATAATATGCGATGATATCAGTATGATAATCAAAGATTTTGTATAATAGAAAACCCAATTTTAGCATGGTGTGTAGATAAACGGATTAAAGTCAACTTTCTTTCCAAACTTATCAACATTTATAAAATAAGAACTTTACCCCAGAACTTAAAAAATAAATAAATTTACCAAAAAATACAAGGGATGTGACAATCTCTTGAATGTCAGTTTACGGAATCAGAGAGAATCGCTAGATAGCCTTTTTGTTTCCCTTGTTTGAACTTTTTCCAGAATATTGGTGGAAACTTTATAATTAGGTATAATACACGGAATCTGCTCAAATTTTATAGGAGAGGAAACAACTGGGTGACTTCCAAAGAATAACTCATTATTTCTTCAGCAACTGTTATGTGTTAGACACTTGAGAATACATGGAGCTATCTTAAGTATTTGTAAATATAGTACCTCACTTATTCCTCAAAAACCCCAATACGAATATTTGCCTCCACTTTACATATGAAGAAATTTGGGGCTGTAGGAGATACCCGGCTTCCTAGGGCTATGTACTCAGTGTCAAAGCTGGGATCAGAACTCAGGTGTCAAACATCAGATACATTATTCTTTCCTGTAGAGCAAGCACAACATGTGTTTGAACAAAGGAATGAAAAAATGAAAAGATTTCCTTAGGAAAAGCATAAAACATATAACTGTAAGACTATAACTTCTTTTGACGTATCAAGAACAATATAGTGTTTTTCCTACAATGTATGTAAATTGAGTAGTAGCTGAATCCAACAAATGCAGCGCATACGTTTCCACCAGTTCTATCAAATATCATGTACATAACTGTGCCTAATAATAATGTGACACCCTCTGTTTGATTTTAAAATGCATGTCCTCATTATTTCATTTGGTCTGTTTATACAGCCTGCATGGGTTCATGAGCAAGTTAAAACAAGCATTTGCCCGAGTTCTTTCTTGTGCACACACTTTTTCTCTCCACAATCTGAGACACGGAGCACTGACTTCTCCGTAAAATCCCATGCTTCAGAGTCCAACGGCTCACCTGCTGCAGTTTGAGTATGAGGCAAATAAGGTCAAGATGGGATTTATGAATCATCTCTTCCACCACCCTTTATGGGTAAATTCGAGCTAAAAACCAAACCCATCTGGCATTGACTCAGGGTGGAACTTCCTGAAGCAGTGAAAGGAAAAGGAAAACTATTTAAAGTCATGTCTTTTAAAATAGAGTTTGGCCTCAGTGACCCTAAGACATGATAAGTAAGAAACTCAGCATCCAGGGCCACAGAACTTTTTGGTGGAAAACCAAGATGCATCCTCTGTCTTACTGGTTTTAGTTTCTTTCTATCCACATTCATATTAGGTGATCAGAGAAATCCTGCTCCGTGAAATATCAGTTTGTGTCTCTTTCTTACAGGTCTCCTTTTGGAGAAGGAAATCCATTCATTGATTAATCAGTCAACAGGTATTGATAGGGAAGGTTGGAAGTCACCATCATTTTTAATATTTACTACGTATACGATACAACTATGTGGTTCTATATATTTAATTTTACTTAATTTTAAAAAGAAAAAGAAAATGGAGCCATATGAAAATATATGAGAAAAGATCTCTGGTAAAGGTAAATGCATGAACAAATATGAAAAGCAGTATTATTATAATTTAGTCCCATCACTCCACTTTTCATGCTTTTATAAGATTTAAAAGATAAAAACATGAAATAATTTTAAAATTGGCCAGGCATGGTGGTGTGTGCCTGTAGTCCTAACTATTTGATGGCTAATGTGGGACAATCACTTGAGCCCAGGAGTTCGAGGCTGCAACAAGCTACAGTCGCACCACTGCATTCCAGCCTGGGTGACCAAGTGAGACCCTGTCTCTAAAATAATAGTAATGATAGTAATTATGATTATAATTATCTGTTAATGGCTACACAATACATGAAGTTGTAATTTGTGGCATCAGTAACATATAGGATGGCGAGTGCCAGGAACTGGGGAAAGAGTGAATAAGGAGTTATTGTTTAGTGGGTACAGTGTATGTCTTTGAAGATGAAACAAGTTCTGGGGACAGACGGTGGTGATGGCTGCACAACAACGTAAACAGACTTAATGCCATTGAACTGTACACTAAGAAAGGGTTAAGAGAGTAAATTTTGTTACGTGTATTTTACTACAATTTTATAAAAACATTAAAAAGAAATACACTTGAAGTAAGTATTGTGGTTTTCATTTTACAGATGCCTAAACTGAGATCTAGAGCTGTTCAGTGACGTGTGGTAGTCCCCCAGCAAGCCATGGCCAGAGCTTGGACACTTCATTGAGACCTCCATAAAAACAACCCTAACCAACAAAAAGTGGAACCATACAGACACACCATCTGCATAATAAAGTCAATTATTCTTTCTCACAGTATTCTGTAGGTGAGACTCTTTTTTAAAGGAAATAAGAGTTGTAGGACTTGGGAGGTATATAAACATCTCAATTTGAGAGACGAAAGGAAATTCCATCTCCTTTTCAATACATTCTGTTGTGTTCTCACCGAGTAAAATTTAGAGATCGAAAGCATCATTGATTTAGTTCACAGTTGTCTCTTAGGCACAGGAAATAAAGGCGTCATCAAATGTAATGTCCTTCTCAGAAGCCCCATCAGCACCATGTACATAACTGTGACTTTGGACAGATAGGTCATTGTGAGCCAGTATTCTCTTCTGAAAAGTTACAATAAAATCACACTAGCCTTGCCCTTCCTGTTATCAGAGTGATGATATTTATTATAACAGTAGTTTATAATTCCCCAAAGTGTCTATGTATAGGATTTTTTTGTAGGATTATTATTCTTGTTAAGCACTGACATTATCCACAGCCAGTAGACCCAGTGAACCCTGTCTTTGTCTGTGCCATCACCTTTAAATCAAACTACCACCAGGTTCACTATTTGTTAATGCCCAAAGCAGCCATCTAGTACTGCAAAGTGGCTATGTGCAGAAAAAGCTATTTCATCACAAACCATGTGGTAAGTCATCTGAGAAAGCTATGCCCCCACCCCAAGCATCCTGTGATGAAGGATAACATTTATTTCATTATTATTCACTCGTGGGACAGCAACTGGGCAGGAAGTGGAGCCCAATCTTACAGACAGTTGATTCAGTCTCCAACCATCTGCCGATGAGGACTAAGGCCCTGCCTCTTTAGCTAGCAGGAACTCTTGAACAGCAGCTGGAGAGATGAGAAGCAGCCCGGTTCAGTGAAAAGTTCATCAAGCTGGGAATGAAGACCCGTGGTCTCGTATCCCAGCCCCACCACAGATGGATTCCCTGACTAAATATGGACAAGGCATTTTTCTTTTCTAGGCTTCAGGTTTCTCCTCTGCAAAATGAGGTATCTGAGTTAGGTTCTTCCTTAGGGAAAGGAGCTCCTCCTTAATGATCATCTAACATTTCCTAGTGGTCTACATACATTACCAAATTTTAATATACAATTAGCAAGGTAAAGGTCATCACCCTGTTTTATAGACTGAGATGCTAACACTCAGCTCTAACTTATCTCTCTTCTTCATCTCTGCTACATTTTTCCACTGCCCCACGCAGGACCAGCTCCATGAGTGTCCAACTTTAGACAGGCCCCATGTTTGGTTGAATGCTCTCCTCCCAGGTTATGAAACTCTTAGCAGTTTTAGAAAAAGGGCCTCACTTTTTCATTTTGCTCTGGGCCCCACACATGATGTCGCTGATCCTGCCTTGATTCTATGAACCCTGGCAATTGAGCCTCACAGTAGTAGGTGCTCAAAGGAACAGACAGAGGTGTCTGCCACAGTGCACAGTTCTCATCCCTTGGAACCACAGTGATGTGGGTTAAACGAAGGGGACAGAATGTGAGCTAATTAAAGTGAGTTGAGTACTTCCAAGGAAGGACACAGGGTCAATAGTCACGGACAAAAACTCTCATGATCTACAGAGAACTGAGAACTGGCTCCTTGCCTTCATTTTTTCTGACGTGCTGGAAAAAAAAAAATCTCTTTGTTATTGATTGGAGAAGTCAGGAGCTGTGAACGTGTTCAATGTGAAGTGAACACACTGAAAGGCGAACTTCCTTCAAAGCTTTGATTTCTCTGAAACCTCTGGTTAGTGATCACCACAAGATTTGAGTAGTGGATGGGAAAGGAAGACAAAGACTTCATTCAAATCATTACAATAAACCCTGGGGTTCTAAATCCCACCAGAGTTCTTCCAGGGTGAATGTCTGATGTGGAGTCTGACACTTCCATGCAGCACCCCACCCCTCACACCTGCTCTCTGTCCAAGCCAATAAGTGGCAGTGGAGCCTAGGGCTGTTGTTGCTCAGAGAAGGCAGAGCCAGCTGTCTACAGGTGTCCAGGGTCTCCAGCAAGCTTCCTGCCTCCCAGGCCAAATGCGGAGGACCTGGAAGAGCAGCTCAGGAAATGTACCCAAGAGAATATGGGGGTGCCCCGAAAGACAGGGAAATGGGAGGCCAGAGCCTTGGTTGAAAGATCTGCTGTGTGTCTCAGCAAATCAGTTTCTCCCTCTGCTCCTTTTACTCTCATCTAAAAGTGAAGCAGTTGGACAGCAGGGGCAATACAGTTTAACAGATGGAATGTGGCAGATAGAGTTAGTAGTTCTGGGTTCAGATCCTGGTTCCACCGCATCTGTAGCTGTGAGATCATGAGCAAGTTGCTTCACTTCTCAATGCCCTGCTTTCCTACTTGTCATTTTAAAACAGAGTTAATAATGTCTCTTCCACAGGGTTGCTGTGTGAAGCCAACAGAACAATGAGAGAATAGTATGAGTGTCCAGGTCCTAAACATGTAGGCATTTAATCTTTGAAAACTATTACTATTCACTGGGGCATCAAGGCTTTTCCAAGGATCTGTGCCTATGAAGATCAAATGGAGTTTGTCCTAGGGCCTGGGAAATGATCAGCAAGAGCAGGGGAAGCAGGGCTTTTCTGACCGTGCCTGGACCCGGTGCAAATTTCGGGATGTGGCAATACAGTGAGCAGAGATGTCCATGATTTGGGAGGAGCGCCTGAGTGCTAGTCGGAAAAGGAGAACCCCGATGTCTCCAGCTCAGATACTATCCTTGGATGCTCACTCTCCGGCTGGCCAAGAGTGAGTGGGCCTGGATCACAGTGTTCAGTACCTCACAGGACCAATCTGTGCTCTGTCTAGACAGACAGCTGGAGATCGGCAGCATGGGGTGCCAAACACTCCGGGGAGGAGGGGACCCCACAGCAAAACATGTTCTTTTCTTGCCTCCACTGACTGCTGGCTTCCAGAAGACATTCAGGAGTAGCTGAGTCTTGGGGCTACTCTAGGACTGTGGTCCAAGACTATCAACCAAGGGAACGCTCTGGCTACTGGTGATTCCTGTGTCATGCTCACCAGCCTGTGAGATGGCAGGGAGTTCTGCCTCAGTTGCATCAGGTCATGTGACCATGGTGGTTCGGCACCCTGGGGACTCCTAGGCAAGGCCCTGCTCTTCCCAACTGGCTCTCTTCTATCCACTAATCCATCTGTAGATCAGGAAGCAGGATCATCCTGTGCCTCAGCTCTTGTTGGATTCTGGCCTGTCCGTAGCTTCAAAAAGTACAAAGGATATTTTTTACCACATGGCCCCTTCCTGCTCTCTCGTCGGATTTTCTTCTGCTTCCCATCTTCATGCTTGCTCTTCAGCAACACCAACTTTTATTAGGCTTATACCTCCTCCTGGGAATCCATGTGTGTTCCCCCTTCTTCACAGTACCCTCCACTGTCACCAGTTGGACCGAACCCTTCATTTCTCCACCAAGCTGGGCTACGGCTACTTCTCCATGCTACCATAACTACCTGCATATACCTCTGTTATGGTTCTTGTCAAAATTCATAATAATTTTCTGTCTCTCTCTAGATTTAAAGACAGGATATGAGCCTTCCTCCTTGTAATCCCATTATTGAGTACATTGCTAAAGCCCAATGTATATATTTAAAAGAACAAACTAAACTATACATTCTCAAGTTGAATTCAATCTATAGGGATTAATTCTAAATCCCTGCTCCCACAATTTATACTCCACAGAATAGCCAAGTTCATTTTTCTATAACACAAACCTAATTGTGCCACTTCCATGCTCAAAGCATTTCAGCAATTTCACATAACCCTTGGGACAAAGCACCAAATTCACATCATGCCTACAAAGTCCGACTCAAGCTGACCCTCTCTGCCTATCTCACTAATTGTTGTTTCTTGTAACAGATTTTTTTTTTTTTGCATAAATAACTACTCAGTGACTTAATACAGAATCAGTTATTGTTCCGATGATTATTGTTTAAGCCATTGGTCTCCTCTGGATTTACTGATGCATCTGCTCCTAGGGTAAGCAGGTCTGCTGATCTGGGCTGGCCTTGCTTGTATGTTCAGGGACTGGCTTGCTATAGGTTGATCTAGGATAGTCTCAGAGGGATAAGTAGGCTGTCCTCCATGTGGTCTCTCATTCTACACCAGGGTGGTCTGCTCTTGTTCGGTGGGGGCAGGCTCTGAGAGAGGGGGTCAGAAGCACACACTACTTCTTGAGTCTTGGGCTCATAGTTGCCATAAGAATACTTCTGTTTTATTCTGTTGGCCAAAGTGGTTCATGAGCCAGCACAGATTCTAAAGAAAGAGACCCCACCTCTAAGAGCTGAGAAGTTACATCACACATGTTATGGGCTTAGGAGAGAGTAAAAAACACAACAATTTTTGCACCCAATCTACCAGAGTTTCATCTCAAGAGACTCCTATTCAACAACTGGGGATGAGAATCAGACATTTGTATTTTGAGTGTGTGTTCCAGATGATTATACAAAGTCCCTCAAGAATCATTGCTTGAAAGCATCACTTGTCCTCAAGCCATTCCACCTTCCTTCTGGGTCCTGAGCACATCTGCTGTTTCCAGAAATATAGTCTTGACCTGTAGGGTTCCTGCCACCTGCCACTATTGTCGCTGGACCTGGCCTAATGAATCCCTCCTCACACTCTAGGTCTCAATCTTCTCTGATTTTTCAGACTAGGTTTGCCACACCCATTCCCCCTTTTGCATTTGTATAACACCCTTCACCTTTCTTGAAAATAATCTTCACAGTGTTAGTTGTTTGATGTCTTCCACGACACATGGTTAGTATCACGAGGGCACTGGACACATCTAATTTGTCATCACTGTATCCACAGACTCTATTAGAGTCTCACAACTAAGATGGATTCAATAAATATTTACAAAGAGCAGAAAGACACTGCTTTGAATCTTGTATTAGAATCAGTCTCAACCAGACACTGATTCTATCCTCAGGAGACACTTTAGGGATAGCTGGTTTGGACCAGTAGAAAGTCACCGATGTTTTCTAGGCCAAAAGAGACAATATCAGAGCAACTGTAGCATTTGTAAGGTAGACTGCAGGGTGAATGTGTAGGTTTTCTAAAGGGGTCTGGCAACCCTGATTGAGATGGAGGTGGGAAGGGAGGAGTACTTCTTATGGAGGATGCCAGAGTCAAGAGTCTCAGGGCAGTAGCGTTTGAGGGATGTTTGCCCTGGGTGGCTTAACCAGGCAGAAAATCCAAATGATGAACAAGAAGTGTTTCCATGGACTGAGCATCAGAAAAGGAGGAAAGTGAAGGGAGGGGGCTTAGATGGGAGAACAGAGACCTTGTAAGGACTTCATATATATGTGGGACTGAATGAACACTGGTGATGTCAGAAATCAGGAGAGTTAGGAAGACACAGAATCAGAGATCTAGGAAAAACAATGAAAGGTAAAATGAAGGTGTTGGAGACCCCTTTTCTACTTGGGATATAAGGCTGGACATGGATGTCTGGAAGATAAACAAGGCTGCTGTGAGAACCCAGGAGAGAATAGAGTAGCTGGGATTCAGATTTTAGCAGGCCTCAGATTTCCACTTCTTAAACTTGTCTCATTCTTCTGTCCTTTGGGACTTTACTGAAGTTGAAAGAAC
Organism: Macaca mulatta; assembly: GCF_049350105.2. Classification (NCBI taxonomy): domain Eukaryota; kingdom Metazoa; phylum Chordata; class Mammalia; order Primates; family Cercopithecidae; genus Macaca; species Macaca mulatta. The sequence goes on from NC_133418.1 coordinate 112,495,575, forward strand.
ATGTGTCAGCCCACATCTGGCACATCTGCATCAAAGGCAGAAGACTCTCCCCTGTGTCCCATCATCTTCGTAGCTGATCACATTTAACTGAGAGTCTCCTGCAAGTGATTAGAAAAAGGATTTCTGTTCTCCCTGCACTATGAGGTAATAGCAGACATCTAACAGCAGTGCCTCTTTTCACAGGGGATGCTTTTCTTTGGCACATTCAGGGACTGGCGTGGGGAGTCTCCATTCCCAAGCCCAAGAGATTGCATTTGAGACCTGGTTTCTCTTAGCAACAATAAAAAAATAAAAAAGCAATCCCTTCCAAAATCCTTCAATCTCAAAACCACAATCTGTTTATCCAGGGAGTAAAGAACTGCCAACATCTGCACCCAACACCTCACTCTTCCAATCCTGAGATTTGAAAGATGGGGACACATTTGATTTTTACTGTTCAATTATGAAGGGAAATCTTAGTTTGCTATCATACTCACTCAGCTTGAATGCTTTTCACATGTTCCTCTGTTTCAAGCTCCCTTTCATCTCCCAAAATAGCCACATCAATGATGAATTATTCCTGCGTGTTTTCTTAAATAAGCTCATGTCTCATTGAAATTTTATTACCTGCACAGAGGGCTGAGTCATGTGAGATTCACATATTATTCCTCTGGGCTGCATCTCCAGGCAGGGTGCTCCTACCTCCTCCCCATTTCACCATTCAAGCTCCCCTCCTTCCATCAGCTCTGACCCCACAGGCTTTCTTACCCTTGCTGATAAGCTGAGTTGTCAGACGCACTGCAGAGCCACAGCTAGAGACACTGCTAAGTGATTGCCACAGATGAGGATGATTCTCTTTTAGCCTGGAGTCAGTTACCTTCATTTTTTGGATTTGGAAACAGGAAACATCCACATGTCAGGTCCCACCACCCTCATTTGGAAGAAATGATTTTAACGGCTGGCTGGCGCTTGAGTTATCCACAGGATGTGGAACTGGGAAGAGATGTAACTCGATGCATAACGCTGGCAGACAGCACGTCACAGCCACATCTATAGCCAGAAAAACGGAATACAACGATAATTTCACCTGATTTTCACCATCAAGTAGAACTTCTCCCATCAAACCTAAGTAACAAGGTAGCCTTAGGAGCCAGAAAAGCCCAGTGAGCCAGGAGGAAAGATGCCTTTGTTCACACAGTGGACCACCTATTTCTTCACTGACACTTGGTCCCAGTTCTCCACCCTCCTGAGCCTCAGTTTTCTCCCTTGAAAAGTGGGGATAATAATGTTTACCCTGAATTATTGTCAGAATGAAATGACCTCACACATATGACGCATCTGACATGGAATCTGCTTGATAATTTTTAGTTGAGTGTGGCTCTAAGTTGAGACGCAAAAGGAATGCTGAAGGGTGAGAGGAAAGGAATGATGGGAAAGGAATGATGCAACCCAGATGCTGCCAGAAGTGAAGGAAATGCCCATGCCCTGAAAACTGAAATTAGGCCACACGCGGTGGCTCACACCTAGAAGTTTAGCACTTTGGGAGGCCAAGGCAGGTGGATCACGTGAGGTCAGGAGTTTTAGACCAGCCTGGCCAACATAGCAAAACCCCATCTCTACTAAAAAAAATACACAGAAAAATAAATATAGCCTGGCGTAATGGAGGGTGCCTGTAGTCCCAGCTACTTGGGAGGCTGAGGTAGGAGAATCACTTGAACCTGGGAGGCAGAGGTTGCAGTGAGCTGAGATTGTGCCACTGCACTCCAGCCTAGGCGGCAGAGTAAGACTCCATCTCAAGAAAAAAAAAAAAAAAAAGAAACTTCTGAAATTAAACCTTTAGTATCTGGAATGATAAAACAATTCAATGCTTGAGTTGATTTGTGCCCTAGGAGAAGAGAATAATAACACTTGAGAAGATGAGAGTATGAATGGTAAGTCCTGAAAGAACAAGATGAACAGGCTCATTGCAAAGTGCACAGTGAATTCAGGGAACAGAGATTCGGTTCACTACAATGCTGAAAGTGTAAGAATTATAAATGAGCATGTGGTGAAAAAAAAGAACACTTAGCAAGGAGGTTTATACACAGAGTGCCCTTGATATTAAACTCAGGTGTAAGAAGCACATGTGGTATATTCAAAAGGCATTGGATGGCCATCAGGAGGCCTGGGTTCCAGTTCTAAATTGCTGATTATCCTAAAATAGGGTCTTATTTGCTTATTTTATCAATGAAGGGGTTGAAATGAGTGTTTTCTTTTTGAGACGGAGTCTTGCTGTGTCTCCCAGACTGGAGTGCAGTGGTGCGATCTCGGCTCAGTGCAAGCTCAGCCTCCTGGGTTCACGCCATTCTCCTGCCTCAGCCTCCCGAGTAGCTGGGACTACAGGCGCCCGCCACCACGCCCAGCTAATTTTTTGTATTTTTAGTAGAGACAGGGTTTCACCGTGTTAGCCAGGATGGTCTCGATCTCCTGACCTCGTGATCCACCCACCTCGGCCTCCCAAAGTGCTGGGATTACAGGCGTGAGCCAGCACATCCGGCCTGAAATGAGTGTTTTCAAAGATCTTTTCCAGTGCGACTTTCTATGGTCCTTGGTGAATCATTCCAGTGAGCAGAAAGCTGGGATTTCGGGAGCTAGGATCGCCAGAGACAGGATAACAGGTGTCAGGAGCCTCATGTTGGGAAGAACCTTGAGAACGCAGGCACCGGCCCCTTCAGCAAGTGGGACTGGACTGATAAGGGAAGAATGCCGAGGACCCCACAACCTCAGCAAGAAAGGCTGGAGGTCCCTCAGCTCCGTCACCCAGAGTATGGTTCTCCAGGTTTTTTTTACACAAAAAGAAGAGATCTCCCAGGGTGGGGGTTAACAATGGGCAGAGGCTTTGAAAGATGCTTTGCCAGTGTTTCTGGATGTTGAAGATTGCGAATTCTGATGCACACTCAGCTTCCTGAATCTAAGACATCAAAGGGCTTTTAGGTGTCACATTCATTGACAAAACCTTTGGAAAAGCTTAAGGAGTAAATAATTTTATTTTTAATGTATTCTTTTTTTTAATTTTGGTGGGTACATCATAGGTGTATTTATGGCACACATGAGATGTTTTGATACATGCATGCAATGTGAAATGAGCACATCATGGAGAATGAGGTATCTATCCCCTCAAGCATCCATCCTTTGAGTTATAAACAATCCAATTACACTTTAAGTTAAAATGTACAATTAAGCTGTTATTGAATAGTCACTGTGTTGTGCTATCAAATAGTAGGTCTTATTCATTCTTTTTACTTTTTTGTACCCATTAACCATCCCCGCCTCTCCTCCAGCCCCTGACACTCTTCCCAGCCTCTGGTAACCATCCTTCTACTCTCTATGTCCATGAGTTCAATTGTTTTGATTTTTAGATCCCACAAATAAGTGAGAACATGTGATGTTTGTCTTTCTGTTCCCGGCTTATTTTACTTAACATAGTGATCTCCAGTTCCATCCATGTTGTTGCAAATGACAGGATCTCATTTTTTTTTTATGGCTGAATAGTACTCCATTGTGTATCTGTACCACATTTTCTTTACCCATTCATTGGTGGATGAACACTTACATTGCTTCTAAATCTTAGTTACTATAAGCAGTGTTGCAACAAACATAGAAGTGCAGATATCTCTTTGATATACTGATTTCCTTTCTTTTGGGTGTATGCCCCACAGTGGAATTGCTGGATCATATGGTAGCTCAATTTTTAGTTTTTTTGAGGAACCTACAAACTGATCTCCATAGTGGTTGTACTAATTTACATTTCCACCAACAGTGTACATGCATTCCCTTTTTTTCACATCCTCGCCAGCATTTGCTATTGCGTGTCTTTTAGATACCGGCCATTTTAACCAGAATGAGATAATATCTCATTGCAGTTTATATTTGCATTTCTCTGGTGATACACGATGTTGAGAATGTTTTCATATGCCACTTGTATGTCTTCTTTTAAGAAATGTCTATCCAAAACTTTTGCCCATTTTTGATCAGATTATTAGACTTTCTCCCTAGAGAGTTGTTTGAGCTCCTTATACATTCTGGTTACGAATCCCTTGTCAGATGGGAGAAATAAGTAATTTTAAAACAAGAATTGAATTTCCCTGCAAATACACTTGTCCATTTAACCATCACTCAGCATCTGTAAGCTGCTAAGGCCAAAGATTTCAAGATAAAGTTTTCCACCAACAAAGGTGTTCCTGGTTCTCCTGGGTTCAAGTAACCATCATGCTAAAGAGGTCATTTCTTCTGCCTCCTCTCTCACAGGCATTTTTCATCACGTGCTATGCAGTAGCCGTTTTGAATGAATCGCTTAAAAAGAATCACTTTTCTCCATGAGCAATGTGGTCATCTATTTGCCTTCCCCGGTCTTTTCCCCTTTATCCGGCAGTCAAAATCATATTCTTTTTAAATTAAGGTGCAACTCAGATGTCATCTTTAATATGAAATCTGCAGCTCAGATGTCACCTGGACCTTGGCCTGAATTAGTCGCCCTCTCAGCAGCACGTTGATTTCGTCATGATAATAACACTTATTCCCACCTCTTTTTATATGCCAAGACTGGGTATGAGCTTCTTGTTTGTGAACCTCCATGTCTGTAAACTTCTTGTAGATAACAATTTTGGTTGTCCGCCTAAAACTCACTGTCCTCCCATTTTCCAGGCAGACATGCACTTCAGAGGAAGCCAGCCTAACCCATCCCTGGAGGCTGACAGCACTTACGTGTTCACTCGCCTACTGCCACTTGAGGGCATGGACTTAGGCATGGTCAGGTGAGTCTTGCTGGGAGCATAGAAGTGTTTTCTTTGCTGATTAAAAGAAAGACAGGTAATTATCCCCTATATATAATTGTGCTTCGATGTGCTTCTTGGAACTGTTGTAGCTGCCGTATGACTTAAGAGTGGTTCTTAGCCTACATGCTTGAGTTGGTAGAAGAAATGTGGAAAGAACCTGGGTCTTGATGATGCCATTAAGCAGCTAAACTGACCCTAGAGGCCAGAAAATCCTTTCCAATTTTCCTTTTCATTTAGTTCAGTTGGGTCAACATTTCCAGTTACTTGACATTGAAAAATTAATAACTAAAGGGCAGGGGTTATGTTATATTTGTCTTCAGCAATAATTACCGTGGCTAAAACATAAAAAGATAATCAATAAATATTTGTTGAATTAATGAATGAATGGAATTTGCAGAAAGCCTCCTACACATCAGCCCGTGTGTGAGGATTAAGTAGAAAGAGATGCATTAAAACAAAGTGTTTTCTCCTAAAAGTTGTCAAGGTCAGGTGAGGAAGACATAAAAGTGAACAGAGAATTGTATAAAGTGCCATATGTGTTGTGTGCCTCACAGGTGCTAGTGGATTAGAGCTCTCTCCTGCATAGAGCGAGTAACAAAGGATCTGGGATAGAAAAGTGAGCAGGGTTTTGCCTGGAGAAAAGAAGGGAGAGGATACACAAAGCCAACGGGCTGTCATGGATAAAGCATGGGAGGCCTGAGAGAGCAGTACCTGGCCTGAGTGGGGTTGGTCTGGCGCAGGGCATGGAGGCATTGCAGGAGAGGAGACTGGAAGGGTGACCTAGGCAAAGTCATGGTGACTTTACTGATTTATGCTGCACCTACGAGGGAACCATGAGCCATTTTTTTAGAACCCTGCCTCTCTGAAGAGTGAAGAGAAAGAAAGCACAAGTATAGGACATTTGAAACAAAAGTAGCTAGGTATTCTTTGGATGCTGCTACGGACAGCCTGTGTTCTAGAAACATCCAATTTAAGCATTTAAATATTGCCTTCATTATTTAGTAGCTGTGCGAATTGGGATGAATTACAGTTTTTGTAGTGTAGCTGTGTGAATGGGGATGATAAACTTCTTGATTCATAACACTGCTTGCCACATTGTATAAGCTACTAATAAGTAGTAGTAGCTGTTGTTATCATTGTTATTTTGGAAAGAGGACAGGTATTCTAGGTACCAGCTTAGTCTGCTTGTTTGTTTTGTTTTGAGACAAGGTCTTGCTCTGTCACCGGGTCTGGAGTGCAGTGGTGCAATCATAGTTCATTGCAGCCGCAACCTCCTGGGCTCAAGCAATCCTCCCACCTCAGCCTCCTGAGTAACTGGGACTACACCCATGCACTATCATGCTTAGCTAATTATTATTATTATTTTTTTTTGTAGAGATGTGGCCTCACTATGTTGTCCAGGCTGGTCTTGGCTCCTGGCCTCAAGCAATCCTCTTGCCTCAGACTTCCAAAGTGTTGGGATTACAGGTATGAGCCACAGTGACCTGCCTTAGTTTAGTTTGAATAATCATGTTTGATGACAAGCAGATGTCAAACATTCAGCTTGGAAAGCAATTATCCCTGCTTCAAGAATCCCAGCTTCAAGAATCCCAGCTTCTTGAAAACAGCAGAGAAACGATTATGGCCTGGGAAACATTCAGTAAAATTAACTGTGGTCAATATCCAACGTGCCATCTGTATCCCCCAAGAGTGCATTAACATGGACAGTGCCCATTTACCTAGAAACCTGCCTCAACTGCAGCCCCAGTACCAGAAGAGTGGAAAATTAAATTATGCACACCTTGGCCCTGTACTAGATAACCTCAAGTTGCATGGATTTATCAAACAAGTAGTTATTGTGCTATGTTAGGAATGTTTTGAAATGAACACCTTAAGTTTTAAAAGGGAGCTGCCACTTCTATGATTTAGTTATAAGATTCAAATTTATTTATTCATTGAAATTGTTCTGGTCCTGTGTCAGTCTGTGTTTCTGTAAAGCAATACCTGAGGCTGGGTAACTTACAAATAAAAGAGGTTTATTTGGTTCTGCAGACTGTACAAAAAGCATGGTGCCCGCATTTGCTTCCGATGAGGTTTCAGACTGCTTCCAATCATGGCAGTAGTTGAGGAGGAGCCAGCCTATGCAGAAGTCAGACCGCAGGAGAGGAAGCAAGAGGGAGAGGAGGAGGCGCCAGGCTCTTTTTAGCAACCAGTTTTCAGGGAAACCAAAAGTAAGAATTCACACTCCCGTGAGAATGGCACCATGACGTTCATGAGGGACCCGACCTCCCTCCCAGGATCCAAATGCCTCCCACCCTATGCAACCTTACCTCCAACAATGGAGGTCAAATTTTACTATGAGATTTGGCAGGGCCAAACAAACCATATTCCAACCACAGCATCCTGGACTCTGGACTGGCCGGTGATGAAGAGCCGGAGCTTTGGACTCATGGCTCAGTTTTACCACTTATTTCTTTGCATTTAGTTTTACTACAAAAAAAGACTGTATCATTGTGTATTACAATGAATGAGAAAAATATTGCACGTGGGTAAACAGAGTGCCTATCCTTATCGATTGTGGTAGCTTCAGCCCCTAAAAGTTTAGAAATGGATACAACATGGGTTTCCAGGTGACGGGGCACCCAGACCTCTAGGCGGGTGTTCAGAATCCAACATGGCACATAGTCAAATAGGAATATACCATTTTAACTTGAAGAAGGGGTTATCTGACTTAGTCTTACGCGGAGTCTAAGACTGTTTCTTAGAGAAGTCAGCACTTGAGTTGAGACTAGAAGAGCAAGTGGGGGTTTACCAGGTAGGCAAGATGGGAATGTGAATGGAAGAAGAGGGAAATAATTTGGCACAACCTGATAAGCACAAGTGGTTCAGTAGACCTGCAGCAGAGGAGGGTGACCAATGAGGTCAGACACAGACCTGACATTGTTGCTGTCATGATGCTTCCCATTTTAAGGAGCTTGGATTTTTTTTTTTTTTTTTTTTTTTATACAGTCTTGCTGTGTTGCCCAGGCTGGAGTGCAGTCGTGCAATCTCAGCTCACTGAAGCCTCTGCCTCCCGGGTTCAAGCAATTCTCCTGCCTCAGCCTCCCAAGTAGCTGGGATTACAGGCACCCACCACCATACCCAGCTAATTTTTGTATTTTTAGTAGAGACAGAGTTTTACCATGTTGGCCAGGCTGGTCTCAAACTCCTGACCTCAGCTGATCCACCGGCCTTGACCTCCCAAAGTGCTGGGATTACAGGCGTGAGCCACTGCGCCTGGCCGGATATTTTTCTTTAAGATTTTGAATGTCTATTGAGAATTTGTACCCTCACTTTAAATCTGCCATGGATTTACACACCTAATCCCATATTCATATTTCGCCAGGTTGAAGTGACCCACTTTTTTTCTACAGTGTTTTCGTACAGAAGAACACCTCCTCCTTTATCACTGAAATATTCTTTGAACAGTTCACTCCTTTGTCTGCTGAACAGACCATGTGCTCTATTCTAGGCATAGCTGTGAGCAGCCTGCTGGGGAGAAGAGGGGTGCACGCCTTTGCCATTGTTCAGAGCTCCCCAGAGAGTCAGCTCCAGGAGGGGGATAGGCACTGCCGAATTTGCCCTGCTCACCTCTCCAGGTTCCTTTCCCACCACCATCTTTGCTACCGCTTGGTGATGCCATACCAAGCTCATTCAGTGGAGTTAGATGCACTCATGTGCACTCTCGCTCTGTCACTTCTGGGCTTCCCACCTGCCATTCCCTCTGCCTGGAGCCCAACCTCCCTTCCCTGTCTGCCCCTTTAGCCTTTTACTCCCACTGACTTTTCCGATACCCTCTTAGATTTTTTTTCATTCAAGAAGCTTTATCCCAAAAGCTTTATCCCCTCTCAGTCTGGTCCACCTGCCTTTCTCCTTTGTTTATTTCAGTAATGTTCTCTGGCTTTCTATCTATCAGTTTCCCCCTCTCAAATGTGAGCACCATGAGGCCAGCAACCACACCTATCTCTATGTCCCCAGGATGTGGCCCGTGAGTGGCACATATTCTGTCCTTGGTGTGTGTGTGTGTGTGTGTCTGTGTCTGTGTCTCTGCATGCATGTATGCATGTGTGTCTGTGTGAGCAGGTGTTCGTGTGTCTATGTGTGCGTGTGTCTGTGTGTGTGTCTGCATGTTTCTGTTTGGGTGCACATGCACATACGTATGTTAAATGAGAGCCAAGACCCTGATTCAAGTGCTGGCTCTGCCACTTACTTAGGCTCCTCTATTGCCTGCTTTCCATCTTTTCCATCCTGTTAATTTCCATTGTCAATTCCCTAGTTCAGGTCTTTCTAATTGTGTCCCTGGATGTTTCTAGAACCTTCCTTTGAGTCTGCCCTCCCTCTTCCCAATGCTACCCTTTGCTTGCTTTCATATAATTGTTGTTAAAACATTGGTAAATTCTGTCTCTCATAAAAACCTTAGAGCTTATTTTAAAAACTTGCAACTCCTTAGTTTAGCTTACAAGGCTCTCTACAATCTAATCTCAAACCAGCTTTCTAGCCACTCCTTCCATGAACTCAGTGACTCACCAGCACCAGAGGCTGCCATTTCCTGAGGGCCTCACCAACCGTCACACAACTGGGCCTTAGTGCAGCTCTTGTCTCTGCTCGCATGCCTTTCCCCACTCCTTTTTCCACCTTGAGAAATATTCTGGGCTCACACAGCTCTTGTTCCCCCCCACCCGCCTCCAGCAATCACCATGTTTGTATAACAGTGACATTACTATCTGCTTTCTCTATTCGATAGTAACTTCCTTAAGCAGAGACACAGTGTCTTCTCACCCTTGTCTCTCCTGTGGGACTGCATGGGTTGCTCACGTGGCATGGGATGGAAGCCAGTCAATACACATTTTTGGCCGGAATAAATATCCAAGCATAAGGGTCTAAGTGGTTCACTTTATTAGGGAAGACTTTGTGGCACACATTTATTTCCCTATCGACGAAATACAAGTATGTTGGCAATACCATATTCCCCCATGAGGCAAGATTTACAAATAAACTGCAGCTTAGAAGGTAAGTTTCTCATGAACCTAACGTAAGTTGAAGGCTTGAATAAGTACATGGGACTCCTTGAATGGTTGTTTAGAATCTCCTGGGGAAGAAATCCTTGATGCCCAGGCTGTACTCTGCATTTGCAATTTTGATTACCTCCTACCAAGCAAACCAAAATCTTTTGCATTGGAACCTGGGCATTAGTATTATTTAAGCTCCCCCACCAACATCAGCAGAAGAGCAGTCAAGGAGAACCAGTACCTGAGCAGAAGAGACTAAGGAACCAGTGAAGAAACTGACTCATCTGACTGAGGCAGGGTGGAAAGAGCCTGGTATGTGAGGCAGAATCACATTTCTTGGCTCTGAAAGCCCTGGTCCTAGGTCGATAGCCCTCAACCCTGATGGCATGTTGGAATCACCAGAAGAGCTGTTAAAGACTAACAGCTGGGACCAGGCATGGTGGCTCATGTCTGTAATCACAGCACTTAGGGAGGCCGATGTGGGCAGATCACCTGAGGTCATGAGTTTGAGACCACCCTGGCCAACATGCCTGAAACCCCGTTTCTACCAAAAATACAAAACTTAGCCAGGCGACATGGTGCATGCCTGTAATCCCAGATACTCTGGAGGCTGAGGCAAGAGAATCACTGGAACCTAGGAGGCAGAGGTTGCAGTGAGTTGAGATAGCACCACTGCACTCCAGCCTGGGTGACAGAGTGAGACTCCATCTAAAAAAAAAAAACACTACCAGCTGGATGGTTAATTTTATGTGTCAACTTGGCTATGACAGGGTACCCAGATATTGGTATATTGGCCAAACCTCAGTGTGGATTTATTTGTGAAAGTATTTTTTAGATGAGATTAACATTTAAAGAAGTAGACTTTGGATAAAGCAGATTAACTTCCATAATGTGGGTAGGCCTTGTTCAATCAGTTGAAGAAAAGGCAGCTCTATCCCAGGGAAGAGGAAATTCTACCTCCAGAATGAAGCTACAGCATCAGCTGTTCCCTAGGTCTTCAGCCTGCTGGCCAACTCTTCAGACTGTGTACTTGCCAGCCTCTATAATCACATGAGCCAATATCTTAAAATCTCTCTGTGTCTCTTTCTCTCTCTCTCTCTACACACACACACACACACACACACACACACACATACACACACATCATTGGTTTTGTTTCTCTGGAGAACCCTGACTAATACACCAATCCCTGGGGTCCTTATGTTTGAGATTAGAACCCAGACATTGGCAGTTTTAGAAAGTTCCCCACGTGATTTCACGTGCAGCCAGAGTTGAGAACTACTGTTCTAAATGTTTCTAAATGGCATCCCATTGCTAACTGCCCTCATGGTTTTTCCATTTGAATATAATTGCAATGAAAATTTCACTAGAACACCTTCCTTCCAGTTACAAACTGACCTTGCACTCTCAAAATGTGTATGTTGGCGTCTTCACTCCCCAGTGTGACTGTATTTGGAGATAAGGCCTTGGAGGAGACGACTAAGGTTAAATGAAGTCACAGGATGGGCCCTAGTCCATGTAATTGGTGCCCTTAGAAGAAGACAGGGAGATACCAGGAGTGTGTGTGCACAGAGAAAAGGCCACATGAGAAGAAGGTGGCGATCTGCAAGCCAAGGGCAGAGGCCTCAAGACAACCTCAACCTACTGATGCCTTGATCTTAGATGTGTAGCTTCCACATGTGAGAAGTAACTTTTTCATATTTGTGAGAAATCAGTTTCTGTTGTTTAAACCACAAGGTCTGTGGTTATTTGGTTACAGGAGGCCTAGCAGACCAATGCACTCCCTGTCTAAGTGACATCTGCAGGTTGCTCAGATCAGCCAGCAATCCAGTGTTTTCATGACCTTGCTCAGAATGAATCTGAATTGGTCAATGGGCTTCGTTTCACATGGCTTTTCTCCAAATTGGGGTTACATTGGAAAAGGTTTCTGGGGTGAGGTTTTATTGGCCATGTTGAAGTGAAGCTAGCCCTGCCTGACCTGGATAAAAGAGGTGGGGGACGGGGAGAGGCAGCTGTTTCCAGTGAGTGGGATCCAGTGTGCCTGGTTACCCCTGTATTGGTAAAACTGTTTGCCCCAGTGGCTGGACTCCACAAGCTACTTTGTGCAGAGCAGCCTCTGTATGATGCCACACTTCTATGCCAAGAAACTCCATTAGGAAACACTTAGCCTTGGCATTTTCCATTTGTCCCCTGTTCCATTAACAGCATCTTCTTGACTTTGGAGGGCAGACCACTCTGTTCCTCAGTCCACTCCAAAGCACTCAATAAACTTTGTTTCAGGATGATGGACAGTGTAATGGAATAAAAAAGGAGCAGGGGCTTTGCACCCACACTGACTTGCTAACAACCCTGCCTCTGTCATTTAGGAGTTGAGAGAACTTGGGAAAACTTTTCTGAGCCTTCATTCACTCATATGCAAAATAGGAATGAAAGAAACTTTTACACAGTTGACATATGGGTGAATTAAGAACGTAACATGGTGTCTAGCACATTGTCGCTGTCTAATATTCCCTTTTACAGTGATCTTTTGAAGGTATACATTTTAACGTAATTTGTTTTAATTTTTAACTTAATGTTGGGCACTTGCTGACAATGGAGAGATTATAGTATATTGGAGCTGAAATGTTCTTTGAGTTTCATGGTCTAATCCATTTCACTTTATAGGGAAAACCGTCTACCCGTGATTTGCATAGCAAGTTGTGTTCAGCTGGAACAAGACTCCAGTCTCCCTGACTCCTGCTCTTTCTAGAGGACCTTGTGCCTGATAGGGCACAGAGCTGCCAAATTTTGCTTAGTTCAGGATTACCACATGGGTTTCATTCCTTCTCAGACAATTTCCAGCTCATCTGTTGGAATCTCAACCCCAATCTGCCTCGTTCCTCAACATTCCCATTATAACACAGGCCATTGAGTTACCTCAACTTTTCCCTGCTTAAATACATCTCTCAAGTTTGTTTGCACAGTCCCAGGCACCTAGGTACCTCCTGGGTGAGTGCTCCCGAACAGCAGAGCCATGCTTCACTTTCTTCAGAGGCCTTCATTTTATAGAAAATTGGGCTTGATGGCTTTGAATGAATGCAGTAGAAGAGAGCACATCACACAATGCATGAAGAAGGTACACTGTGTTAAACACCAGGTACTTGAGCTAGGAGAAAGCTGTCTTTCTATATTTTAATATTTACCTACAGCTGAAAACAGTGGTATGGCATCTAACAAGCTCAAGATCTGGTTCTAGCCTTTCTTGGCATTCCCTCTGCTGTTCTCCCACCCACTTTCCTACAAGTGGGAGAGAGCTTCATTCGGACAAACAACATGTCCTTGCACATGACTTTCTCTTTGCCCGGAAGGGTCATCCCTGTGTTTTGTATCTGAAAAACTTCCATTCTTCTATCAAAACCTACTTAGAATCCCATCTCTTCAATAGAGTCTTCTGATTCTCTACCACTGTCCTCTGTGCTAACTCCATACTTGGTGGTTGTCTTTAAATATTGTCTTTGTCTCCCAAAAGATAAGTTTGGCTCTTTGTACTGGGCTGTTATTTCTTAAAGTTGCCATGTCAGAAAAATATGTGTGTGTGTGTGTGTGTGTGTGTGTGTGTGTGTGTGTGTGTGTGTGTTTAGGGGAAGGTATTATTCATTAAAAATTTGAGAAAGCTGTTAAAGTTAAGCTAGTTGCTTTTCTGACAGACAGAGCTTTTCAGTGTGGTGACTATCCATTGTGTATCTCCACGAAGAATGAGAGAAAATTCAACATTTTCTAAAACTTTCACACATGGCATAGTTTTGATGGTTCATCTCCAAGTATGAATGTTCTGTAACACATTCAAGAGAATTTTGCACTGTTTCATAAGTCCTCTGAGGGAAAATAGTGAGTCCAATATATTTCTGTCTTCCCAGGACCTAGCATTGGGCCTGGTGCTGAGTAAATAACTCAGTCAATGTATATGTATTGAGTGGAATAAACTGAATCACATTAGATTACTCACTCTCCAACCCAAGGCTGAGCAGAGAATCTGGAATTGGGTAGCAGAGCAAGGCAAGCTCTTCCCTCTTTCCAAGAATTGACTAATTCTCATCAGGATCAGGCAAGATGCTCAAGCGGCTACTCTCTGCTGCAGCCCCCACACTTCTGACTCACAGCAAGCTCCCAGTGCCTCCCTCAGGAGAAAAAAAATGTGAAATGTTTTGGCTGGAACTCAATGGCCAAGAATCTCACCACCTGCCATACTTTTTTAGGAAGTGCTATTAATTTGACAATAGTCCTTGTTTTTTTGTTCTCGCACAGACTGTCTGGGTTGCGGAGAAGCTGGCCTGGCAGAAGGAAGTGGGGCTTTTGCAAATAGTTTCCAGCATGGATCCTGTTCTCAGCCTGGCAGCTCCCACACACTGTCTCTCAAAGTAACCCGAAGCAGATATGCTAAGAGACTCCAGCGTTTTCAAATTGTTCTCTTGGCTCAGAGGACGAGCTGGAAGCCCTTGAACATATCACCAGGGTTGAGATTGGCAGACATCCCCCTCAGAAGATGCTGAGTTCTCTGTTTCACTTGGCCAGGTCACTAGGGGTACTGGCTGAAGTGGAAGCTGCTAGGCAAAGAACAGTCCAGTGGCCCTGGGTTTTGGCAAAGTCTCTAGAAGGATTTCTTAAATGTTCTGGTTTTAGCAGAGGCCAAATTATCTTTCTGAAGTATGTGCTCCCTTAATATCAAAAGTTGCACATTTCATGGGAAATTCAAACCATATGTTTCCACGCTTTTTACCTTTAATGTACTCAAATGCCATCTTGTAAGAGAAGTTTGATTTTAGGAAAAAAATTGAGTCATCAATTTTCCTTGAGTCAAGAATCAGTACTTTCTTTCCTTCCTTCCTTCCCTCCCTCCTTCCTTCCTTCCTTCCTTCTTTCTTTCTTTGTTTCTTTCGTTCGTTCGTTCGTTTGTTCATTTTGCAAATTCCCCCAAATCTCCTAAGCAAAGAACTCAGGTTGGTTCCTAAGTCCTTGGTCCAGACCTTTTCAGAAGGAACATTTTAAATTCAATTATATTCTAAACTCTTCATGCTTTCTGTCATCTATATTTGCAACCATAAATTGTAGCCACACAGTCACTAGAAGCAAAGAAACCAAATAGATGTAGAAATGATGACGCTGGTGACGCTGGTGAGTGATGTGACTGTAGTCAATGTTTTGTTTTGTTTATTCTTGACTGATAAAGATCATTTCACAGTTTATTTTTAGTCTGGTCCATAGAAATGGCATTGTTCCTTGAGTACAAATGAATTAAATTTGTATTTAGAATTGTCATTTCATTTAAGTGGTACAGAGACTTATGATTTCACGCATTCAGGTAATAAACCAGCTTTACCATGGCCCTGCCAGGTGCCAGTCACTGGGGAAGTCACATTCATGAGATGTGACCACTGGTGGGAAAACACAAGGTCAAATGGGGAACTGAGTTTCTAAAACACAGTCAGAAATGCGTGACCAGTGATTGGGAAAAAGATCAGATGCAGATGCAGATTGGTTTACGGAGAGCATGAATGTTTACTGATTGTATAACAATCCAGTGGCTTCTTAAAAGTAAAACCCAGCAGAGATAAGCAGGTCTATCACAGGCTCAGAAAAGACATGTGCAGTGTAGTCATAGCCTTTTAATCAGATATATAAGGAAATAACCAAGGTTATGAGCTCTAGAATCAACGCACCTGAATTTGAATCCTAAGTCAGCTACTGGTTGTGTGAGCATAGGTGCATCATAGGACTCCTCTGAGTTTCAGTTTCTGATCTATAACAAGAGATGAAATGACTGCATAGAATTGTAGTGAGATGCAAATGAAAAATGTACAATGTTTTGCTATTTTTGAAAACAAAAAGATAATCCTGAGAATAATACCTGAACAAAATAGGTATGTATTTAAAAAAATAAAAAATAGCAAGTCTAATTCTGGAGACAAATAACTGCCACACAAAAAACAATGACTTCCATTTTATATTCCCCATAAGAAAAGGAATAAACTTTCCTTAATCAGAGAAGCCCTAGGGCAGTGTGCAGGTAACTGGAATTTTGGAGCTTGAAGAGATGCAAGAAGTTATCCAGCTTTGTCCCCAGCCATTCCTCCTATATATGGAGAAACAAGCCAAAGCAGAGAGGAGGCTTGTGCAAAACTACAGAACAAGTCAAGAGAAAGGTAGGCCTAGACCCTGGGTTTCCTGACTCTGAGGCCAGTGTTCTTTGGCAGTAACAAGCGACATTCACCACAATTCCCTCCACCTTCTTAATCTCCAGATCTGGACAGTGGCCATTGTACTACATAGTGCTGACTTACTAAGTAAAGTCACCAGTGAAGTTCCTTAGAAACGACAAAGCTTTGAGACCTATATATTTTTCTAGACATTACCCATTAAACTACACCAATTAGGTAGTCCATTCCATGGTAACATTACCTACAAAAATTGGTTTTTACTCGATTATCTAGAAAATAAACAACAATAAATCTCCAAGGAGCCTTGGTAGGGAAGCATCCCTGCCTTCTCTTCAGTCTGACTGTGCTTCTCAAATTAGGGTGAGGTCAGTCTTGGAATTTGTGGCAGTGAACCAGGGTTTATGCAAATCCAGGCACAAATATGGTACCTCTCCTGGGAGAGTCAATTCTACTGGAAATTTGGAGGGAAACATTATTTTGCATTAGAAACACAGAGAGAGCACAATGCAACATTGCCTGAATTAAAACAAGGCATAGAGCTTACAGTTTTGTTTTAAAACAATAGCTTATATTCATTGAGCCCTTAAATATAGGAACTTAACATATATTAAGGATTAAGATCTATTAACTCACTTAACCTTCGGAGTAACTCAATAAGGAAATAAAATCGTTGAAACTGACAAGAATCCAAACTGAGAGAGGCAACGGAAGTTATCCAAGACACACGGCTCGCAAACGTATAGGGATTCAAATACAAGACACCATACCCAAGAACCCATAAATATAACCACTATGTAACATTGCCTCTCACTCTGGTATTTACTGGAAAGGCAGTTTTAGCTATGTCGCCATAAAGCAAGGGAGTATTCATTCACTCTGTCCCCCTGTTGGCTTTGAGTACACAGTGGAAAATTTTGAGACGCCTTGGATTCTAGCTTCCCCCATGGCTGGTGGCAGTTATATAACATGCACATCAGTAAAAGAGCTGAATTGCAAATAGTCTACTAACCTGGAAGGAATGTCTGAATGCCTCCCACACCACAATGGTGCTAATTCAGTTGGGAGAGTTTTGTGGGTTTGCTGTGATTTTATTGAAATAAAGGGTTTGGCTATCATAGTTGGTAACTTGAGTGTGTCTTTTGATCCACGTAGAAATAGCTCATCTAAATGACATTTACATGTTATTCTTAACTGCCTGCGGAATCAGATAATCCTTTCCCCAGAAGGATGTCGGCAGCCTCCATAATTTGTGAAGGAAAAGCATCCGGGAAGGAACACGCTGTCAGGCGTGCCTTGAGGCATGATTTCTGGGTTGATGATTCACATACTTTTATAGCTTTGGTTTTTCACGGTCTTTGTTTTTAAAAAGCAATTTGAATGTACGTGAGCTTTATAACTGTGTGTATTCTTAGGGAGGCATTTGAGAGTATTTTTCCCCACATATTTAGGAACTCAGAATGTAATCTGGGAGACGGTAGAATTTGCTTTGAGGTTAGAGAGTGCCCATGTGAATGAGAAGGCTGGAACCTCCTGTTCCAATAGGCCAGCTCTGAACTGTGCCAGGGATAAACAGACCAGGAAAAAATATTGTGTCATAAACCCAGACCTTGACTTTTCACCAAAGGTCTCACCAAATGGCGTAGGGCTGTCTCAGGACCCGAGTGTTCTGTGCAGGATGTGAAAGTTCACCATGGAAGAATTCCAAAATGTATGACTAGTCTGAAGTCAGAGGAAAAGTACCATGCAGGCTCTGATTCACTTAGTACTCAGGGATCAGTTTGCAAAGGCAGTGGAAGAGACGCAGATGTTCATGTAAGTAACTCTGCCTCAGGTGTACAAAGGGAGGAGTAAAGGTCACCACCAGGAGCCCATCAATCTGGCCAGAGCCTTGGTCAGCAGCTTTAGCATCGCATGTATGTTGATCTGAGACTCATTTGCCTGGCAGCACTTCTCCCGTGCCCAGTGTCTCACCTCCAGGTGGTAACTGTCAGTCCTACCCTCTTGACATTCCTCAAGGCCAGCCTCATTCTACTCCCATACTCTCCAGGGAGCCTCCCCATTTCTCTCCTGGATACCTGGATAAGCATCCCACCTGAGTCCCTGGCTCCCTGCTGAGTCTCACTCTGCAAACCTTCTTATCCCTAGTTTCCGGGGACATCTTTCTGATACACAGTTCCGATTGTGTCTCTCCCCTGTCAATAAAATCGTCTGCGGCATTGCATGACAATAAGGTGTTGTCCTTATTGTCATGGCATGGATCACCCCGCTCCATGATTCTGGCCTTTGCCTCCCTTCGTGCGCCTCTTTCCACACACCACACTCTGCTCCATTGGCATGCCAGACTTTCAGATTCTGTGCCTTTGCTAACAGCGTGTGTTCCCTCTGCCTGTGACGTATCTGACTTCACACCCACACTGCTTCTGGCCTGTTGGGTTAACACATTTGTCTTCTCCAAGCCTCAGATATTATGGCTGCCCCCAGGCCACCTCTGTTGGTTTCCCCAGGGTCTTTACACACCCTCCCCTGTCAACGCAGGCTATCCTGTTGAAATCACCTTTGCAAAAATTATAGTAGTAACAAAATTATGGCAGTAAAAGATCTGATCAAACCCATCCTTATCTTGCCTTCCCCTTAATTATTCCTGGGCTTTCGGGTTAAGCTAACTTTGAGAGACATTTAGTTTATAGTTTAAACGATAATAGGCCTTCCCCCAAACTCAACTACCTTTGTAAAGTGAATGAAAGGGCATCAGGCTGGAGGAGAAGGGGAATCTGAATTTTGGTGAGGTATAGACACAGATGATTGGCAGCCATTCCTGAAAATAACACCACTATTGTAGAACCTAAGATTGGCCATTTCAGCTATCTTTTCAGGTTTTTTGCATGTCTGACACCCATGGCTCTACTTGGACCCACTGACTCTTGCTCATATGACCCCCATCCATAAGCAACTCAGCTCAAGTGGACAGCTTTGACTCCCTATGATTTCATCTGTGCCCAAATTTAGCAGCAAACACCCGTTACCTGGCCACCCCCACTCTCTCCCACAGACTACCTTTGAAAAACCCCTAACCTACAAGCCTTGGATGAGATTGATTTGAGTAGTAACTCTATCTCCCACGTGGTATGGCCAGCCATCCGTCCATTAAACTCTTCCTTTATTGCAATGTCATGGTCTTTATTTGTGCAGTGGGCAAGAAGAACCCATTGGGCAGTTATACTGTCACTGCCACGGCAGAGTGACTCATCTCTGTACCTTGTCATTTTTTACCTGACTGTCTCTCCCTCTGCACTATGAGTTCCTCAAGGGCCGAAACAGTGTCTTATTTGTCACTGTGTCCACAACACCTCACATTGGGCACAACCCTGAGTACATTTTGAGTAAACCTATGCAAACTGAATGGAGTTGAATTTACTTTGTGCAAAATTGAGGGACAGGAGGGATTTAAATGAATTATTTCTCTTCCAAGCCACATGTCTGGATTATGCAAAAGGTAAAAGGATCTGCTTTTGTGGCTGGTGACAATTCAGCCTCCAAAGGCGACGTGGGGGCACCGCTGCTCAGCTCTTCCAGGACTTCCTTCCGGAGGCAAGCTTTGCAAGCAGGCACTCAGCACAGTCGGCCACCAACTGACTGTAGGGCTAAAAAGGTCTGCACACTGTTTTGGAGTAGAACACCACTTGGGACACTTTGTATGGCTACATAAATCCAGTGCTGCTTTCTTTCAAAAAGATAGATTTTTGTTAGTCTTCCTTGACCTTCTGCTCTTCAAAATTAGTTCATTTGTACACAAATTATAAGGTTTAGGGATTGAAAAGAGGGAGAAGCAGACTGGTCTCCTTTTATCCCTCTGCTGTGTGGATGAACAGGTATTTGGAGAAGCTAGTGCATCCAAATTCTCTGAGCAGCAGACTTCAACTTCAGGGTACTGTCATTGGGCAAGGAAAAGGTCATATCTACAAATCAAATTCACCTCTGTAAATATGGCTTACCCAATATAGGTTCAAATTCTTATTTGCACAAAGACCTGCACAACATCCTTGGAGAAAGTGGGGAGAGAGATTTGAGGTGGACGGTTGGGAGCAAAGAAACAAAGTATTTCCAGAGTTAATGCCCTAGACAGGCAAGTAGAGAACCCAGAAGTCAGTGATAACCTTCAGCTTTGAATCCAACTATCACGATGAAGAACCACACAGGTGACATACTTGGTGACCCCCAGGAACATCCTTTTCTTAGTCCATTTATGCTGCTACATGAAAACCACCACAGACTGGGTACTTTAGAAATACTAGAAATTTATTTCTCACAGTTCGGAGGCTGGAAGTCCAAGATCTCGGTGCCAGCAGAATCTGTGCCTGGTAAAGGATCTCTGCTTCCAAGATGGTGCTTTCTTGCTGCATCCTCACAGGGAAACCATGTCTTCACATAGTGGAAGGGCAAAAGAGAAAAAGGGGAGGACACTGCATGAATCCCCCTGATAAGAGGACTAATCCCATTGTTCCATCCTCATGACCTAATCACACCTAAGAGCCCCACCCCTTAAAAATACTGTCACATTAAGGATCAAGTCTCAACATATGAATTTGAGGGGGACCCATTCAGATCCTAGTAATCTTCTAATGCCCCGGAAGAACATGTGTCAAGTTCCTTATTTTGTTTCCAGAGGATGGTAAAAATAAAACTGGCTGGTGTTATGGGCTGAATGTATCCTCCTAAAATTCCCGTGTTGAAATCCTAACCCTTAATGTGCTGGTATTTGAAGGAGGGACCTATGGAAGGTAATTAAATTTAGGTTGGTTATCACAAGGGGGTTCTTTTGATGGAATCAGTACCTTTATAAGCAGAAAAGAGAGAGGGAGATCTCTGTGCAAACACACACAGGGGAAATGCCCCATAGTGATGGGCTGCCTCTACAAGCCAGGAAGAGGGCCCTCATCAGAACCAAATCTGCCAGCACCTTGACCTTGGACTTCCCAGCCTCCAGAATGTGAGAAATAAATGTCTGCCGTTTAAGCCACCCAATCTATGGTATTTTGTTACAGCAGCCCAAGCTGACTAAGACAGCTGGGCTAACGTTTTGATACAGAATAAACTGTAAACTTTAAAGTGTATCATGAGTTGGTGGAAGGAGCATGGAGAATATTTGTAAGCCGACCAGAGACAGATCCTTGTTTCACCAGCTTTCCAAGCTTGAGTGATTCATTCATTGTCTCTGCACTTCAGACTCCTCTCTGCAAAGCCCACCCCCATTGGGATGTTGTGCTTATTCAGTGTGGTAGCATATGTGATGTGATGAATGAGTACCTGCTAGGGGTGAAGGCAGAGATGCAGCAGCAGGAGGAGGGAAGGGAAAGCACAGGGAGCTGTTGCTGCAACAAGGCTGCAGGCAGAGAGGCGAAGGACCCAGGGGGCACCAGCCCCAACAGGGAAAACCCAAAAGCTACCTAGGTCAAAAACAAACCACCTGAGACCGAATGGGAAGGTAAGGAGACCTACAGAGATTAGAATCCCTGTTACTGCCCTACCTGGAGGCTTGAGTCCAAAGTGCAAAGACAATTTCACAGGTACTTCCTCTTTCCCCTCTTCCCCAGGCCAGATGAAATAAGAGTGTGTGGATTTCCTTGCAGGAAAGAAGGTAAGCAGTATCCCCACTGACATCAGGCAGAAGGCGGGGTCAGTCCCACAGCAAGAACTCAATGGCTGCTTGTTCTGCCTTCTATAAAGCTGAATGCAAGATTTAGGCTGGGTGTTTTATGTAAGGGAAAAGGACCTTGACGACTATAGAAAGCAAATGGGTATTCCATACATACCCACTTCCTCTCTCCAGGAAGCTGAGAAAGCTTAGCTCCTGAAGCACAGAAGAGCTAAACAAAGTACTCTAGCATCCTGTCGTTCTGACTTGTGTGATTCCAATTTGAATCACGCCGCAAATGTAAAATGACTTCATTTTCCTGTGCCAGATCCCCTGGGGATCTCAGACTTTTTATGCCTCTCTGAAATGAAGTTCAGCCTAGCCACAGTGAAGGAAAACACTTCTATAGGCAGGAGGCTGCTGGAGCCAAAACATGAGCATAGTCTATTCATCCTCCTTTGACAAAGCTCATCCTCTTGGAACAAGGGAACTTCAGTCCCTAATGTCTCAGGCTTGGCAGCACAGTGAGAGCTGGTTTCATGTGGAGGTTTAGAAACCAGTGCTCAAATATAAAACTTAGTGCCGGGAGCCCAGAAAGATCATCTGACTCTTACCCAGAGCACGGCTCCTAAGGTAACTCTAACCCTAGCCCTGCCTCTTGACATCCTTTATAAACAATGAGGTCAGAAGGGAGCTCTGCACACACAAGTCTGTTCAGTCTCATAAGCAGTAAGTGGCCTTGGGCTGGGGTTTACTGGCTATGGATCCCCACCCCACTTGAAGAGCAATAGTAACCTGTGTCTTTTTACCAATACAGATGCTCATCATTAGTTAGAGGTTTACTGACCACCTACCATAAGATAATAGGCCCCCAGGATACACAGAAGAAAACAATGTGGCTCCTGACCTCCCATTCCAAGTTTGAGAGACCTCGTGGTACAGGTTTAGATCCAAATTCTGCCTCTCCTGTATGCCCTGCTTCCTCATCTACAAAATGATATGCACAATTTATACCTTGCAGCGGCACACAGAAGAATACATAAACCAGCAACCGTGGAGGGCCCACACAAATGGGCTCTTCCTCCCGGTCCCATCCTTGTTTGCGTAGATTTGTGATGGGGGCGGGGAGTTCTATATTCCCTGCCTTCCACTTCATCATCCTTAAGGAATTAACTGAAGCCAGTGAATGTGAGCTGCAGTGTGAGAGAATTAAGTGGTTTGCAACCCCTCAATGCTAATTAAGCAAAGTCAGCATGCTAAGCAGGTTGATACAATGAATATTCTAAACCAGAAACGAAGAGGCTGTGCCTGAGGAAGGTATACCATACAAAGAAAGAATTGTTCCGATAGGTTAACCAAGCAATTGTAATGCCCCACCCCAAGAATCTTCTGCATGTAAATAGACCCATGTTAATTTTGTACACAAAATACTTCCCGGAAAAGCACAGAAGAAAAAAAAAAACAGTAGGCGAATTTAGAGATATCAGAAAGGCTGCACAGGAGATCATCTCAGAAAAGAAAAGATCTCGTGTCCCCAGGCAGAGACAGAATTAGATGAGGCTTTAGAGCTGGCCAAGGGGATTTATTTAAACAGACTCATAATAAAAAGTCAAGACCCTTCCATGTTCAAATTCTAGCACATCAATTCACACTCATCATCCGGAGATTTTGGGGTTAGGAAACTGTATTTGCCTCTTATTATGAAGTTGGTTGAACGATATTTCTTTAATCTCTGTGCAAGAAATTAAAGTGAAAACAAAATATGTTTGCAAATGACGGTGCCTCCTCATCTAGGTGTTCCCAGGCCCCATTGACTGCACTTCCCACCAAGGGAGACAAAGCAGGGAGGATGCTCTGGCGGTTGCTATTCTGGACCAGTGCCAAGCATCTGCAGGCCTGTGTGGGAGTGAGGAGGGAAAGGACCACAGGCAGAGGAACAGGGGCAGGCTTGGGAACCAGGGTCCTAACCTATCAGAACAATTCCTTCTTTGTATGGCATACCTTCCTCATGCACAGCCTTTCATCATAGCCCCAGCTCTGCCATTTCCCCTTTGAGGAACCTGACCCCAGGGCACAGAGGGACGTTGGTTCCTGCTGTATGCCAGTCTTAGAATATTTCTGTGACTAGGAACTAGTGCCTCTATTGTGTAGATTAAAAGAACACAGGATCAGTGAGATTAGGGAGAGTCAGTAACTTTCCCAAGGTTGCCTGACTCCAGATTTCATCTCCTACTACACACTCCTCTGGAGGGAGCATCTCTCAAGCCCTGGCTTTCCCAAATGAATGGTGAGAGGAGAGAACCAAGCTGTCTCTCCAACTCCTCCAGCTTTAAAAGAAGCTAAATATGAGGATTGTCAATAATTGACATGGATATTTCTCTAGGAAGGTACAAAAGAGGCCAGGCATGGTGACTCACGTTTATAATTCCAGTATTTTGGGAGACTGACGGGAGTGGATCACCTGAGCTCAGGAGTTCGAGACCAGCCTGGGCAGCATGGAGAAACTCTATCACTACCAAAAATACAAAAAATTAGCCAGATATGGTGATACATACCTGTAGTCTCAGCTACTCAAGAGGCTGAGGTGGGAGGAGGGCTGGAGCCCAGGAGGTAGAGGTTGCAATGAGCCGAGATTATGCTACTGCACCCTAGCCTGGGTGACAGAGTGAGATCCTGTCTCAAAAAAAAAAAAAAAAAAAAGGTACAAAAGAAACATAAAATGCTGATTAAACATTATTAAAATGCAAAGAACTTGAGTGTCAAGCACACACACACAAAATTAGTGATTAAATTAGTGATTAGTGGACTGTTTCCACTTACCACAAATATGAACAACGTAGTGCATATTCTTTATCTGTCTGAGTAGACTAAACTGGGGGTAGAAGGGTAGAGGAAGCAGAAACTAAAAAGAAGTGAAGTTATAGAACCTGCTCTCAAGTCTGTTTTCTGAAAGTATTCCATTGCTCTGAAATAGAGGGAAACATACATATGTTAGGTTCTAAGCTGCTATTGAATCTAAACAATGATTATTGAGAGAAGGAAAACATCTAGAAGGATTGTCATTGTCTTTAGTTAATCTGATACTTGTGCTTTACCAATAAAGTTCACATCCAAAATCTCACAGAATATCCATTATAACCTCTT
The DNA here is from genome assembly GCF_049350105.2 of Macaca mulatta. Lineage (NCBI taxonomy): Eukaryota > Metazoa > Chordata > Mammalia > Primates > Cercopithecidae > Macaca > Macaca mulatta. Next base: position 112,520,365 of record NC_133418.1, read on the forward strand.
TAGATACAAGAGGAAATTTCATCTTCAAAGGTAAAAAAGGGATGCTCACCAAATTCAAGGGACTTTTCCAGGTTCAAATGGCTGCTAAATCCAATCTTCAGGTATTTTTTATTCTGCTCTGGTATCTGTCTCCCCATTGCCTAGTCTTGTGTATGACAAATAGTTGGCACTTAGCAAACAGTTTAACAAATGAATAAATTTCAAATTAGAAATTCTACCTTCATAAAGATGCTAAAATCTTTCTTCTCTTTCTACACAGGTGGAATGAACATGTCTCTGTCCGCTGCACTGAAATTGAAGGTTGAAGTTTCCTGCGAAAGATGCCTTTACCTGAAATCATATCATTAGAAATACTTAAGAAATCCTCTATTTTCAATGCCCATAGAAAAGAGAATATAGTTGCCAACAGGTATGTTCAATAGTGTTGTGATAAATGAATTAATCACCCTAATTCACAAAAACATTTAATGAATAATGACTATGTTTTAAACCCTTGACAAAACACAAGGAACACTATGGCAAATTAAACACAGTTGCTGCCATCAGGTAATTCACAGTCTAGGGGTACAAAACAGGCAATTAAACAGGAAATTATAAAAAGGTATGGGACAGGATATTGCTAGACTGGTGATATGATCTCACAGAGTTGAATGAGAAATCAGATAAGGGGATCCTAAGACTGCACAGAAGAGCAAAGCAGGTGCCAAGGGGTGGTCTTGGGGCCAGTATCAGAATAATTTGTAGAGCTTTGCATTTTTTAAAGCTGAAAGTGACTTGGAGATGAATTTTGATTGAATGTAATCTCCCTAAAGGATCAATCAAACTCAGAGAGGGAAACTGACATGCACAAGATCACATGGGTGTTAATGTCAGTGGTAGAACAAAGGGATCCTAAGGCTAAGATCAATGTTAGTTCTCAGGCCACATGTGTGCATCACTAAGGAAGACTGTGAATAAATGCTGTCTTTATTTTGCCTTAGGTGGACAGTCCCCCAGTCCTCACAAAGGCCGAGTGAAGAATGTATTGGCCCTGGTATATAGGATAAAGGAACCACACTCAGCCATCTAGGGATGGACCCAGGATTTGAACCCAGCCCTGCCTGTCTCCAAGCTGACTCTCTCAGAGGCATATGAACGAGACCATTCCTGTATGGAATGAAAGCTGGAGGCCACCGAAGAATTCCAGCTCCTCACTCCTTTTTATACATGGATGTCCCATTGTGGATGCATTACTGTGCGTTCAGAGCCAGTCTTCTAGGAGTACTAAGGTCATCCACAACCACTCTCAGAACTGATCAGACACTTGGATGTGATTTCGTCCAGATTATAGGCCACAGGATTTGCAGGAGGTGGCAATTCACAAGCCATTCTATGGAGAATAATGGAAATGATTGCTGTGCTCTGGTCACCCAGAGCCATTAACAGCCTTGGTCAACGATGATTTCATTACAGTCCTGTCTAAAGGAAGAGGATGTATGAGCTAACCTCTTCTGGCTTCTTCATTCATGGGCCCTTGGGAATGTCTTTATTGGGTTGAGGTGGTGGGAACTGACATATACATCTCATCTGGAGTGATTTGTTTTGTATATCTTTCAAGCTTCATGAAACAGATTGTTAGAACAGATTTTTTTATTTTCCTTTTTGTTATGTTTTAATACTATAGTATATGTAATGGCATAGAAAAAAACTGTTTGAAATCTGCTACATTCTTCCTTATTTTAAACTCCCTCTCATCTACACATATCTACATATGGTGTTTGAGACATTGGCATAAGTAAGCACATAGCATAAAACCTCAAGAAAGGGGAAGATTTCCCTTTCCAGTGTGGACAAATATCTTCACCAACTCTCCCCTAATTCTTAGGGAAATGGATGAATATGTTCCAATCCTTGGGCTTGTAATTTACAGCAAAATCAGGTTCCCTTTCATAGCAGATTGGAAGGTTCATTAAATCATGTTCTCCTGTTGCAGCCAATGTCTGTATATTGTAGTTTAATGTCATGAAAACCAGCAAGGATATGGTATGTGGTTATTGACTAATGTTTGGACTTGTGACCTTGAGTCTCTCAGTCAATTAAACTGGAATAGTTTTTAAAAAAATTTTTTTTCTGAACACCTGTCATGTAGCAAAGTACTGTGCAAGAACCGTGGATAAATCTCTGTCCTCTAGAAGATCATTGATTGAGAATAAAGAGAAGTTCAGAAAGGTGGAATATTAAACATACATAGATGCCAGAAACCAAAAGCTATGAACCACAAGGTCATTACATTACAGTGGCTGGATTAGCCACCCAAAATGGGAGCATAGAGTAAAGGCAGATTATGCCTTAAACTTCCCAGTGGTGATCAGTTCCCATTCTGAAAGGATTTTAGTAAAACTATAGATGAAGGAAAAGGAGCCTAGGCCACCTGCTGATGTCTGATGTCCCAGCTCCCTTCCCTCCACAAGGATTGAAGCCATCATGTCTAGCCCTTCAGCCTATGTTCAACTCAACCACACTGTTTTTCACCATTCGCCATCCTAATTGCAACAGCCTCTGTTCAGAGAGTTAAGAAGGAAAGTAATGACCATATGACCATATGAGACCAATGCAAAAATTATGTCAAAAAGATAAAATAAAAAGAAGGACAAAAAAAGAGACTATGAGTACTCTTTGGAAAAAAGAATGTTTTCTAGGGAAGGGGAGCAAATTTTAGATGACTACTGCTTTTCATTTTCAAGACAATTAAATAAAATGTAAATATTAAGGATATCATATCAGAGAGAAAATGACGAATGATAAATGGTGTTAGCAGTGATTATGAAAATAATGAGAACAAACGTATAATACTAGTGTAGTTTTTTTAACGGCTGTGGAATAATCAATAAACAGAACTAATATGACACTATGGAAATTTAAGGCAGTGACATAGAGGATGGAATGAGAAAAATTCCAAAGAATGAGGAGAGAAAGGATAAAGAATTTTTAAAAGAGCACATCTGAGTAATAGACAATGCAGCCATCACTTTTGAATAATTAGTAAGATAACTGTAGTGAATAGAATATACTAAACAGAAAACATATTCAAATATGTAAGTGAAAAAATATCTGGAAATAAAAACCTTGATCTGCAATCCTAAGGGGCTCAGTGTGTTCTAGGAGGAATTCGCAAAGAATGACTAACATTATGCCATGTTTTTTCTTTTTTTTTTTTTTTTATTATACTTTAAGTTCTACGGTACATGTACACAACGTGCAGGTTTGTTACATATGTATACATGTGCCATGTTGGTGTGCTGCACCCATTAACTCATCATTTACATTAGGTATATCTCCTAATGTTATCTCTCCCCACTCCCCACAATAGGCCCCAGTGTGTGATGTTCCCCTTCCTGTGTCCAAGTGATCTCATTGCTCAATTCCCACCTATGAGTGAGAGCATGCAGTGTTTGGTTTTCTGTTCTTGTGATAGTTTGCTAAGAATGATGGTTTCCAGCTGCATCCATGTCCCTACAAAGGACACAAACTCATCCTTTTTGATGGCGGCGTAGTATTCCATGGTGTATATGTGCCACATTTTCTTAATCCAGTCTGTCACTGATGGACATTTGGGTTGATTCCAAGTCTTTGCTATTGTGAATAGTGCCACAATAAACATTCGTGTGCATGTGTCTTTATACCAGCATGACTTATAATCCTTTGGGTATATACCCAGTAACGGGATGGCTGGGCCAAATGGTATTTCTAGTTCTAGATCCTTGAGGAATCACTACACTGTTTTCCACAATGGCTGAACTAGTTTACAGTCCCACCAACAGTGTAAAAGTGTTCCTATTTCTCCACATCCTCTCCAGCACCTGTTTTTTCCTGACTTTTTAATGATTGCCATTCTAACTGGTGTGAGATGGTACCTCATTGTGGTTTTGATTTGCATTTCTCTGACGGCGAGTGATGATGAGCATTTTTTCATGTGTCTGTTGGCCGTATGAATGTCTTCTTTTGAGAAGTGTCTGTTCATATCCTTTGCCCACTTTTTGATGGGGTTGTTTTTTTCTTGTAAATTTGATTGAGTTCTTTGTAGGTTCTGGATATTAGCTCTTTGTCAGATGAGTAGATTGCAAAATTTTTTTCCCATTCTGTAGGTTGCCTGTTCACTCTGACAGTAGTTTCTTTTGATGTGCAGAAGCTCTTTAGTTTAATTAGATCCCATTTGTCAATTTTGTCTTTTGTTGCCATTGCTTTTGGTGTTTTAGACATGAACTCCTTGCCCATGCCTATGTCCTGAATGGTATTACCTAGGTTTTCTTCTAGGGTTTTTATGGTTTTAGATCTAACATTTAAGTCTCTAGTCCATCTTGAATTAATTTTTATATAAGGAGTAAGGGAAAGATCCAGTCTCAGCTTTCTACTTATGGCTAGCCAATTTTCCCAGCACCATTTATTAAATAGGGAATCCTTTCCGCATTTCCTCTTTTTGTCAGGTTTGTCAAAGATCAGATGGCTGTATATGTGTGGTATTATTTCTGAGGGCTCTGTTCTATTCCATTGATCTATATCTCTGTTTTGGTACCAGTACCATGCTGTTTTGGTTACTGTAGCCTTGTAGTATACTTTGAAGTCAGGTAGCGTGATGCCTCCAGCTTTGTTCTTTTGGCTTAGGATTGTCTTGGCAATGCAGGATCTTTCTTGGTTCCATATGAACTTTAAAGCAGTTTTTTTCCAATTCTGTGAAGAAAGACCTTGGTAGCTTAATGGGGATGGCATTGAATCTATAAATTACCTTGGGCAGTATGGCCATTTTCACAATATTGATTCTTCCTATCCATGAGCATGGTATGTTTTTCCATTTATTTGTGTCTTCTTTTATTTCTCTGAGCAGTGATTTCTAGTTCTCTTTGAAGAGGTCCTTCACATCCCTTGTAAATTGGATTCCTAGGTATTTTATTCTCTTTGAAGCTATTGTGAATGGGAGTTCATTCATGATTTGGCTCTCTGTTTGTCTGTTACTGGTGTATAAGAAAGCTTGTGATTTTTGCACATTGATTTTGTATCCTGAGACTTTGCTGAAGTTGCTTATCAGCTTGAGGAGATTTTGGGCTGATAAATGGGGTTTTCTAAATATATAATCATGTCATCTGCAAAGAGGGACAATTAGACTTCTTCTTTTCCTAACTGAATACCCTTTATTTCTTTCTCTTGCCTGATTTCCCTGGCCAGAACTTCCACCACTGTGTTGAATAGGAGTGGTGAGAGAGGGCATCCCTGTCTTGTGCCAGTTTTCAAAGGGAATGCTTCCAGTTTTTGCCCATTCAGTATGATATTGGCTGTGGGTTTGTCATAAATAGCTCTTATTATTTTGAGATACGTTCCATCAATACCGAATTTATTGAGAGATTTTAGCATGAAGGGCTGTTGAATTTTGTCAAAGGCCTTTTCTGCATCTATGAGATAATCATGTGGTTTTTGTCTTTGGTTCTGTTTATATGCTGGATTACGTTTATTGATTTGTGTATGTTGAACCAGTCTTGCATCCCAGGGATGAAGCCCACTTGATCATGGTGGATAAGCTTTTTGATGTGCTGCTGGATTCGGTTTGCCAGTATTTTATTGAGGATTTTTGCATCAATGTTCATCAGGGATATTGATCTAAAATTCTCTTTTTTTTGTTATATCTCTGCCAGGCTTTGGTGTCAGGATGATACTGGCCTCATGAAATGAGTTTTCTTTTTCTTTTTCTATTTATTGGAATCGTTTCAGAAGGAATGGTACCAGCTCCTCCTTGTACCTCTGGTAGAATTCGGCTGTGAATCCATCTGGTCCTGGACTTTTTTTGGTAGGCTATTAACTATTGCCTCAATTTCAGAGCCTGTTATTGGTCTATTCAGGGATTCAATTTCTTCCTGGTTTAGTCTTGGGAGACTGTAAGTATCCAGAAAATTTTCCATTTCTTCTAGGTTTTCTAGTTTATTTGCACAGAGGTGTTTATAGTATTCTCTGATGGTAGTTTGTATTTCTGTGGAGTCAGTGGTGATATCCCTTTATCATTTTTTATTGCATCTATTTGATTCTTCTCTCTTTTCTTCTTTATTAGTCTTGCTAGCGGTCTATCAATTTTGTTGATCTTTTCAAAAAAACAGCTCCTGGATTCATTGATTTTTTGGAGGGTTTTTTGTGTCTCTATCTCCTTCAGTTCTGCTCTGATCTTAGTTATTTCTTGCCTTCTGCTAGCTTTTGAATGTGTTTGCTCTTGCTTCTCTAGTTCTTTTAATTGTGATGTTAGGGTGTCAATTTTAGATCTTTCCTGCTTTCTCTTGTGGGCATTTAGTGCTATAAATTTCCCTCTACACATTGCTTTAAATGTGTCCCACAGATTCTGGTATGTTGTATCTTTGTTCCCCTGGTTTCAAAGAACATCTTTATTTCTGCCTTCATTTCGTTATGTACCCAGTAGTCATTCAGGAGCAGGTTGTTCAGTTTCCATGTAGTTGAGCGGTTTTGATTGAGTTTCTTAGTCCTGAGTTCTAGTTTGATTGCACTGTGGTCTGAGAGACCGTTTGTTATAATTTCTGTTCTTTTACATTTGCTGAGTAGTGCTTTACTTCCAACTATGTGGTTAATTTTGGAATAAGTGTGATGTGGTGCTGAGAAGAATGTATATTCTGTTGATTTGGGGTGGAGAGTTCTGTACATGTCTCTTAAGTCTGCTTGGTTCAGAGTTGCGTTCAATTCCTGGATGTCCTTGTCAACTTTCTGTCTCATTGATCTGTCTAATGTTGACAATGGGGTGTTAAAGTCTCCCATTATTATTGTATGGGAGTCTAAGTTTCTTTGTAAGTCTCTAAGGACTTGCTTTATGAATCTGGGTGCTCCTGTATTGGGTACATATATATTTAGGATAGTTAGCTCTTCCTGATGAATTGATCCCTTTACCATTATGTAATGGCCTTCTTTGTCTCTTTTGATCTTTGATGGTTACAAGTCTGTTTTATCAGAGACTAGGATTGCAACCCCTGCTTTTTTTTGTTTTCCATTTGCTTGGTAGATCTTCCTCCATCCCTTTATTTTGAGCCTATGTGTGTCTCTACATGTGAGATGGGTCTCCTGAATACAGCAAACTGATGGGTCTTGACTCTTTATCCAATTTGCCAGTCTGTATCTTTTAATTGGACCATTTAGTCCATTTACATTTAAGGTTAACATTGTTATGTGTGAACTTGATCCTGTCATTATGATATTAACTGGTTATTTTGCTCGTTAGTTGATGCAGTTTCTTCCTAGCATTGATGGACTTTACATTTTGGCATGTTTTTGCAATGACTGGTTCCTGTTGTTCCTTTCCATGTTTAGTGCTTCCTTCAGGATCTCTTGTAGGGCAGGCCTGGTGCTGACAAAATCTCTAAGCATTTGCTTGTCTGTAAAGGATTTTATCTCTCCTTCACTTATGCAACTTAGTTTGGCTGGATATGAAATTCTGGGTTTAAAATTCTTTTCTTTAAGAATGTTGAATATTGGCCCCCACTCTCTTCTGGCTTGGAGAGTTTCTGCCGAGAGATCTGCTATTAGTCTGATGGGCTTCCCTTTGTGGGTAACCCGACCTCTCTCTCTGGCTGCCCTTAATATTTTTTCCTGCATTTCAACTTTGGTGAATCTGACAATTATGTGTCTTGGAGTTGCTCTTCTCAAGGAGCGTCTTTGTGGTGTTCTCTGTATTTCCTGAATTTATATGTGGCCTACCTTACCAGGTTGGGGAAGTTCTCCTGGATGATATCCTGCAGAATGTTTTCCAACTTGATTCCATTTTCCCCGTCACTTTCAGGCACACCAATCAGACATAGATTTGGTCTTTTCACATAATCCCATATTTCTTGGAGGATTTGTTCATTTCTTTTTACTCTTTTTTCTCTACACTTCTCTTCTTGCTTCATTTCATTCATTTGATCTTCAATCACTGATACTCTTTCTTCCAGTTGATCAAGTCAGTTACTGAAGCTTGTGCATTTGTCACGTAGTTCTCATGTTATGGTTTTCATCTCTACCAGTTCTTTTAAGGACTTCTCTACATTGGTTATTCTAGTTAGCCATTCGTCACATCTTTTTTCAAAGTTTTTAGTTTCTTTGCACTGGTTACATAGTTCCTCCTTTAGCTCTGAGAAGTTTGATCGACTGAAGCCATCTTCTCTCAACTCATCAAAGTCATTCTCCATCTAGATTTGTTCCATTGCTGGTGATGAGCTGCATTCCTTTGAAGGGGGAGATGTGCTCTGACCTTTTGAATTTCCAGCTTTTATGTACTGCTTTTTACCCATATTTGTGGTTTTTTTCTGCCTTTGGTCTTTGATGATGGTGACGTACTAATGGGGTTTTGATGTGGGTGTCCTTTCTGTTTGTTAGTTTTCCTTCTAACAGTCAGGACCCTCAGCTGCAGGTCTGTTGGAGTTTGCTTGAGGTCCACCCCAGACCCTGTTTGCCTGGGTATCAGCAGCGGAGGCTGCAGAAGATAGAATATTGCTGAACAGCGAGTGTTGCTGTCTGATTCTTGCTCTGGAAGCTTCGTCTCAGGGGTGTACCCAGCCGTGTGAGGTGTGAAGTGTCGGTCTGCACCTAGTGGAGGATGTCTCCCAGTTAGGCTACTCAGGGGTCAGGGACCCACTTGAGCAGGCAGTCTGTCCATTCTCAGATCTCAACCTCTGTGCTGGGAGATCCACTGCTCTCTTCAAAGCTGTCAGACAGGGACATTTACCTCTGCCGAGGTTTCTGCTGCTTTTTATTTAGCTATGCCCTGTCCCCAGAGGTGGAGTCTACAGAGGCAGGCAGGCCTCCTTGAGCTGTGCTGGGCTCCACCCAATTCGAGCTTCCTGGAGGCTTTGTTTACCTACTTAAGCCTCAGCAATGGTGGGCGCCCCTCCCCCAGCCTCACTGCCACCTTGCAGTTAGATCTCAGACTGCTGTGCTAGCAATGAGGGAAGCTCCGTGGGCATGGGACCCTCCAGGCCAGGTGTGGGATACAATCTCCTGGTGTGCTTTTGCTAAGACCCTTGGTAAAGCGTAGTATTAGAGTGGGAGTTACCCGATTTTCCAGGTGTTGTGTATCTCAATTTCCTTTGGCTAGGAAAAGGAATTCCCTTCCCCCTTGTGCTTCCCAGGTGAGGTGATGCCTCACCCTGCTTCAGCTCTCACTGGTTGGGCTGCACCTGTGGACCAGCACCAACTGTCTGACATGCCCCAGTGAGATAAACCTGGTACCTCAGTTGAAAATGCAGAAATCATCCGTCTTCTGTGTCACTCATGCTGGGAGCTGGAGGCTGGAGTTGTTCCTATTTGGCCATCTTGGGCACGCCCCACTCCTATGCCATATTTAACAAAAACTGCTGAACCCTGGGGAAGAAGAAATATACCAACATGTGTCTAGAAAAATGTTCCCCTACAAAACCGAAAGAAAATGAATGGACTCAGAATCTACCACAATAGCATTAGGTAATAGAAAATAATAAAACAATTGCTGGTGGACTTTGGAATAAAATGATTTGTGACCCTAGAATTCTATATTCAGTCATATTCTCAGGTACATAAGGATAAAAGAAAAATGTTAACAATTCATTCTTTTTGAAAAATCTATTTTAAGCTGTATCTCACCCAGTGGCGCAATCTTACTTTTCAAGAAAACAAACATAGTGATTCACATGTAAATAACACATCCAGCGGAAGAAGTGGCTGTGAACTTTGAATCCATTAAAGTTTAATTATGTCTAACATTTCGGATGCTCTTGATTCATACTTTCTAAAGGCAGATTTATTAACTCATTAAAGACATAATAATAAACCCACTGTGTGATAACGTATTTTTTATAAAGAATAACTATATTTTTCAACACCAAAAACCTCATTGAGGAAAGTAGCATTTTACATTTTTGCGAGTCTCTTAAATTCCTCGTTTAATACAAGGCAATTATTTTTGTATCCACTTTTGCATAAAATAAGTTGCATTATTATTTTATTTGGGTTATACAAAGAAGAAAATTTAGCTACATACATATGTAATTGGAAAGGGAAGAGTATTTTAGTAGCCTTTTTCAAATAATTGGGGTCATTCTTTTTTGATACTGCACCAAAACAAGTGGCACTTTCTTAAAGGCAAATTGAACCATGGAATCTGAAACTGTACCAATGAATATTCTGTATTCTGTTACACTAACATCCATTGGTGTGTCTTGCCTTTTCCTGATGCATGATTTTCTTTTTTTTTTTAATTAATTTTATGTTAGATATAGGGGGTGTATATGCAGGTTTGTTACATGGAACAATTGTGTGATATTGAGGTTTGGGGTACAGATCCTGTCACCCAGCTAGTGAGCATAGTACCTAATAGGCAGCTTTTCAAACCATGCTCCATCTCTCCTGTCCCCCTCCAGCAATCCACAGTGTCTGTGGTTCCCGTGTTAATGTCCATGTGTGTTCAATGTTTAGCTCCCACTTAGAAGTGAGAACATGCAGTATTTGGTTTTCTGCTTCTGTGTTAATTTGTGTAGGATTATGACCTCCAACTCCACCTATGTTGCTGCAAAGGACATGAGCTCATTCTTTTTTATAGCTGTGTCATATTATATACCACATTTTCTTTATCCAATCCACCATTGATGGGCACCTGGGTGCATTCCATGTTTTTGCTATTGCAAATTGTGCTGTGATGAACATATGTGTGTGTGATTCTTTTTGGTAAAATGATCTATTTTCCTTTTGGGCATATACCCAGTAATGGGATTGCTGGGTCAAATGGTAGCTCTGTCTGAAGTTCTTGGAGAAATCTCCAAACTGCTTTCCATGTTGGCTGGACTAAGTTACACTCCCACCAACAATGTGTAAGTGTTCCCTTTTCTCTGCAGCCTTGCCATCATCTGTTGTTTTTTGACTTTCTAATATTAACTATTCTGACTGGTGTGAGATGGTATCTCACTGTGGTTTTGAAAACAGACATTTTTCAAAAGAAGACATACAAACAGCCAACAATCATATGAAAAAATTCTCAGTATCATTGATCCATACTTAAACTATTTTTATTTCAGTTCTACCAATGTCTACTCCTAATAGCAATGTATGAACCCTGCTCAGCCTTAAGGATTTAATTTTTTGCTAATATGCCAGAATGATAAAACTTGTTTACTTTTTGTTATGCACAAATATAAAGGGAAAGCTCCCACATGAATTTATTAGCCATCTTTCAGCTTTCTAAAGGGTCATCTTATTCGTCCCCTGCCTCTGTGTAAGACTAGTCCACATCAGCAAGCCTTGATAGGGGAGGATGAAAGAAGAAAGAAATGGCTCACCTATTTTCAGGTTTCTCACTCCAGACATGGGAGGATAGCTTCACTACCTGATACTGGTGGGTGTAACCATTTGTTCACTGTAATAATGCCCCTTTCCCAGCAGGAAAGCTGGGATGGGTCAGCCCACCACTGACTGTGGTCATATTCCTTACTCCACCCTGTATTGTGGGTCATGGATGATGATTCCTAAATCAAATACAACATGCAAGTATAGAGGTTTAAACCCTGAATCACCCGAGCATCATGTCTTGCCTTTTCCTGATGCATGATTTTCTTTTTTTTTTTTTTTTTTTAATTTTATGTTAGATACATGGGGTGTATATGCAGGTTTGTTACATGGAACAATTGCATGATATTGAGGTTCCATCTCAACCCACAGCCAATTCAAAGGGTTCCCAGGAATGCTGGGTAAAGGTGGGAAAGAAACAGCTGCTCTGGGTTGACAATCAAGAGGTCACTTTTAGTGGGGGTAGTTGTTTGCTCTCAGCAGAGTCTATAACTGTCATTAGAACACTCTACACAGGACTACGTTTTCAAAGACAAAAAGATAAAGGAAAAATATCAGGAACATATTATATGAACACTGCAGAAATATTTGAAGGGGCAGGTGCATCGTCACCTCCTTGGATCACTCACTCTAGTATTTGAAATGCCTGTGTATTCCCGGGAGGGCTGAATCAGGTAGCTCAGTAGAGGCCATCTAGCACAACATCTGGCACTCAGTGAAAGTCGCTTTTAGTTCCAAGCAGCTGTTTTGATTTTGTGACACAACCCATGAAGGAGACATTGCATCTGGCACTGACCACAAATTTACCTCAGTGTTAGAGTCAAAGCCATGCCAATACTAAAAGATAAAAAGCAACCTTAAATTATTTTCATTTCCTTATGTAATGACATAATTACCTGAAGACAGAAGCACTGGCTCCCAGTTCTCTATACCAGATAAATTCTTTCTATTCAACAATCTCTAGCTTCTTTGAAAGTCTAATTAGCTACACTGGAAAGATTTCAAGAGTCCAGCTCAAAAGGACTAAGAGGTCCCTTTTCGTAGGTGAGGAAATTGGAGCCCAAAGAGAAAAGAAACTTGGCCATTGCTGTCACTTCTGCAAACCAAAAACAGTATCTGAGACAGATCTCAATTAAGAGGTTTATTTTCCCAAGCTTATGGATCATAACCTGTGACACAACCTTGGGAGGTCCTGGACATGTGTCCAAGGCAGTTGAGTTACAGGTTGGTTTTATGTTTTAAAGAGACATAAGACATCAATCAATGCATATGAGGCATACATTGGTTTGCTCCAGAAATGCAAGACAAGTTGAAGTGTGGGAAGCGGGGAGGCCTACAGGTCACAGGTGGATTCAAAGATTTTCTAATTGGCAATTAGTTGAGTTAGTTATTATCAAAAAACCTGGGATCAATAGAAAGGAGTGTTTGGGTTAAGATAAGGGGTTGTGAAGAACAAGGTTCTTATTAAGTAGATGAAGCCACATAGGCGGCCAGAGGCAAAAGATGGCAAATATTTCCTTTTCAGACCCTTAAAAGGTGTTAGACTCTCAGTCCATCTCTTCAGCATCAGAAAAAGACCTGGAAAGGGAAGAGGGCTCTCTACAGAAGGTAAATATTCCCCACAGGAGACAGTTTTATGGGACAATTTCAAACTATGTCAAACAAATATATTTTGGTGTAAAATACTTTGGTTTCTTTCAGAGCTCTGCCATCTGGGATGTGATGCTATACTAGGGGTCAGGTTGGAATTTAGTATCTTATTGCTACAAAGAGTCTGTCAGTCTTGGGATCTCTATTTTAATATTAATCCTGGCCAATTGTGCCTGAATTCCAAAGACAGGTGAGTATAATGAGACAGGTCCACTCCTCCCCTTCTCATTATGGTCTGAACTAATTTTTCAGGTTTAGTTGGGTCCCGTTGGCCAAGAGGAAGATTCATTCAGTCAGTTGGAGGGCTTGGAATTTTATTTTTGGTTTGCAATTCTAATCCCTGGTAGAGCAGGCATTCTGTTGGTGGGTAATTTTTTGATGTGGCCGCAGTGCAATCGGTAAACTTTGTTCTGCATATTTTTAAGACAAGTAACTTTTCAAGGGCAAATGCAAGCACAGTGCCTGTTTGTATGTGTGTCCTCAGTCCCTGGTGCAGGGCTGGGCACAGAGTAGGCACTTGTCTGTTGCACGGATGGAACTGCACATGACTGCGGGAATCCGGGGGCGACCTTGTGGGCGACCGTGGTCGTGGCTGTGGTCTCCTCTCTTCTGCAGGGTGCATGCCCCTGCTCTGCATGCTTCCCTCCTCTCCCCACAAACCACAAAGCAAGAAGGCAGTAGGGGGTGATGCTGTGGCAGTACAGACACATGAAAGACCCTGGGATTGTTTGCTTTTGTCTGGTAAAACTTGACAACAGCTCCAATTTATTTATCTTGAAAACCCTCAAAGATAATACCAACAGTTCGCAGGAGGGGAATTAGTCATAGGCACACATGGTTTCCCGATATTGCCCCAAGAAAAATACCCCCCTTCAAAGTTCTCTGGTTTCAGCATCGCCTAATTTATGGAACGTTAGGTCAAGACCTCGAAGTTCTGATTTCATCAGAGATTCTGCCACGAGAAACTGCTGGGCTGGTCATGCCTCACCAGTCCTTGAAGAAACCTTGAAAATCTCTCTGCATTTTCATCTTATACATATGAGCATTTCAAATATGCCTGCTGCCCTGGCCCCACCAGGATGGCATCTGTTATTATAAGGAAAGAAATGTTTGAACAACTGAATTTACATTGGGTTGTTTTTCACAACTCTGGTCAGCATGCAGTCAATGGGAGTTCTTGAATGCATATATATTCAAATCATAATTAGAACCTAAGATGCAAAACTTTTCTCTCCTTTGATAAAAGTTGACTGAGCATCTATTAGGTGCAGTCCCTGGGAATATAAATACATACATACATACATACATACATACATACATACAGCCCCTGGCCTCAGGGAGCAGAAATGACAGACAAGAGTTATGACAGAGGTAACCCAGGTAACATCTATTAGGTGAGCATCTATTAGAGCATGACTTGGGAATATAAATAAATAAATACAGCCCCTGGCCTCAGGGAGCAGAAATGACTGAGACAGTAGGAGCTATGGCAGAAGTAACCCAGCACATCTCAGTGCTTTGAGAAGGGATATGTGTCCAAAGGCCTTTCAAAAGACATGGGGTCTTAATTACGTCTGAATGGGTGAAAGGAGTTGGCTAAGAGGATGGAGAAGGGAGAACACCTTGGTTCTATTATTCATAGGATAATTAACAATCTTATAGTTAAAAAGTTTTAGATCAGGGAACCCAGCATTTCATCCAGTAGGATGCCAGGTTTGTGACAGGACACGAATAGAACACAGGCATGCTGTCCCAAGCCTCACACATATGGAGAAGAGGGCAGCAGTCATGCTACCTGACCTTGGCAGTCCCCTGTGAAAAGCTCATGCTAGAGATGGAGGGCTGAGAAGCTCACAGGTCCAGACACAGCCCACACCCACCGGAACTTAGTGCACTCCTCGAACTCTCAGGCCTGTGACGTGCTATGTGGGTTGTTTATGTGCACAGCTTCCCTTGGATTTGTGCAGAGAACTTCCTGCCAGACTGTATAAGACAGTCCTGCTGTCACTGGTTAATTTAACCATTTTTTTAAACAGATCTATTGCTTTTAGTTTGGTTGTCAGAGTTTGCAGTCTGGTGGCATCATTCATCTCACAAATCTCTATCAGGTATCAATACATGATAGTTACTCATTGGAGCGGGGGTGTCTTGATGACTGTAATCACACCTGTGCCCTTGGAAGCTTACCCTGGAGTACTCAGCCTACTCTAGACCTATGCATCTCCATACACGTGGAAGCCTGGGAAGCCTGGTGAGTGCAGACCTTAATGCTCTGCTCACATATGACTGTCCACAGTTCCTCAGACAGAAAGTCCTACACTCTTTGATACATGGCAGGCCCAGGAAGTATGCACGCACAGGCACATGCTGTCTCTTCTTCATTTGTATATTGTGAGTTTTTTAGTTTATTTAACATCTATGTTATAGCTTGGATAAGTCAAGGGTTGGATTATCTGAATTTTCACTCTTGTGTCCTTCATTCATACCCGGCTGTTAGAATTCCTATTCCACTTGGAATAAAAAACAAAGTCCTTTGTAAGTCCATGGGGACCTCTATGACTTGGTCATACCTCTCTGGCCTGTTTGCTCCCACCCTTTTATTGGTCACTCTGCTCAGCCACTCACATCCCTAGATGTCCCTCCACTGTGAGGCCAGGCATCTTACAGCCAGGCAGCTAGCTCATAGTAGGGATCCAAATATATGCTCTAGGGGAGGAAATGAATTAAGGGATTGCAGCTGGGAAGAGATTGCCAGTGATATTGGGCATGACTCAAGCTCTCCCACTCCCCATGGGAGGCTGGGAGCATCAACTCTGTTAGCCAAGTGCCTTATGTATTCCCAGCCGTGACTTCACCTCTCTTTCACCCCAGAATGAATGCCCACTGTTTGGCACTGCTGGCCTACTCTCTCAATCCCCTCTTTTTGGAAAACCTCTACAAGTTCTTCCCTCCAGATGTAGGTGATAATTCTGCCATTCAACTAGGGCAACCTAGCCCTGCCTGACCTCAGCAAGGCCAGCATCTGAGCTGTCTGCCTCCTAATACTGTAAAATAGGCAGAGTCACCCTCATATGACAATTGAGAAGCTAAAGTTCACAGTGAGTTGGGAACTTGCAGAAGTCCCACAGCTGGATTTAAATCCAAGCCTTTGTAACTCCAAAGCCAGCACTTGGCCCATTAAACCACCTTCATTCATGTATAAGTAAAGTTGGAAAGTTTCACTATTTCTCATCCAGAGGAAACTTTAAGACCTTCCTCCACCCCCAGCTCCACAACTCCCCCGGCATCTCCACAGTGGCAAAGCTTTTGTGTGTGTGAATATAAACAAGTGGTAATGAATGGGAGAGATGCTGAACTACTGATTTTTCAAAGTTCTGGAATTTTATGAATTAAAGCTTCTTTGTTTAAAATTTTGAACCTATTGTTTCCCCCTTGATCACTGAGCCATATAGCTTCTCCAGAAGCAAGAGCAGGCCATCTGATTATAACAAATGTTAAAATATCTTTTCTGAGGTATAATTGTATCCAATAGGAAATAGGGAGCCATTGAAGGTTTTTCAGTGGGACAGGCACATGACCATCTCTGTATTTAGGAAACAGCCATGTAGAAGATGGGTCTGCAAGTTGGCACCAGTGCCAAGGAGACCACTGAGGCAAAACAAGAAATGAAGGCGAATTAAACAAAGGCTGAAGAGGTATAGCGGGAGAGGAAGGAACATTGAGGAGGAATATTATTCCTCACCAGAATGCATGCTCCAAGAAGGCAGAAGCATATTATACTTACTCACTGCTCTATTTTTAGCACCCAGAACAATGTTTGGCAAATAGTCAATGCTCAACAAATGTTTTAAATTTTGTAAACATTGTCATGGAGGACTTGAAAGAATGTTGAGTGTTTTAGTAAGAAAGAGACGGCAGTCAGCACACCTAAGAATCATTTCAGAAGAACGCTCTTCATTGGTCAAATGTATACAAGCAATGAAGAGCGAAGGGTGGCCCATAATAGCAGAACCCAGACGCAGGGAGACCAGCCAATGCACCACATCTGGGGACTGAGGGAAAAATTGGGGAGGAAAACAGAAAGGAAGGCATACACATGAAATGAACATCAGGTACTCTTCTGCAACTGCTCAAAGCATCCATTGTGACTCCCTGGCAATCAACGCTCTAGGAAGAGGTAGGCACAAACCTGCCTGTGAATTGTATAAGAACCTTCCAGCCATCCAGGTAGGTAATATCACAGCAGCCTCTGATCATTCCCACTTCTTAACTATTGATAACCAGTTGCAAATATCTATTGATTAAACATCTGCAATATCTCTTGCATCTCCTTGCCATAGTTTGGATGTTTGACCCCCTACAATTCTCAGGTTGAAACTTGATCCCCAGTGTTGGAGGAGGCCTAATGGGAGGTGTTTGGGTCATGGGAGTGGATCCCTTATTAATAGATTAATGCCCTTCCTGGTGGGAGTCATGAGTGAGTGCTTACTCTATTCATGCCCACAAGAGCTGGTTGTTAAAAAAAATAAACAAAACATAGAACCTCCTCTCTCTCTCTCTCTCTCTCTCTCCCTGCCTCTCTCTCTGTCTGACCTCTTCTCTTGCTTTGTGATGTCTGTACATACTGGTTACCCTTCTTCCACCATGAATAGAAACAGTCTGTGGCCCTCATCAGATGCAGATGCTGGTGCCATGCTTCTTGTAGTCTGCAGAACTGTGAGCCAAATAAACCTCTTTTTGTTATAAATTACCCAGCCTCAGATATTCTTTTATAGGAACACAAAACAGACTGAGACATCTCTCTTCCCCATCTCCGTTATACTACCCTAGTTCACTCTACATCACCTTCAGGCCTTTCAGCTGAACCATGGGCACTGAATCACTGAGCAACCTAGTTTCTGCAGAAGCAAGAGCAGAACATCTGATTATAGCAAATGTTAGGATGTCTGCTTCTGAGATATTATTTTATCCAATAGGAAATAGGGAGCCATTGAATGTTTTCGAGTGGGACAGACACATGATCATCTCCAGGCTTAAAAAGCAGCAATGTGGAAGATGGGTCTGCAAGTTGGCATTGCTGCCATGGAGACCACTGGGGCAAAAAAAAGGAAATGAGCACTATAGCTTTTGTCAGGGATGCCATCTCCCTGACACTATGTGCTCTAGACACTGCTCATCCTCAAAGTCACGAACAAATTTATACTTCACTTAAGCACAGTTATGATTACAGTGACCTCCCACTCAAAACTACTCCAGCCTTCCTTTTGCCTAGTTAACCCACATTTCTTGACTTCACCAAGACTCTTCCATATGTGTCCTCAATCGTGTCAGTCAGGCTCATTCCCCACCACCAATTTTCATACCCCCTTTCCATCAAACCATTCTCACTCTAGTTTCTGTACATTTTGTCCCTGTTTCCTTAACTAGGAATACCATTCATCATATACTACAGTTGCCATTTTTTCTACAAAGCATTCCCTCAGCCTTCTCTTTGACTCCTCAAGGGAACTTATTTGAAACCCTCTTATGATAACGATCACTTTCTGCCTTAGATTATGCTCATCTATGCACATATCTTATTTTTCCTAACAGACCCTGAATCCTCAAAGACTAGGATTTGTATTATTTTTAACCCTCCAGAGGCCTAGTCCTTTATGTGACCTAATTTGTAATTCAGTAAAAGGAAATGAATAAATTAAGAACAATCTGGTTTTAATTATTATATAAAAATAGGTCCAACAAAAACATCACTCTAGAGTCCATAGAAGTGGATGATCAGGACTTAAAAGCAGATCACACACTGTTCTAGCTGGGAAACTATGCTGGAATAGTGAAATTACTATTTAAATAGAAAATGTCTAATGATTTTTGCCATGGAAGTTTGCAAATTTATGTTAACTGCAAAGATAAAGAGCATATGAGCACATATGTAGTAGTGAATTGCTAGAATAAGAAACACAGAGACCATCCTTCAAGAAAACCATGAGGTTTGTGGGGGCTGATGAGACTCTTGACACTTTGTGAAAAACTTCCAAATAATGCAGGGTAGGCTATAAGCACTGACATACAACTGATGTCTGATTCAGAAACAACAACTAATAACAAGAGCTAACATTTAATGATTACTCTCTATGTGCTTAGAAACTTCTATGATTTATGAATGTCTAATTAGTACCTCATTTTCACCTTAAAATAATCCTATGAGTTGGATAAAATCTGAAACATAGAGAAGCTCACTAACTTTCCCAAGATTGGTGGTCTTTCTAGTTAATGTACCAATACTCTAAGTTGAATCCTTTATTCATATTAGATTGAGAGAAATTTCCTTTTTCCCTTTGGAACTTCAGAAAGAGAGAATTATCACTGTCCAGTCCAGTGGTCCTCAAGTTGTAATTAATGGCCCCATAGAAGGAGAAAAGGATTCTGAAACTCAAAGACACTGTATTATTGGACAGACCTAAGCACTGACCTAAACATAGCTCTATTTGTATTTTCTTTATTTTCCTTATAATTTGAAATTCTGGTTAAGAGTTTATTGAAAGAAAATATCCTACCACCTTAAAAAACTATTTCGTTAGTTTCATCAGAACTATTTCATTATCTATTAGTGGATGCCTTACCTTTGTAAAGCTCCATTTGAAAAGCTAGGTGCTGATAAACTGCTTATAATAGAGCCAAGAATACAAAACATGCTCTGTAAAGGTTAGCTATAGATACAATTATCATCATCGTCTTTATTATTTCATTTGCTATGTCTCTCAAATTCATATTTGCATCCCCTGTGAGCTTAATATGACCATCTTCATTTAACAAATGGGAAAGCATAGCATTAAGGTGTTAATGATTTATTTATAAGGTAACAAAGCCAATAAGTAAAGGGATTAAACTTTCCATTGCTCTTAGGGTCAACACCAAGTTCTCAACAAGATGCACATGACCTCGTGCTGTCTGGCTGTTCTCCATACCTTCAGCCTCAACTCATCCCACTCTCTAGTATTCACTCCCTCACATCCTCTGCACTCTGGTAATGGTGGGGAAAGCACCGGCATGGCCATCTTTGAGGTTCCTCAGGTGTGCTCCTCTCCTCCCACCATAGCACCATCCACACGCACTTGTCCCTCCACCTGTAACTGTTCCACAATCCACTCCTTTTCTCCTTGACCCAAGTCAAGTTGAATGACATCATACTTGACTCCAGTCCAAGCCAGGTCCCCTTCTTACACATTCTCATAAAACTGGATACCTCTCCTTCCTAGTGCTTATCTCAGTGTGTAACTACATGCTCATTAAGTATGACTATTTGACTGATGTCTGAATCTTCCAATAGATGATTATCTTCATGAAGACAGTGCTCATTATATCTCCAGATTCTTGGCACACATAGGCAGTAGAAATAATTGCTAAGCAAATACGTAAAGCCCACTGTTTTTCTCACATGGTTCTTTCTTCCCCACAACATTCCTACAACTAAGGAAGGTTTCAGTTTATATTTAGAAAGAAAAACAGGAGTTGGCCACTTAGCTTATTAGTATTTTCTTGAAGCTACCATTAGAAAAGGGTTCATCTTGTAAAATTCTTAGAGCTAAGAAGAGAGGTGATCTAGGATGTTATCAGCAAACACAAGACCTGAGACTAAAACTGAGCTGGAGACACCTGAAGAAGCCCTGCCCGAGCTCCTCTTTCTGCATGCTAATGTTCACAGTCTGCTGAGGCATTGCTAGGCTTCTCTGCCTGCCTTGATGAGGCTTTCTCCGGGAACAAAGCCAGCCTCTGTGGCCTTCTGAGCTCCATGTGGTGAACACCAGTTGTCACCGTGGGTGACACTAGCCTCAATTTCTTCTAATCTGTCTGGAGCCCACATTGACCTCATGGGCTTGAAGGCATCGGCCTCAGTGATGGTTTCTGACTGTGGGATGATGGTGAGCAGGCACCACAGGAACCTACACTTGTCTCACTTGTCCCTGCTGGAACTTGCTGCCTTTGTCCCACACCCTGCAGGGCAGCTGAAGTTAGGTGGCCTGTTTCCTACAGCAGCGCGAGAGGGCAGTCCCTGTGCTTGTAGCCTCTGGTGATTCCTCACCCTTGATCATTCCCAGCTCTCAATCTCTCAGTGGTCTCCTCCATCCCTCTGCCTGCTTTTGCTCACATTTAGACACCAATTTTTCTAGAGGACAATGAGCTCTGTCAATCCTAACTACAGACTCAGAGTTAGGAGCTTTGTAGTTCAGCTGCTCCAGGTGCTTTTACATTTTCTTGGTAGAAAATGATGCCTTTGGCTTGTTTGTTTTAAGACCTCACTTGCTTCCTTTGCTCAGGTCTTCTTAAGCACCAGGAAATGAAGACAGAAGGGCAGATACAGATACTTGTTTTTGAGATTTAGTTCCAGGATTATTATTTCATCTGGGGCTTTCAACAAACTCGCAAGGCAGGCATTTTAATCTCCATTTTATAGATGAAGGAGCAGAAGAATTTCAAGCTATTGCAAGTGACGTTCACAAAGGATGTCAGAGACGTAAAGGTCAAAAGACAGCAACCTGGCCCACAAATTCTCTCAAATCAACAGAAGCAATAACAATACAAAGACTTTTTAAAGCCTACTTTCGAAATTTAGAAAAATAATCCTTTTTCAAGGATAATATTACAGATTTACCTTCTATATGATGGTTGGTAGCACACGTACATATTTTCCCATTTTAACCTTACTCCAACTCTCTGAAACAGAATTAGAATGCACAGTTGTTTACTACATGGAGCTAAGGAAATTGAGGCTTAGAGGAGTTATAGGCAAATACAAGGTCACAAATGTGGCAGTAGAGCTTGATCTTAAACCAGTTCTGCATGGCTTTGTCACAGAAGGTCAACAGAGTAGAGGAGGGAGGAGACAGTGCACCATATGCTTGTCTTGGAGAGGCAGATGGGGCAGCGATCCTTCGAACCAGCTTCTTGTGGAGCCACATATAACCTGGGAGGTAGTTTTGTTCTAGCTTGACCCTGATGTCAAGCCAGATTCTGGGGGGTAATTCTTATAAGTACTTACAAGTCAACTTGCCTTTTGTTTTTGGTCTAGAGAAACTGGCATAGTATGGGGAGGATGGAGAGAGAGAGAGAAGGCATGGTAGTTTCCACTTTTGTCCTAGACTTCTGATGTTAAACATGAACCTGGATATTGGAATAGAAAGACCTGTGCCCAGCTCTGGCACTCCAACTAATCACCTGTGTCACCTTGGGCATGCAGCCTTCCTACATCTGTTTCTCATCTGTAAAAAGCAAATAAAAGTTCTCATTCACAACTCAAAGTCTGCACTGGAAATTTTGAATGAAGTGAGGGCAAGTCAGCTCTCTTCTCTGGGCCTTAATTTCCCTAAATTTCTCCCCAAAATGGTAAGGCAGACTAGATGATCTCACCCAAGTACCATGCCAGGTGTTTCACATATAGTTCCTCATGTCATTTGCTCAACAAATCTGTGCATTCTGTATTATTATCCTCAATTTACAAATGAAGAAATTGAGTTCCAGAGTAATTAAGAAATCTGATCAAAATAGCACGGCTCATATAGAGAGCAAAGAATACAAACGAAGAAACTGAGTTCCAGAGTAATTAAGAAATCTGATCAAAATAGCACGGCTCATACGGAGAGCAAAGATTAAAACCCAGGACCAGGAACCTGCTATGTTATCAGACCCACACTTTCAATTGATAGATTCCCTTCTCTTAATTGTGCATGGGAGTAGCAATGGTGTAAAACCAGGCATGGGAGGAGAGACTGTATTAGTGACTAACTGATTAGGAAAGAAAAAGAAGAGAGGTCCAAGGAAGCATTCTTGCTTCCATTGATGGGACAGTCAGGGCAGTCTGGGAGGGGTGGTCATGCTCTTTGGGAGCCATGTCAACCCTGGCCACCTTCCCACTCACCTCCAGTCACTCTGCCACCACATTAGGTCTTACTTAATCAGGGAAAAATTCTTAGTCCTCTCCATCCCCAAGAGTCAGTTACGTACTCTTCTTCTGTGTTCTCATAGCAGCTTATGCTTATACCTACTATTTAGCACACTCTTTTTTAATGATCCATTTATTCCTCTTGCCTTTTCCCCAAGCTTCATATGCAGAGAGTGGATTTCATTCATAGTTAGAAGTCCAGTGCATGAAACAGCGTCTACAGCAATGCGTTCCTGGAATAAATGAATGAACATGGAAATTGAGCACATATTCGCTGCACACCATCAAGATCTTACAGCTCATTCTGTACCTAGATTATCTGTGAAGTCAGGGTTCAGCAGATCAAGATATCTCCTAATTTCAGGATCCTAAAAGCTGTGGGAACCACATGAGTTCTTTTCACACAATGACTCATGTTTACCCCAAGTTTCATTTTGAATTTAGAGATTCAAAGCAGAAAACACGCTTCTTGGTTAACTCACATTTCAACTAGGCCTCAACTGCCTATATTTGCATCATTTCCCTCAACTCTTTAGCTCTTCCTTGGTTCAAGACCCTCTTTCTCAACCTTTCCGTTTACAGTGCATTTCATGAAAGCATGGTGGTTTTGTAGACAATAAATCGACGCCCTTTACTTCCCAAAAGCTCTGATGTGGAAACCATATGGGTAACTAACTTTCTTCTCCTATATTTAAGATTTTTCTGAATCTGCTTGTAAATATTATTGGTCTCTGATCCAAAGGACCCATTCTGTACTACAGTAGCTTTTAAGGGATTTACCCTGGAATTTAGACCCATGACTTGACAGCCAGCCAAAGCAGCCAACAATGTATTCAGTAATAAGCAGTAGAAGTTGACTTTTCAATGTTTCTTTCTTCTTTTAAAGCCATTTGCAGTTAAAATATTTTCTGCAAAACAATTGCAATATAATAATGACTGTCCTTTATTCATTTGACAAACATCTACTGAGTGTCAAACATGCATTAGGTATTGTTATAGAAATTAAAGGTAAAAACAAACGTGAGACTCAGGCCTTGGCCTTGAGGCATCCACTAGAGGAAAGAGGCTTAAACAAAAGCAAACAAACAAAAAAACTACATTAAAATGAGATGAGCACAGTTGTCTCAGAAAATCAATACATACATCTATTAATATAATCTAGAAACCTATTTACTTGTACATAATTATTGCATAAACTGATGATCCTGAAACATTCTAAGGGAAACTTTGCTTACGAACATTCAAATTAAATTATTTCAGTCATTTTGTTTAAACCTATGAGGACTTTATTGTTATTGCTGTTCGTTTATTATACAAAAGGAAAAATAAGGCAACAAAAAATTGGCCTAGAATCCCACCTGTGGATTGCATTCTATTTTTCTTTTATTCTTTTCTTTTTTTTTTTCTTTTTTTTATTGTCATACTTTAAGTTCTGGGGTACATGGGCAGAATGTGCAGGTTTGTTACATAGGTATACATGTGCCATGGTGGTTTGCTGCACCCAACGGCCCGTCATCTACATTAGGTATTTATCCTAATGCTATCCCTACCCTAGCCCCCCACCCCCTGACAGGCGCCAATGTGTGACATTACCCTCCCTGTGTTCATATGTTCTCATTGTCCTACTCCCACTTATGAGTGAGAACATGAGGTGTTTGGTTTTCGGCTCTTGTGTTAGTTTGCTGAGAATGATGGTTTCCAGCTTCATCCATGTCCCTGCAAAGGACATGAACTCACCCTTTTTTATGGCTGCATAGTATTCCATGATGTATACATGCCACATTTTCTTTATCCAGTCTTACGAACATTCAGATTAAATTATTTCATTTTGTTTAAACCTATGAGGACTTTATTGTTATTGCTGTTCATTTATTATACAAAAGGAAAAATAAGGCAACAAAAAATTGACTGATAGGCATTTGGGTTGGTTGCAAGTCTTTGCTATTGCGAACGGTGCCACAATAAACATACGTGCGCATATGTATTTATAGTAGAATGATTTATCATCCTTTGGGTATACATCCAATAATGGGATTGCTGGGTCAAATGGTATTTCTAGTTCTAGATCCTTGAGGAATCACCACACTGTCTTCCATAAAGGTTGAACTAATTTACACTCCCACCAACAGTTTAAAAGAGACCAGCAAATAAATAATGCAATCCAACACTGTTGGTGGGATTGCATTCTTTATTTGCTGGTTCTCTTTTAGGATCTAGTGATCTGGGCCAGTGAAGAGTTGCTCTCACGGCTGGGCAGTGCTGACAGCTCTTTTACTTTCAGAAGGAAACAAGAGACAAAGAAAGCTGGGGAATTCTAGAAAAATTTCTACTTCTAGTTTCAATCCTAATTCTTCAAACCAAACTGAGAATCAGAAAAATTTACAGGAAAATGGTACCTGAGAGATTATTTTTTCCAATCTCTTCTTTTACTGATGAAGGAGTCTAATGCTCAGAGACAGGCAATATCATGGCCCAGATGGGACAGTGATGCTGGTAGGGGAAGCCCCATATGGAGAGAGGCAAACTCATGTCGTTTCTCATGGTTTTTGTTGTTGTTGTTGTTGTTGTTTTGTTTTGTTGAGACAGGGTCTTGTTCTGTCACTCAGGCTGGAGTGCAGTGGCATGATCATAGCTCACTGCAGCCTCAACCTCCCAGGCTCAATCGATCCTCCCATCTCAGGCTTAGAAGTTGGCTGGGATTACAGGTGCATGCCACCACGCTGTCTAACTTTTGCATTTTTTGGAGAGATGGGATTTTGCCATGTTTCCCAGGCTGTTCTCATGTCTTTTGTCCAAAGAAGAAAAGTAAAAATGATACAGACAATTTAGGTGTGATGGGTATATACTTCAGATTGGGTCATAGAAAAATATTTTGGGTGTTTTATTTGAAAGCTGAAAAATAATGAATGAAGTTGCCTGGATCATAAAGAAAATGGGTTAAGCAAATTTGAACTTACTCCCTTCTATTTTTAAATCTCACAGCCAGAGCACACTACAGAGCTCTAGATCTACCAGTCATTTCTACCTGTAGATTTCACAGTCATATCTGTCATATCCCAATCTTAGTCATTATCTCCATCTCTTCTCAGGGAATGGAACCACTACCTGTCCAATAGCCAAGCCAGAAACCTAAAATTCATCTTGGTCTCTTTCTCCAGCATCTTTCACATCAATCCAGTTCGAAGGGCAGTCTACTTTCAAAGTGAGAATTATATCATACAGAGAACTGGAATCAGAAGAAGAACGCATAACTATATTGCTCATATCCCAGAACAGAATGCCTTTCTACTATTTTATGTTGCCGTTTTCTTGTTTTTTTGGTTTTTTTTTTTTACTTATTCCACTTGTAACAACCATTCCCATTAAGCAATGGGATCTAACGCAGGTCCATGGTGGGTTTCAGAGAACACTAAAGCTACAAAAACAAAACACAGACATGCACAAGGAAATGGGCACCACGATGACAGCCAGCCAAAGTGGCAAACAATGTATTAAATACTGTGAAGTATTCAGACACTAAAATTCATAGGAGGAGTATAAATATTCACATATATGCTAGAATAAAACAGGGAATCTCTTAGGATTAAGAGATTATAAAAAAAATGACCAGGCAGATTTGAAAAACAACTTAATAGTTTTTCTAAGAATCAACACTAAAACATTCAAAGTGAGTTGACCACTGGATATAAATAAGCTGAAGGTTGAGTATTTATGATGCAGCACAGAAAAACAAACTGCTGCAAACTATTAAATAAATAGCAAGAGACAGAGAATGAGGGAAGTGCAACATAAAGCAAATCAGAGTTTGGGGAGGTTTGCATTGAGAAAAGGGGACAAGGCAAAGTTTGAAGTCACAGTGACAAATTTTTCAAGACTGATAAAAAATGGAGTCTTCTGAATTCAGGCAGCCCAACTCAACATACCTCAAATAGAATACATTTAAATTATCTAGACACAGTCTCATGAAACCAAAAGCCACTGAAGACAAAAAGAACTTAAAAGCATCAGAAAGAAAGTGCAGATTCGCTACTAAGGAAAGATAATTGTACCGATAGTAACTCACTACATCAGCAATGGAAACGAGAAGACAAGGAAGTACTATCTTCAAACCGTTAAGAGACAACAACTGTCAGCAAAATATCTTTCAAGAATAAGAGCAAAACTTTAAGACCTAATATAAGCAAGCCTAATAATGTTTACTATCCACAGATACATAGAAAACAAACTCAAAAATACAGTCTTCCGAAAGAAAGAAAATAACCCAAGAAGCAAGGTCTTGGAAGAAGAAATAGTGATCAAAAACAATGATATGGGGGCCGGGTGTGGTGGCTCATGTCTGTAATCCCAGCACTTTGGGAGCCTGAGGTGGTCAGATCATCTGAGGTCAGGAGTTTGAGACCAGACTGGCCAACATGTTGAAATCCCGTCTCTATTAAAAATACAAAAATTATCTAGGAGTGATGACACGCACCTGTAGTCCCAGACACTTGGGAGGCTGAGGCAGGAGAATTGCTTAAACCCAGGATTGTGCCACTGCACTCCAGCCTGGGTGACAAAGCAAGACTCTGTCTCAAGAAAAAAAACAACAACAAAAACCAGTGACATGGGTAAATCTAAACAGATATTGATGACAAAAACAATAATCATAGTAAAAATATCTGATTCATGGGGTTAAAAAAAGAGGAGAAACTAACATAATCTTGATAATTATATTCAGAAGGGGAATGATGGGAATAAAGAGCCTAATATTGTTTAGGAGGAAGGTAAAGCTATGAATTAACTTTATAATGTGCCAATTTAATTATTATAATTTATAGGCTAATTAATATAGATTGTTTAATTTTCAAATTTCTTAAGTTGAAATGAAATAAGAAATAATCTATTCAAAAAACGTAAGAAAAAATGTTATTCAAAATCAAGACAAATAGAGTGTAGACAAAAACAGACTATGAAATAAAGCTTATTATAGTGATAATATGAAATACAAAAATTATTAAGATCTATTTTTAAAATATAGAGATATATTCTCAAGAAGAGTCTCTCACACAAAACACAAAGTTCTATGAATAGTTCTATGTATACAATGTATCTTTTAACATAAGAAAAAGAGAAAGTTAGATTAAGCCCAAACTAGGGAGGCCCCTGAAGTTGCCAAGACTGAGTCTGAATTCTGCAAGTTTTCTGCCAAGTATGTTTCACTGAAAGAGAGAAACATTCTCATCACCTAAAGCTCTGTGTTCATGGTG
Organism: Macaca mulatta; assembly: GCF_049350105.2. Classification (NCBI taxonomy): domain Eukaryota; kingdom Metazoa; phylum Chordata; class Mammalia; order Primates; family Cercopithecidae; genus Macaca; species Macaca mulatta. The sequence goes on from NC_133418.1 coordinate 112,548,508, forward strand.
ATCTGTTCTGCTTCACTGACATCTTAGTGTGAGGCCTCAGGTTTTACCACTATTACAGTTGGCCTCACGCTGTCTTGAAATACATTCAATGGTTCATTTCTTCGCAGCAGAAGTGTCGTTCTTTGCCGTCCCATGCAGATGTCAGCAGTTATGGTTTCTCTTATTATCTCCTGGGAGGCAAAATGGGGCTGTGCTGACCAGCTATGTTAGCAAGATTCAAAATTTGTCAGCTCTGTGCCCAGAGACCTCTTTTCAGACCGAGAGTCCTTGGTGGTGCCCAAGTTCCAGGGGCATGGCTAATGTTTCAGGAACAGGGACCCTGGAAGACCCTTCAGTCAGAAGACCCCATTCTGTCTCAACTCCGTCTTTTAATATGCCTGAACTTTCTGAACTGAAGATTTCTGGGGAAAGACAGGTCATCAATGACTGTTCCATCCAATCTCTTAAAAGCCCTGTGAAGTAGGACGTTTTCAAAAATCCTCTATTTTCCAGGTTAGGAACTGAGACTTCATTTAGGAAGCCATTTTCCTGAGCTTGCACAGAGAGGGGCTTAAACAGAGCTGACGTATGAACCTGAACTTCTGAAGCCAAGTCTTGGTCCCGCTCCTGCATCAAGATGCCCTAAAATGATGCTGGGAAACAAAATGAAGCATGTTCAGAAAATGATCTGAATGTATCAAGCACTGGACAAATATCCATTAACTGTTATTGTCCCCCAAAGTCTTGTTTGCTACTGATATGAATTCTGCCTAGCCTGGTTAATTTATAAGCAAATACACATGCTCTGATTCCGGGAGGGTATTCAAGTAAGCCCTCCTTCCCTCCAACATTAACCTTGAAAGGCCGATGTAAACAGGATAAGAAGTTTATTGTCCTGACACACAGCTTCTATTCAAGGCATGGAACTGGGGAGGGGAGCCACCCTTTAAACTTTCTCAGAAGTTTAAGTTTAGGATCTTTGTCTGTTCATAGTTGATGGGGTAGAGGAAAGACAATCTATGGTCTCAAGACATTTGTAGTGGGTGCTGCCACCAGAGATGAGAAAGGATGAGAATGTGTTCTTGGAGGCCTGAGATGAGGTCACCTTCAGCAGATAAGCATACTCCCCCAGTCTATGGCCATGTGAGAAGAGGCTCTTTGTTAAGCTTCTGCCCCAGAAACACTTTCTGGATTCATTAATTATCTCCAGCAACCCATTGTTCAATTTATCTGATGCAGACCTGGTAAGCTTTATCCCGAGGGCTAAAAATAACAGTATAGTCAATTGACTTGAAAGAGAATAGAGAATTGATTTCTTATAGAAGCATTTCACAAATAGAAACAGGTAACATTTACCAAACGTGTACTTTACTCAAGCCAGGCATTATCTCATTTAATCATTTCTTCATTTAATCTTTACAACAGCCTTTCACTAGGTCAAGACTATTGTTATGTGCATTTTATAGCTAATAAAGCAAAAGCCCACAACTTTCTCAAGGTCAAGACTCAAACTCAGGGTTACCTAATTCAGGGCTGTCTATGCTCTTTATGTCAAGTGTTGGTGATTACCCAAAAACAAATTCCCATTTGGGTAGGTTAGTGGCTTCCTGGGTTTTGAAAAGACTCCTCTCCCAGGGGTGTGAGGGTGTGGAGCAGCCGGTGCTTGCCTTGCCAGCCTGGAGCTGCGAGCCAGACACCTTCCCGATCCTCTACCCCAGCTGAGTGACTCTGAAATTTATGTCCTGGGCTCAGTTTGTTTGTTTTCTATGAGGAATGACATGGAAATTGGCTATAGAACTGAATCATGTCAAAAGTTAAAGAAAGCTGAATGGCTTCAAGCACAACAAACTTTTGATGGTTTACAAATGGGGAATAAACAGCGAAAGTGAAGAAAAGGGAATAAAGAATAAAAACCTGTAATTGGCAGAGACGTATAACAGATGAGTAACAGGAAATGCTGGAAGGTAAGGTTCAGTACTTAAAAAGGGAGTATCTCAGGAAAGATCTTTATCATAGAAAACTTTATCATAGTGCTTCCTTTCATTTTGGGTTATGAAAGCTAAAATAAATAGTCTTGTTTCAAGAAAACAGTTTTCTTAAAGGGCAAAGAGCAAATGTATTAAAGTGTACTTAGCAGACTTGGCAAGTGATTTAAAGGGAAAGTCCTACTCCTTCTGGATTGATGACCTGCACCTACATACCCATTGCTGGCATCGGCATGAACATTTGACTGCGTCAAGGGTCCAGTTTGATGTCTTGGAGCATCAATTTTCTAACTTAATATTGGGACAATAGTCTTATATGATTGTTGTGCTATAGGAAATAAAATAATGATATAGGAGTTAAGAGAAATTATTTATGCAGATAGTGAGAATAAGGAAGTCCTCAGTGAGGTTTTCCTTTTAATAAAAAGCAGCCCTAAAATCATTCTTTTTTCCTAACACAAAGCAGCCTGTAAAATGGAGCTAAAGACATAGATAAGTAAGTTGGAAGCTTGCGTGGGTGAATGCCAGCAGCTGTGCCAATAGGAAAAGGCTACCTGGGGCTTAGGTGTGTTCAACACGGCAGCTTCATCTTCCCTTTTGTTTGTCAGCCCTGTGTGCAGTGAGGAGCAGACAACATGGGGCAGGCCACATAGAAAACCCATCAGCACAATAAAAGATGATGGCGGGGTAGCCAGCTTCTTCGTAAACTATGTAAATATCACAATTGGTCCAACCAATCTTTGGGCCCTATGTAAATCAGACGCCACCTCCTCAGGCCAGCCTATAAAACCTCCCGCACTTCACCACAGAACGGAAGACCCATTTGGGCTCCCCTCTTTCTCTGCGGGAGAGAGAGCTACTCTCTGTTCTCTTTCTTTTGTCTGTTAAACCTCCACTCTTAAACTCACTACTTGTGTGTCCATATCCTTGATTTTCTTAGTGTGAGACAACGAACCTCTGTTACTTACCCCAGACAAAGACAGCGCTTCAATAACAGACGGGAAAAAACAACTGTAACGAATGTTTATTATGTAAAGAATCGGTTGCCACAAAATCCCTCTCTTTGTCTTTGACCCCTGAATCAGATACAGCTTCAAGTCCAGAGCACAGTTTCACAGTTAGCTACTGATGTGATTTAACTTTTTCAAAGACTGTATCTTCAATATTTTAGATTGTCAACCTGGTGTACAGATAGTAGTCCAGGTAATCCTAGGTAAATACTGTTTGCTGAAAGAGTTTTGACTGGTCCTATGCAGAACAAACAGCCTGAACCAGGGAAGGTGGGCATCCCTCTTAACATTTTTCCTTAGGGAAAAAAATATATATATCTCGAAGCATGGGTCTCCTAAAGGAGGTGGTAAAAGCTGCAATTCATACATTATGCTTGGGGCCAAATATATAATTTGTGATGCCCAGAGTAAAATGTTATCACAGGTTCCTCAGTTTAAAAAGCAAGATAAAAGAAGATCAGGCAAAGGTAATAAAATACAAAACTTTTTTCTCTAAGAAATATATTATTAATTATAAAACATGATAGGGGTAAAAGAAGTACATGACTAATGATATAAACTTAAAAATTACAAAAAATAATATTTCAGTGTCACAATTTTATTTAATACAATAAATACTTTATTAATTTGATGTCTTTCTTGAGCATAACATTTTTATGTCTTGCTTTTCTGCAAATTAGGACATCAGAATTTATACTTTTTGTAACTTCATTTTCAATCTGTATAATTAAAAGTAACATCAGTCACTCTTGAAAATGCAAGATAACAAATAATTTTTGATAATTTTTAATTTTCAGAATAATCTTTCTACTGATGGAACTGTTCTTGAAGCTGTTAAGAGTATGCTTAGGTTGTGACAATTCTGATACATTTTTTGAAAATATAAATTGTACATCTGGAGTTGATGGTTCCTAGAGAACATTTTTTCCAAAAAGATTTAACTCTTCATACAATCAGTTTCAGGAAAGTCTGAAATTAACTTAAAATACAAGGTCTTGCAGTGGTACTTCCTACAACTTGTGGTCATCATACAAGAAACTTAAAGTGACTTTATGATTTGTAGGTGATTCAAAATATCCGTCCATGCATTCTATCACTGTAGCTCCAATTACAATGAAAATTAATTTTAAAATTGTCTTCCTCATCAGTTCCTGGTTCATTGGAAGCTTTATTTGAAAATAGCGTTTTTTTCAGGTAAATATAGTAATCTTTAAATTTAATCTCTATTTCTAGACCGGTAGGTATTTGCTTTGCTATGTTAAGCAATTTTCAAAAGCATAGATTCTAAACTCTGAAGAATTTTAATAGCTGTCTTACATGTTTTTATTACAATGTCCATGTGTACATTTTTTTTTACTGAGGTAAAATTCACATCCCCTACAATTAATCATTTGACATTATACAATTCAGTGGTATTCGGCGCATTCACCATGTCGTAAAACAACTACCTCTCTCTAGTTTCAAAACCTTTGATCACCACAGAAAAACACTCCATAACCATTAAGCAATCATTCTTCATTCCCTGCTATTCTAACTTGGAAACCATCAATCTGCTTTCTTTATCAAGTTTCCTATTCCGGATAACCCATATAAAAGGAATCATACAATGTGTAACATTTTGTGGTCTGGTTTCTTTCACTTAGCATAATGTTTTCAAGGTTTATCCAAGTTGTAGCATGAATCGGCACTCCATACCTTTTTAGGATTGATTAGTTGTATGTAGATACCACAATTTTATTTTTGCTTTTATTCATTGATGGACATTTGGGTTGTTTCTACCTTGTGAATACAGCCGTTGTAAGTATCTGTGGAAAAGTTTTTTGATATTGTTTAAATACCTGTTATCAAGTCTCTGGGGTATATAATTAGGGGTAGAATGGCTGATCATACAATAATTCTAAGTTTAAATTTCGAAGAACCACCAAACTGTTCTCCACAGTAACTGCACCGTTTTACATTCCCACCAGCAAAGTACAAGGATTCCAATTTCTCCACATCCCTGCCAATACTTGTGATTTTCCTTTCTTTCTTTTTTTTTAATACTCATGCTAGTGGACGTGAAATGGTTCTCGTGGTTTTGGCTGGTGCTGTTGAATCTCTTTTCGTGTACTGGTTGGACGTGTGCATATTTTCTTGGGAGAAATATCTACTCCAGTCTTTGTCCATGTGGGAGATTGTTTTACTTTTTATTGTTAAATTATAAGAATTCTTTATATAATCTGGATACTAGGCCTTTATATCAGATATATGATTTGCAGACATTTTCCACGATTCTGTAGAATGTCTTTTCACTTTCTTGATAATGTACTTTGATGCACAAATATTTTTAATTTTTATTAATCCAGTTTGTCTAGTTTTCTTTTGTTGCTTAAGCTTTTGATGCCAAATCTAAGAATCCATTGCCAAAGAAAAAGCCATGAACATTTACCCCTGTGTTATTTGTACTAGCTTTGTTGTTTCAGCCCTTATACTTAGGTCATTGATTAATTTTGAGTTAATTTTTGTATATGGAGTGAAAAAAGGAGTAAAACTTTATTCTTTTGCATATGGTTTTTTAAATTGTCCTAGCACCAATTATTTAAGAGTCTATTCTTTCCTTGTTGAAGGGTCTTGGCAACATTGCTGAAAATAAATTGGCCATAGATGTTTGGGTTTGTTTCTGGACTCTCATTCTGTTACATTGGCCTATATGCCTATTCTTATGCCCGTGCTCTGCTGTGTTGATTATCACAGCTTTGTGGTAAGCTTTGAAACTGAAAATTTGTGAAGCCTCCAATTTTGTTTGTATTTTGTTTAAATATTGTTTCAGCTATTTGGAGCACCTTGAAGTTCCATATGAATCTGAGAATTTGCTTTGTCATTTCAGGGGAAAAAGGGCCATTGATGGGGATTACATTGATTCTGCAGATCTTTTTAGGGAGTAGTTTCTTTACAACATTAAGTGCTCTAATTCATAAATATAGATTATCTTTTTACTTGTTTACTCTTTAATTTATTTCAGAAATGTTTTATAGTTTTCAGTGTACAAGTCTTTCACTTCTCTAAAATTTATTTCTGGGTATTTTATTCTTTCAATATTAGTGTAAATGATTTTATTTTCTTAATTTCCTTTTTGAATTGTTCATTGTTGGCATATAGAAATGCAAATGATTTTGGTGTGTTGACCTTGCATCCTGAAACTTTCCTAAACTTATTAGTTCTAGTAGGGGTGTGTGTGTGTGTGTATACTTCGGGATTTTCTATGTAGAGAACATGTCATCTGCAAATAGAGATCATTTTACTTCCTTTCCAAATTGGATTATTTGTATTTCTTTTTCTGTTTCTTGCCTAATTTTTCTGGCTAGGACTATCAGTATAATACTGACTAGCAGGACTAGGCAGTACTTCCTAATGAAGAGTTTTAGTGGATTTCAAACTCCTTTGTTAAAATAGATAAAAAATGCTACATCTTCAGATGAGTTTGCAGTAACGATTGACATCAAGAAAGGCTGACATTTATGAGCTGAATTCAAATGCAAAAAACGGAAAAAGAAAGTTTTACGTAATTGATAATTGGGACTAAAATATGTATATCAATATTTAAAGAAAAGTCAAGGATGCATTTCTTCCATTTAGATCTATGTGTTCCTATAAAGAAAACTTTTCAGCTATAATATTTTTTAAAAAAAACTATTAAATAACATGAAATTAAAATCAGATTCTCAATTACTAAGTGAAAATAATTAAAATAATGCTTGGTAAATAAGCGTAGTCAATCATATTGTTCTCAATAAAAATGGTATTAATTTAAAAAGTTAATCAAAATATTCTATTGAGTTGAAAAAATAAATCATTTTACTGTTATGTATCTTACTTTTTTAAAGTATACTTACAAAATGAATTAAACTTACTTATAATAAATGGTATATTGGGCTGTATGTTCAAATATTTTTCCTAATAGTGTTGAGTGATCAAAAGGCTTTAGAGACTATTGCCAGAGACATTTATGTGTATGATTTATCTATAATACTAGGCCATTAACTCAAAGAAATCAGTATTCATTTCTGATTCTTTTCTAACCCCCACAGCACATGGCACAATACCTTGCACATGGCAAATGATCAGTAATTACTTGTTCAACAAATGAAAGAATAAATTCACAAGACGGTGTAGTTACTTACCGGCAAGTAATGGTTGACCACCCATCTGCTAATTCTTAGTGAAGGAATTGTTTTCCTGCTTACTACACTAATTTTATTGTAAGTCATTGAAGTCAGTCAAAATGTATAAATTTCCTTCCAACTTCTCTACTCCAGGCCATCCTGTCAACATGTCTGCATTATTCTGTCTACCTAGTAGGTATTCACTAAATATATGCTAATTTAATTCAGTTGCAGTTTTATAATGAGACAGATGTAAATATTTCCATAAAAAACAAAGATCATTCAGTTGCAGTTTTATAATGAGACAGATGTAAATATTTCCATAAAAAACAAAGATCATTAAAAATTAAATGATATGACAAGAAAAAAAGAAATGCTTAAAATAATACAATGAAAGTATTATTTTCTGTCTTTCAGTTTAAAAGCTTTTCAGAGACTGTTTTAACTTTAATCTTTGAGTGTTGGAGAAGAGACACGGGTGTGTGCTGGAAAATAGCTCTCCTAAAGCATTGTTCAGGCAACGGGTTCTTGTTGGAGGGAAGGGAAGATTTTTTTAATTTTCAGTTCAAATATGTAAGCAACTCAAGATGACATCTTCCTAGCTCCTGTGCTCATGTCTGGTTCATAAGGACAACAAGATACAACAAAGAATTTTCACAAAAATTACGTACTTCTATTGCTGAAGTCCTGGTGAAGGGAATGTCTATTTTCAGCAATGCTGGTATAGGTGATTTGAATGAACTCCTCCACCCAGGACAACCTGCAAATTAGAAAGAATCCTTAGAAACACAAAGCCATTCCAAAATGATGAGAGACATAATTGACATAATGAAAAGACCAATATAATAAAGATGCAAAGAATTGCTACTTACCAAAATCAGCTACAAATTTGATTCCATACCAGCAAAAACTCCCACTAGTTCACTTTTTAGTCGAAAAACGTCCTCAAATCATTTTTCAGATCAACTGTTCTAATACATAAAGATGAATAGGTCACTGCCTTGTTTAATACCTTTTACTGCCTCCCCATTTCCCTCAAGAAAAAATACAAACTCCTTAAAAGAGTTTCCTGGCCTGGCTCCTGCCTCCTTCTTCAGTCTGGGCTCACCTTCCTATCCTGAGGAAGTGGCACCTCTAGGTGTTTGAAGAAGCGGTTTCTTCTTTCTGGAGGGTTTCTATTTTCCCTAACTTCCTTGACAGATACCTCCTAACTGATCTCTCAGAATTCAGCTTATGTGTCACCTTCACACCAGGCAGTTTGGGGAGCCTGTTCTCTAGATTCTCATGGTTCCTGTACTTAATTCTACCATGGCATGTACTTCCTCTGTGTGCTGCCAACATTGGTGACTGCCCCATCTCCAACATTTGTCAGTGGGCTCTCTGCATTTTCTCAGCTGGCATAGTGTTGTCACATAAGATGCTAAATAATTACTGAAAGGGTCAATGAATGAACAAGTGCATGAATTCAAGCAGCAAAAATACATTGATTTGTTTTTGTCTCCAAAGACAAGAGCCCACTGGATGCCGATATAAAGAGAGTGATTTTCTGCTGCTGAGTAAATAGTTTCACCCCCCATTTTAAGTTTTAATTGGCTAAAGGCATACCTAGACGTCTATATTCCATCTATTCATCCAACCAACAAATATTTATTTATTACTTGCTATGTTCCACATGTGGTATTAGATCGAACCATATGAAATTGTTGACATTAGATCATTTAAAACATTTTCATGTGGTTCAACCTCCTGTAACCACTGTAGGGGAAAAGTACCTCTCTGGTCTCATCCTCATGGAAATCAGGGTGTGTAACAGACAATTCTCATACAATGTAGTACATACAGGTACTCCTAAAATGATTCTCTTTTTGAAGTTATATCAAATAAAATGCTAATAGCTCTTTGAATCAGGAAAACATTGACCTCATAGTCATTTGTAATCGATTAGTTCACAAATGTTGGCTATTGAAGAGTCAACGTTTTCCAAGGCAGATAATGGAAAATAGCATTATCTGTAGACCAATGGAGAAAATATCTGCCAGGTTCGCCTGCTGGAAGATAGCGTGGTAGTATATTTGAAAACCCAAAGACCCTAAGTACAATATCTTATAGAAGACGTAATGAGCACTGACAATATGACAGAATTTTATGTTGACTTAGAGCAGCCCCAGTCCCTGCCTAATGAATTTTCAGTCCAAGTTCTATGGGCAATCCTGAGAGAAGATAAAAACACACTAGAGGGGAGATGAATGCCTGTAATGAAGTGATCCCAAATGGCTCCTATCACAAATGGGGCTCCAGGAACCTCAGCACTGCTTTCGGGCAGCAGAAATGAACTTTTAAAAGGTGTTTTTCTTGTTAAAATTATACCATAATAGCTCTCTAGATTTCCTTTCAGCCCACTACCTCATGGACACAGCTGGAAGCCTGGGAAGCCCGTTGGTGTGATCCTTTTCATCCCCTTCATTCCCCACCAGAGTGCTATGAAAACTGAAATTCGGGCTTAAAAAGGCTGTTTTTCTTCCAGTTCATGTAGGAGGTGAGGCAAATCAAATTATTCTATGTGTCTAAGGACTCCAGCTTCCTAAGGTATAGACGGGTTGATTGAGCACAGGCCTGGGCACAACCGGACACTCAGTAAACCAAGTCATAACCGAAGTATGAGAATTAGAAAGACATGAGTTTGTATGGTGGTGTTGTCATAAAGTCATACTGTATTAGTCCACGTTCACACTGCTAATAAAAGCATACCCAGGTAAATTTTAAAGAAAAAGAGGTTAATGGACTCACAGTTCCATGTGGCTGGGGAGGCTTCACAATCATGGTGGAAGTCGAAAGGCACGTCTTAAATGGCAGCAGGCAAGACAGAATCAGAGACAAGCGAAAGGGGTTTCCCCTTATAAAATCATCAGATCTCATGAGACTCATTCACTACCATGAGAACAATAGGGAGTAATTGCTCCCAAGATTCAATTATCTCCCACTGGGTCCCTCCCACAACACATGGGAATTATGGGAGCTACAATTCGAGATGAGATTTGGGCAGGGACACAGCCAAACCATATCACATACGGTGTAGAATCAGAGCCTAGACCGGGTGTGGTGGCTCACACCTGTAATCCCAGCACTTTGGGAGGCCAAGGCAGGCAGATTACCTGAGGTCAGGAGTTCAAGACCAACCTGGTCAACATGGTGAAACCCTGTCTCTACTAAAATACAAAAATTATCTGGGCATGGTGGTGGGAGCCCAAAATCCCAGCTACTCGGGAGGCTGAGGCAGGAGAATTGCTTGAGCCCAGGAGGCGGAGGCTGCAGTGAGCTGAGATCACACCACTGCACTCCAGCCTAGGTGACAGAGCGAAACTCCAACTCAAAAAAAAAAGAAAGAAAGAAAAGAATCAGAGCCTAAATTCAAATTCTTCTGTCACTTAATCTTTTTATGGCCTATACCTCACTGAAGTAGGTTTTCTTGTCAGAAAAGAGGGGGACAATAATACCTACCATAAATAACTGTGAATACTAAATAAAATAATTATTTTTGGAAACATTCAAACACAATGCCCATGGTCCAGTAATTTGGTGATTCACTCTCAATAAATGTGAACTGAACTCAAACGTACTGAAACTGCATACATGTCCCCTGGAGTAAATATTCACCTTCTCAGCAGCTTTCATGCATTCATTCCTTGAAGCTGGGTGAGTGAGGTGTGACACAAGGGAAAATTACAATTAGAAAAGTCCATCTGTCTTGGGTGTGATCCTTTGATAACTATAAAGTGTCCGTTAGCCCCACGCCACAATCTTTTGTTGGCAGAAGGATTGCTGATGATCTGAAAGCGCTTAGAATTGCACCTCAATTGCATCCTAATTATTAGGATCTTATTATGAAATTCTTCAAGATCAAAGCTAATAATTGAAGATTGTGCTATCAGAACACCTGGGGCATTGGCAAGAGGAACATTTAGCTCTCATTTGCTTTGTGCTTTTATTTTATCATATAAAGTATCATCCCTGATAGACATGAACAAGTAATAAAACCTTACTAAGGACTTTTTATTTTTTTAAGACAGAGTCTCATTCTGTTGCCCAGGCTGGAGTGCAGTGGCACGATCTCGGCTCACTGCAAGCTCCGCCTCCCAGGTTCATGCCATTCTCCTGCCTCAGCCTCCCAAGTGGCTGGGACTACAGGTGCCTGCCACCATGCCCGGCTCATTTTTTTGTATTTTTAGTGGCGACGGGGTTTCACCATGACTAAGGATTTTTTTTAACCTTAAAATGGGTATGATAGAATTGTAAGGAATAATGAGAGTGATAAACATGAAGTCCTTAGAGTGTGTGGGACATGTTCAATGCTCAGTAAATGGCCATTGTTGCCATCGTGATATTGAAGGTAAGTAAATCTAGATGCAAATCCTGGACTTTATCATTACTAATTCTGTGACACTAGGGCAGTAAAACTTTCTGAACCCACTTTCTCATCTATACAAATGGGATTAATGCTACTTACCCTTTAGGATTGTGTAAAGATTAGAGAATGTGGAGAAAGTTCCTGGGCTTCATGGCCTTAGCAGAGTCCTTTTTTTTCCCTGCTGTAATCCTGTATCTCACATGATCTGAGTTTATCACCCTCAGAATGTCCTTGAGAGAGTGACTCAGCAAAGGGAGTTCCTTAAGAAGCCCCCAACCAACACAAACTGAGTTCAGATAAGGACAAACCATTTCCCACAACACCAGCAGAGTCCTAGTTTCTTTTTCCCCTATCTTAAGAGCCATGTATGTGTTAAAAGGGGGTCAGGTCATGCTTGTGTGTCTGCCTCTCAGCTATTCTTCAAGCTCCCAAGGTTTGGCTCAGGGTTGTAAAATAATATTAAGTTCTGACAGTGTAAGAAGTGTGCCCAGAAAAAAAAATAACCAGAGCAGGAAAGAGAAGAAAAGCATTAGAAGGGTGCAGATGGGTTTTGCAGCTGGTTTTGCATTAGAAGGGGAACATTAGCATTAGACACAGGAAAACGTCGGCTGCGGAGCCCAAGTTTCCTTCACACAAAGGTCACCAGCTCTTCACCATGTTGCAGGTATGATGTTCCTTATGCAGTTTCTCGTTCCTCCATACCGAAACGTTTTCAGCTTGGCAGCATTTTCCCCTGCACTAATCCAACTCTCCTTGGAAAATGTCATCCTGTTTGAATTTTCATAGCTCAGTCGTCACTCAGACACCTGGGATTTCCGGATCAAAGCTGCCAATCCAGTGAAACTAGGAACCAGTATGTGTGGGAGAAGTAGTTCATTACTGTGGTCACCCAAGTGGGTTAATTTCAAATAAACGTCAAGCGATTTCTTTTCTGCCCATTTTCCTCGGTTTACTTTTAGTCTACATAGGCAAGGAAGTCTATCTCTTGCAGATTTTATTGGTGAGTAAGATGGTCAGTTCACATCAGTCCCTCATTCAGAAAAGGACTCAAGGTGTAGCTGCCCTTTTGCAAGGAATGGAGGAGATATGGTGGGATACCGATGGGAACTGTCAGGTCACTATGTGCATCATCCCTGTAGAAAAGACTGTCAGATAAACTGGAAGGAAATTACCACTTCCCGAGCTTCCACTCTAAGCCAAGCTCTTCACAGGCATAAGAGGCTAAATAAATTGCCTAAGGATAAAGAGCAAAGAAGTAAAAAAATGCTCAAGACAAGCTGATCTCAAATCTCATTTTTTTGTCCTTGTACCATATAGCCGGGACCATATGGGACCAATTTTAGAGATAGTGTCTTGGTGGCAAGACCTCAATTTAAAATGCAGTGTAATCAGGCATAATTTTTCCAATCTTGATGTCTTTTGTGGACTTAGAGATGATGAGTAGGCTCCACAAAACTTGCCCTAAGCATTAAAACACACAACACAGCAAATACTGTGTTTGGAAAACAGTGCTCAGTTTTATGCAATTTGCTATTTATTCTGAGACTCACACACAAGTTCTTTAATTAATGCCCTGTGATCTGATGTAGTTTTGTTATACCTGAAACTGGTCAATTTCTAAAGAACAGAAATTTATTTCTCACAGTCCTGGAGGCTGGAAGTCCAAGATCAAGGTGACAGCAGATTCGGTGTCTGGTGAGGGCTGTTCTCTACATTCAGGATGACACCTCTTGCTGTGTCTTTACATGGCAGAAGGGATGGAAGGGCAGAAGGGGCCTAGATAGTACCTGGAGCCCTTTTATAAGGACATTAATCCCACTCATGAGGGTCGAGCCCACATGACTTAATCAACTCTGAAATGCTCCACCTCTTAATACTATTACATCGGGTCTTAAGTTCCAACTATAAATTTAGGAGGACACATACATTCAAACCATAGCAAACTCTAAATAATCCACAAAAGAGGGGTCACATGAGGGTTAAAGAAAATAAGGTCTTGGATATGAGAAAAGAAAGTATCATTATTCACGTGCAAGGAAAACAGCCAGAACTCATCCCAAGAAGCCAAAATGGTGAAAAAGAAGGGGATTAGAGAATTTGAAATACTCTGATTCCAGTGGGATCAGCCTTATCTGATGCCCCAGCTTGATCTCTTTTCCTCCATTCTTGCCCTTGCCTATCCAACTTTCTCACAATCACCAGAGCTGACTTTCTAATCCACCAACCTGATAGCGTCACTCTTCTTTTGCTGTCAGTGGACTCTCACAAAGTATAGGAGAGGATCCAACATGAGAAGGAACTCTAAGAAGTTGCTTATAGCTCCCACCCCAGCCACCCTCCACTGCCCACCCCCCCAACACACACACACACAGATTTTCACACCACATCTTAATGCACCACTTCTGGGTCCTTATATTGCCATCAGCCCAAGCTAAAATAGCTTTTCTCCCTTTTCCAGACAAGGCCACTATGCTTGTCCTGTAAGAATCAACTCAGATGACCCCTCTCCTGGAATGTCTTCCACCTGTTATGCCAACACTGCGTAGACATGTCAAAATACATACCATCTTATATCGTAGTTTCATGCTCTACATCTCACCTCAGAATTTTAAATACTTTTACTAATATATTTAAGAAAACAGAAAACAAGACATTTTCTTTAATGAATAGAAACCATAAAAATAATCATAAGCAAATTATAGAACTAAAATGAAACAACTGACATAAACCATTAGTGGGTGTGTTTCAGAGAAGTTTGCACACAGCTTTAGAGAATTGGTGAACTTGAAGCTAAATCTATAACAGATAATCCAGGATGAAATCCAGAGAGAAATTGATGGAAAATAACAAAAAAGAAAAAAGAATATATGAGACATGGCAGAAAAAGAAAAAAAAAAACTAACATGCAAGTAATTGAAATTCCAGAAAGGAACAAAAGGGGCAAAAATCAATATCCGAAGACACAATGTATGCCAATTTTCCAAACCAATAAAATATATCCCAAGAAAGAAAAAACACAAATAAAATTCCATGTAAGCCCATTGTAGTTGGACTTCAGAAACACAAAAAAAATTCCTAAAATCTGCCAGAGAGAAAAAAATGCATGTTGCTTTTAATACAACAATAGTAAGAGCAGTAGGGAAGACAGAAGACCAGAAGGATGTTACTAAAAAGTAACTGCCAATCTAGAATTCTAAAACAATAAAAAGTCTTCAAAAAATGAAAATGAAGATACATACTAGGACAAATGGTCATTTAGATAAACAAAGCTGAGTTAATTTGTCACTAGCAGAAACTCACTTAAGGAAATACTAGAGGGGATTATGTTGGAAGAAGAAAAATAATCCCCAATGAAAATTCAGAGATGTAAGGTGGTGTGATGAATACTCGAAAAAGATTAATAAATAGATAAATATAGGCAATTATGACTGCAGAAAAAGATGACAATTAAAAATACAAAATATGAGAAGGGACAAAACATATCAAACTATCCTTAGTCCCCTGGATTATGATGCACTCAACATGTTTAACTTCAGTGTGTGAAAAAGGGATTATGTAACCATTGGGTAACCATCAAAAGAATGATGGAAGCATGTGCAACTAACGAGCTTGGGAGTGTGCTTTAGGGGGAATTATTTTAAAATACTTCATTAATCCAACAAATAGAAAGAAAGGACACAGAAGAAAATAGAAGAGATGTGAAAAATAGAAAACAAATACTAAGATGGGGGCTATAAATCTAAATATATCAGTACTCACATTAAATATGCATTTAGCAACTAAAAGACAAATGCCAGGTTATATTAAAATAAACTATACCTTGCTAATAAGAAGCATATCTATAATAAAAGAGTAAAGAAACACTGGCAATAAAAGGATAAGATCAACACCATACAAACTCTAGCTGAGCCCAAGCTGATGTCAAAGCATAAGATAAAAAGAATACCAGAGATGTAGTTACAATAGGGTGACCCCACTAGTAATACATAATTTTATTTTAAATTAACCAAAACTATAACCATAAAAAAATGAAGAAACTTAAAAGAAAAAATGGAAAAATCCACAACCATAAAGAAAGATTTTCATATATCTCTCTTAGAAATAATAAACGAAGCAAAAATAAATCAGACAAAATGGATACAGCAAATTTCAATATATGATTTTAATAACTCACCTAATTGACATATATAGAACAATACACCCCAAAATTCCAAAAATTTCAAACCATATACATAGAACATTAACAAAATTTGCCATATGCTGGGCCATACAGCAAGAATAAGCCAGTTTCAAAAGATTAAAAATCATATAGAGTACGTTCTCTACAACAGTAAAATTAAGCCAGATACAACAAAAAAAGATAATGATTAAAAACCTCCAAATATTTGGAAATTAAACAAGACACTACTAAATAATATATGAGTCAAAATGAAAATCACAACAGAAACTGAGAACTATTTTTAACTGACTGATAACAAATGTACAACATATTATTTACTGTGAGAGACTAGTAAAGGTATTATTAGAGGGAAATTTATAGCTAAATTAAGCACAAAATATTAAAAGAAAGTAGATAAGATCTATAACAGCAGAAATAAATGAAATAGAAAACAAATAAAAGGATCACCTATGTCCCTTTTGAGGACTAAATTATTTTTCCCATGAGGATTTTACATGGAAAAGTTGCCAATCCTAAATCTTATCCAAAAGAATCTGCTGAAGTTTACTATTGTGTTCTTTAATCTCTTAGGGATTACATTTGCCTAGGCCATTGAGATAAAATAAATCTCTCTGTTCTCAAAGACCTACCTCGCATAAGAAACTAGGCTAGTCGCTTTTCCAATTTCGGTTTTATTATCTTTGTCTGTAATAACAGGAGAGTTAAACTTCACTGGATAATATCTAAGGGCTTGGTTGGACCTCAAATAATATGTGTGCCTGACTTCACTGCTATGATCAATAATTTTCTACCTCTTCATTTAGATTTATAGTTAACTGCTCAGGTTAATTTGAAAAATGTTTTCTAAACACCTATAATGTGAAAAGCATTATATACACACACACTAACCTTGGGTTAAATGTCAGGTGGAAAGAAAGATTGGTAAACAAGGCCGGGCGCGGTGGCTCAAGCCTGTAATCCCAGCACTATGGGAGGCCGAGACGGGCGGATCACGAGGTCAGGAGATCGAGACCATCCTGGCTAACACGGTGAAACCCCGTCTCTATTAAGAAATACAAAAAACTAGCCGGGCGAGGTGGCGTGCGCCTGTAGTCCCAGCTACTCGGGAGGCTGAGGCAGGAGAATGGCGTGAACCCGGGAGGCGGAGCTTGCAGTGAGCTGAGATCCGGCCACTGCACTCCAGCCTGGGCGACAGAGAGAGACTCCGTCTCAAAAAAAAAAAAAAAAAAGAAAGATTGGTAAACAAATGATTAGATTAATAATACAGTGTGCAATGTGCCAGAATAAGCCTATAGCATGTCAGCAGCAATGGTGGTCTGTGGACCTCCATAAAATCAATGTGAACACTGGCAAAAATCAGCGTGGTTTTTTCTTCCATTAAAATTAACATTTTCAGAACTCTGAAGATAACTCAAAGGTTTGCAGCAATCCTGCAGAGTATTTGAGGAAAAAAAAGAAAAAAGGCTGGATCTCAGTAAAGAAGACTGATTTTGACATTTTAACTATCCCTATTTCCATCCCCTTCTCCAATGCTTTTCAGTAGTCTTGAAAGCCAATAGCTTCACAACTGGGTTAGCTACGGAAATCAGCAGGCTAGCAGTGACTAGAATGAGCACAACTGGTTTGAAATGCTCCAAAAGCCTCATGCGCCAGAGAATTGTCACTATTTGTCCTATCCACATATGCTTGAACAGCTCAATTTTCAGGACTTGCCTTCATTTGACCTGACTCAAGGATTGCTCTGAGAAAAAAGACTTACCTCTAAAGTGTCAAAAAAAAACAACCAGTGGCAATAGTTGTTTTTAAACAGTGTCTCTAAACAGGTAAGTAATGTACTAAGAACACAGGACTATTAATATTTTAAAAAATAAAGATAACGAAAATAGGGAAAAAATTACAGTGAACGAGTCAACTCTTAGACTCGTAGTTTACATTTTCATTCAAGTTTTGAAATTTCAACCAGATCAATTTGGTTTATCACAAGGATTTTGTACAAGCCCCATCTCCACATGTCACCATTCCCACTAATAGGGATGACAGCTTGTCAGTAGCACATCTCAGCTCTCTTTCATGTTCTGTCTACGCAGAGAGGGAAGTCATAGCATTGCCATGCCTTTACAGTCACTGAGCAATGAGGGCATGTTTATATCAAGGCAATCAAAACTGGGTGGGGGTCTAGGGGAGGGATAGCATTAGGAGAAATACCTAATGTAGATGACAGGTTGAAGGATGCAGCAAACCACCATGGCATGTGTATACCTATGTAACAAACCTGCACATTCTACACGTGTACTCCAGTAAAGTATTAAAAAAAAACAAAAAAAACAAAAAACAAAACTTGCTCTCCATTTTTCAGACTGGGGCTGGGGGCAAATTTTTAACTCAAGTAAATTATTTTTCCCTAGAATAAAAAACATTTTCTCTTTATTATAAATTACTTGTAAAATAAATTAGTAGAAAGACTCATTGATGAAGTGAAGCATATCTTTGGTGTACTGGGTGGAGTTGGAAACGTTACTTAACCTCTCTAGACCTTATTGTCCTCTGAAATATGAGGTAGCAAATTACACTAGCACATCTAAAAATTTTATAACACGTAAGTTTTGTTTTTGAAAAGTGTCCCATGATTAAGTAAGTCTTAAAACTACGTTCTCTTCCTTAAGATTCACCCTGTACCTTTTTTGTGTTAAAGGCTCAGCAAACCTATTGATGTTCAGTGGATTACATTTTTGGGGAGTACATTCTAGATGAGAATATTTCTCAGCCCTCTCGAAACTCTCACTTTTCTAGGAACACTAACAGAAAATATGCTAAGTGGTTTCATTAGTTACCAGCATAAAGGCCCACAGAACTAAAATCCCTTTCTGATTTACATGTTCCTTGTATTTAAAATGAGATTCTCAAAAGGGAAAGACAGAAGGAATGCAAATCACCTGACAATCTGATGAGGCAGTGTCACGCCAATCGTTTTCAGTTGAGAAAACTGAGGCTTAGAAGTCAAATGACTTGCTCAATGTCATAAACATTTGGTAAAAAAAAAAAAAAAAAAAAAAAAAATTGGGCCAGGCATGGTGGTTCATGCCTACAATCCCAGCACTTTGGGAAGCCAAGACAGGCAGATCACTTGAAGCCAGGAGTTGGAAACCAGCCATGGCCAACTTGGCAAAACCACATCTCAACTAAAAATACAAAAAAAAAAAGCCAGGTGTGGTGGCATGCACCTGTAGTCCCAGCTACTCAGGAGGCTGAGGCAGGAGATTCACTTGAAGCCAGGAGTCGTAGGTTGTAGTGAGTTGAGATGCCACCACTGCACTCCAGTCTGGGCGACAGAGAGACACTCTGCCTCAAAAATTATTAATTATTTTTTAAAATTGGTTAAATTTTGTACCAAGAACTCTAGTTGGCGAGAAGCAATTTTGGGCCCATCTGAGGACTATAGAATCTCAATTTTGATAGCTACAAAAGCCCAATTGTTCCAGAAACCTTTCCACTTTCCCATTCTCTTGAATGAAGATTCCTGAGGGTTCAGAGGGACACAGAGGAGTGTATTTCTCAACTGTGACAGTTCATGGCTGACTCAAAAGAAAATATGCTAAAAAACAAGAGGGCTCAAAACTATATTTACTCTTTCCAGATTGATCAACAAACCACTAAAAATTATAATAGAAACCACAAGAAAAAAGGAGCATTAAGCTTTCAAGTTCCTGGTGGCATTAAGTAGCTAATTCCAAAAGCATAAAACTCTGTCTACAGTGGATAAAATCTTGTGTTAACAAGTGTCTTAAGAATTTTTGTTAATTAATTTTCTGTTTGAACATAGAACGGGAATAACATAATGGTTTGAGTGTTTTCTGGGTATCATTCACTTTTATACATTATCTCTTCTTTTGTGTAAATAGTAGGGTTATGTGAATACAGTTCAAAATTAAAGGGCATTTATTGGGTGACAGGTTTTATGCTAAAAACTAGATAAACAGTTTGAGACTATCATCCTTGACCCTCAGTGCCAAGTGGCACATGGTGGATCGACTGTGTAGATAGAATTTCATAAGAAAGAATGCCAGAAAGAGGGCAAGTACAGGTTCTGTGTTAGCCAGTGGAGAGCGACCTAACAGAGAAACATGAGGGTGGATGATGGCCGAGGAGTTGGGTAATGTTATTCAAGTTGAATGTTGAAGTATGAGTAAGTTTAGCCATAAGAAAAAGTGGCAGAAACAATCCCTGGGAAAACAGAAAGCTCCACGATATGAATTACCATGTTAGACATTGATTGCTCTATGTATCCAGGATTCCAGATATCTGCTCAGGCATCCACTACAACTACTGGTGTTCCCCTGATTCAGCCGCAGAGTCTCATGTGGCCTCTACATTGATGGGGACCACAGAGGAGACACATGGACTTCTGTCTTCTAATCTAAGGCCAGAAGTAGAGGCTGTCTGATGCAGTTTGGAGGTGTGTCCCAGCCCAAATTTCATCTTGAAATATATTCCTTAACGTTGGAGGTGGGGTCATGGGGAGGTGATTGGATCATGGAGGTAGTTTTCTTATGAATGGTTTAGTAACATCCTGTCAGGCCTCTGAGCCCAAACCAAGCCATCGCGTCCCCTGTGACTTGCACGTATATGCCCAGATGGTCTGAAGTAACTGAAGAATCACAAAAGAAGTGAAAATGCCCTGTCCGGCCTTAACTGATGACATTGCACCACACAAGAAGTGAAAATGACCGATCCTTGCCTTAAGTGATATCATTACCTTGTGAAAGTCCTTTTCCTGGCTCATCCTGGCTCAAAAATCTCCCCGACTGCGCACCTTGTGACCCCCACTCCTGCCGCCAGAGAACAACCCCCCTTTGACTATAATTTTCCTTTACCTACCCAAATCCTATAAAACGGCCCCACCCTTATCTCCCTTCGCTGACTCTCTTTTTGGACTCAGCCCACCTGCAGAGAGGTGATTAAAAATCTTTATCGCTCACACAAAGCCTGTCTGGTGGTCTCGTCACACGGACGCGCATGACACATCCACTTGGTACTTTCCTCATGATAGTGAGTTTTTGCGAGATTTAGTTGTATAAAATTGTATAGCACCTCCTTCCTCGCTGTCTTGCTCCTGTTCCCGTCATCTGATATGCCCACTTCCCCTTCACCTTCTGCCATGATTATAAGTTTCCACAGGCATCTTCAGAAGCGGAGCAGATGCCAGCATCTTTCTTCCTGTACAACCTGAAGGACTATGACCCAATTAAACCTCTTTTGTTTATAAATGACCCAGTCTAGGTATTTGTTTATAGCAGTGAGAGAACAGACTGATACAGAAAATTATTACTGTGGAATGGGGCATTGTTATAAAGATATCTGCAAATGTGGCAGTGACTTTGGAGCTGGGTAACAGGAAGAGGTTAGAAGAGTTTGGAGGGCTCAGAACAAAACAGGAAGATGAAGGAAAGTTCAGAACGTCTTAGAAACTGGTTAAATGGTTGTGACCCAAATGCTGATAGTGGTATGAGATATGAATATTGAAGGCCAAGCTGACAAGGTCTCAGATGGAAGTGAGGAACTTATTGGGAACTGGAGCAAAGGTCACTTTTGTCATGCCTTAGCAAAGAACTTGGTTGCATTGTGCCCCTGCCCCAGAGATCTGCAGAACTTTAATTTTAGAGTGGTGATTTAGGGGATCTGGTGGAAAAAATTTCTAAGCTGAGAAACCTTCAAAGTGTAGCATGGCTGCTTCCAATACCCTGTGCTCAGGTGCAGGATAATAGAAATGACTCAAAACTAGAACTTATATTTAAAAGGGAAGTGGAACATGTAAGTATGAAAAATTTGCAGCCTGGCTATGTGGTAGCAAAGAAAAGCCCATTTTCGAGGGAGGAATTCAAGCGGGCTGCAGAAATTTGCATGAGTAAAAAGGAGCCAAGTGCTAATAGCCAAGACAATGGAGAAAAGGCTTCAAAGGCATTTCAGAGACCTGATGGCTAATAGAACATGTGCTTGTGCATTTTTGTGCTATAAAAAAAGTCTCAGGTATAATTCCTAGAACAGTTAATATCAATAGATATAGCCCACATAAATAAAAGCACTATGGAATCTTCAGTAATTTTTAAGAGTAAAAAGGGTTGTAAAACCAACCCTTTGGTAACCACTGTTGTAGCTAATCAGATAAAATCTATGTTAGTATTTTATGTTAATTAAAAACAATCTATAAATCAAGCTTCTATATGATATCACAGTCCACTCCCAACTCATTTTAGGTCAGTGCATCTCAGCCTTGATTGTACGTTGTAGTCACCTAGGGAGGTTTAAAAACTACTACTGTCCTGATTTTCACAGCCTCTTAGCCCAGATATTCTTACTTAGTGGATATAGGGTTTCACTAGGGGATCTGGAGTTTTAACATCTTCCCAGATGATTTCGCTATGCAGCAAAATTTGAGAACCATTGTCCTGGAACAGGCGATGCTAGAAACACACATGTTTGGTGGGCAGGAGAGACACGGTTGTCATCACCCCCATGAACTCCCGGGGCCACAATGAAGTGGAGATGGACTATTCAGAACAGGCAGTCGGAGCTGTTCCAGGGCAGGCCTCCTTCCCAGGGAATTACTTCATAATGTATGTCGTTGGACTGGGAAGTGAGCTCTGAGGACTGAAACCTCAAATCTGGATTCTAGGTTCAAGCACCTCTCAAATGATAGCCCTTATTCACTCTATTCACTCTTCCCCAGCTTTCCTCGTTCATGCAGTACCATGACAACTTTGCCCATTAGTGATCATAACCCTCCCCATTGTGTCCTCTTCTAATTCTAAATTGATAAATTAAGAATCCATGTGGAACCGAATCTTTTTGCAGTCTGTTAAGTCAGCACCCCTGCCAAAACCAAGTGGGCTGAATCATCCTATGGCAGTTCCTAAGTGCTGCTCCCCAGAAATCACAGCCAGGCCTGCAAACCTGCTGTCTGTGTGTCAGGAGAGAGGAGACACCTGGGCCAGATCTCATGGTTGTCATGACAGCCAAGTCTAAAATAGACTTTCAGACACAAGAGCTGTTTGGCTGACTCTGACCTACATGTAAGCATAAATATTATTTGTGTTAGAAAGGAAGTGATCTTCTGTTTTCTTCAGAGAGAGATTCGGAAATTCAGGCTATAGATTTACTTCATGTGGATATTACAAAGTTTAGAAAGGACTCCTAAGTTGAGAAGATGATAATGGTTTGTACTTTTTATAATAATGTCCTTGTACAAAGTGACACTAACATTATTTATTACCACCTGGTTGCATGTTATGTATTCAGTCTGTATATACAAAAACACAATGTTTGTAAGCCTTGGGTGCAGAGGTGAGCACTGTTATCAATACTCTTAGTCATAAATCCTTTGTCACCTCCATTCATTCATAAGAAAAAAAGAAAGCAGAGAGACAAGCAAGGGGTGTTGGGGTATTTGCGGTAAGAAATGGCAGAGCCTAGAAAAAGCCTGGAAATAAGAAACCTGAAAATCCTTCATCTCCGCCACGGTTTGAATATTTTTCCCTACAAGCCGCATATTGAAATTTGATCTCCAGTGTTGAAGGTGGGACCTAATGGGAACTATTTGAATCATGGCGGGCCAGATGGCTCAGGAATGCCTCCCGTGGGGGTGAATGAGTTTTAACTCTATTCATTCCTGCAAGAGAGAGCCGGCTACTAAAGAAAGCCTGGTACCTCTCCCTCTCTCCCTTGCTTCCTTTCTCCCCATGGGACCTCTGCATAGGCTGGCTGCCCTTCTGCCATGAGTAGAAGCAGCCTGAGGCCATCACCAGATGCCAGTATTGAACCTTCTAGCCAGAAGAATCATAAGCCAAATAATCATTTGTTCTTAATAAATTACACAGCCTCAGGTATTCTTTTATAGTGACACAAAGCAGACTAAGACAATCTTAATTCCTCCTGAATCAACTCTTGCTAGGTTTGCTTTACCGCTGAAGTTCTACAATCTTACATAACATTTTTGAAACAATAATCCTGGCATTTTCCTCTAGAATTTTCTATATTGGTAAAAATCTAAGCTGTCCGGTATGGCATCAGTGAGCCACTTGTGGCTACTGAGTACTTGAAATGTGGATGGTGTGGATAAGATGTGCAAAAAGTACGCAATACAAATCAAATGTTAACAATTTAGTGTGAAAAATAATGTAAAGCACTAAACTGATAATTTTTATACTTACATGTTGAAATAAAAATATTTGGATATAGTTGACTGAGGAAAATATGTTATTTAGATTATTTTCATTGACTTCTTTTTATTTTTTTAATGTGGTTACTTAAAAATTTGTAAATGATGTATGTGGTTTACATTATAGACAAAGGGACAGATGATAGAGAATGAAGAAAAGAAGAAGACAAAAATGAAGACAAAGAAGGAGAAGGAGGAGAAAGAAGAACGGAGATGGAGAGAGAGACTGATCTGGACTCATATTGCCTAGATCTTGAACCCTGAGTTTTCACTGTTATTGTCGTTCTATATGACATTGATCATATTACTAAATTTTCTGTGCTTCCGTTTCCTCATCTGTAATGTGAGAATAAAAATAGTAATGCTGCTTCTGGATTCTTGGGAATATTAAATACCCAGGAAAAATATTTTTAATATTTTTATTACTAGATAAAGCCCAAACTCTTTTCCTGGCATCTAACATCCTCATTATTTTTGTGCCCAGTTACTTTCTCACTCCTATATTCTTACTTTTTCCCCATTCTTTTATTCCTTCCACATTCCAATCAAATGAATATCATGGGACTGACTACAAGTTGGCACAATGATCTCTCCCTCTGTCTTAGACCAAAACTTGTTTCAACCTCATCTTCCCATCGCAGGTGATGTGAAGTCACCAGTTGCTGGGACTGAGAACCTGAGTCATTCAGGATCCTTCTCTTGTGTTTTACCTCATATTCCAGCCATGGTCTGCAGATTCTAATTCTGAAAAATAGCTGAATTTTCCCCCTATCTCCATCCTACCCAGAATAACCTTCCATCATCTCTTATCTGGGTTACTGTAACAGCCTCCTCAGTGGGCTCCCTGCCTCCAGAATTTTTTTTTTTCTTTTTTTTTGAGATGGAGTTTTGCTCTTGTTGCCCAGGCTGGAGTGCAGTGGCATGATCTTGACTCACTGCAACCTCTGCCTCCTGGGTTCAAGCGATTCTCCTGCCTCAGCCTCCTGAGTAGCTGGGATTATAGGTGCGTGCCACCATGCCCAGGTAATTTTTGTAATTTTAGTAGAGACAGGGTTTCCATCATGTTGGCCAGGCTGGTCTTAAACTGCTGACCTCAGGTGATCCACCCGCCTTGGCCTCCCAAAGTTTATCTGCACATACCTGGCAGAGTTGGTGATCTAAAAGCACAAATCACATCATGCCTTTTCCCTTCTCAAAGCTTCCAATAGCTTCTCACTCTGCCTAGAACAAAATTCAAACTCTTTATCATTGTTTTACATGATCTGGCATTTGCCTACCTTTCCAATGCCGTCTGTGATTAATTTTCCTATTGCTCACTCTCCTGAGGACAAACTCGTCTTCTCTCTGATCCTTGAGCAAAGCAAGCTTGATACAGCCTTTGCCCTTCCTGCTTTATTGTCTGGAAACCTCTCCTATTTGCTGTTTTCTTGACAGCCTCCTTCTCATGATTCAAATCTCTGTCCAAATGCCATCTTCTGCAAAAGACCCTACCTAGCTGGTCTATAAAGCACCCCTTTCACCACTTTCATTCACTCACTGTCATATCACATTTTTTGTTTTCTTCGTAAAGCTTCGTAGCATTTTCTATTCTGAGATTATCTTATCCGTTTACATCTTCAGCCTGTCTTCCCTCCCCAGGATATGACAATGAAGCTGTGTACCTTGTCTGACTTGGTCATCATTTCATGCCCAAGAGTCAATAGATGTTTAATAAATATATATTGTATGGAATTCATTCATTCCCTCCTTCATTTATTCGTTCATTCTGAGCCTTTGAAGGGTCATGCTGATTCTTTTCTTAGACCTTAGTCTTTTCAACTCTTTGTGAGATGATAAACTCATAAATCTCCTTCCAAAACTCAACTCAAACATTAATCTCTACATCCCTTCACAGCACTCCAACTCCCTGGTGATTCCACAGAGCCCTGAGCTTATGACTGCCACTATGCTTCTGTGTACTTGCAGTCATATGTCTCCGCTCCTCCAACTATGAGTTCTTCCAATGTAAGAGCCACATCTCTTGTCTCTGAATTCCCGTTGCTCACTGGAGAACCTGGCATCTTAGCTAGGGAGAAAAGCAAAATGATTTGTGTCAGGTAACTTGGGTTAAGTCTACGACCTTGCTAATTGATTGTCTTTGAAGGCAATTCATAATATTTCTGATTATTTATTTCCTTACCTGTTAAATGGAGCCTTCTCAGCATAATTTTCTTTTGGAATTATTTTTGTTTTTGTAAGCACATAGGTACATGTTCTTTCGCTTTTGCACAGATGGAAATATATTATGCATATTAGCTTTCTCCCTGATACTTTCACCTAAAATTGGTTTTAATTTCATCTTGAGATCTTTCCACATCTGTTGCATAAAGCTGCTTCATTCATTTTGATGGTTGCATATTATTATATAATATAGATTTTCATAATTATTAACTGGCTCCCTATTGATGGGCATTTATTTTCAATATTCTATGATTCCAAAACAAAGATGTTGTGATTAATGGCCTTGAATGTGTATGTGATCAATGGCAAATCTACTAGTAAGATAACATTTCAGAAGCAGAATTACTAAATCAAAAGGTATATCCACTTTTGATGTAAGTTACCAAATTATTCTTATTAGGATTATATTATTTAAACTACCAACAACTAAAAAGAGTACAAGTTGTTGTACATACTCACTATCATAATAGGTTATCAAATATTTTGACCTTTGCCATTCTGACAAGTAGAAAATGTTGAGCTGTAATTTCTATTTTTGTTTCTCTTCCCATAAGTTAAGTTGAATATGTTTCTTGAATATATTTCTATGCGTTTAAGAAACATTCAAATATATTTTTCTTTCTTTCTTTTTTTTTTGAGACAAAGTCTCTGTCACCCAGGCTGGAGTGCAGTGGGGCAATCTTGGCTCACTGCAACCTCCGTTTCCCATGCTCAAGTGATCCTCCCACCTCAGCCTCCCGAGTAGCTGGGACTACAGATGAGTGCCACCGCACCCAGCTAATTTTTGTGTTTTTTAGTAGAGATGGGGTTTTGCCATGTTGGCCAGGCTTGTCTTGAACTCCTGACCTCAAAGGATTCTCTCATCTTGACCTCCCAATGTGCTCGGATTACTGATGTGAGCCATTGCACCTGGCCCATTCGTATATATTTTTCTATGTATTTCATAACATTATTTTCCCATTAATCTATTCCATTGTTGGTCTTTTCTACACAATATGTAGAAGCTCTTTATATATAATATTAACACTTTGTCTATATGGTCTATGCAGATCTTTGTCCTAGTTTTTTTGTTTGTTCATATAGTAAAATTTATGACTTGTGAATTTAAACTTGTAAAGGCCTTCTTACTCTAGTATTTATTTTTAATTCTCTAATGTTCTTCTAGTATACAGTTTCACTTTTTATGTCTAAGTCTTGAATTCAGGTTCATCTATAACTTATTTCATTGTAACTTGTCAGAGGACTATCTGTATTACTTTTTGCACATGGCTATCAGTTGTTCCTATACTACTTATGGAATAATTGTGTCTGGTAATCATAATTCTCAACTTTATTGTAGTCTTAATTATACAGTTAAATGGGTTCAGCTATCTCTATCACTTGCTATAGTTTCTCCTCCCACTGTTCTCAGAATTGGTTTGAAGGTAAAAGGTAATATGAATTAGCCTAACATGGGATAGGTGCTCAATGAATTTTAACTCGATTGCTATTGAGAGTCTTGTTAAATTTTTTTGTTGTTTCAATATAGAAGTTACTCTATTTAGTTAATAAATATTATAATAACCCAAAGGATTAATTGTCACAGCATTTATTGGGCAACTATTTAAATATACAAGCTTTGGAAGATTTACCTTAGCAATTATTCATGCTGGCATGTGTAGGATCCTGAAATGAACAGGACAGAAACTCTTTCTGCAAAGAGCTTGCCAGGCAATTCTATTGGCAGCCATTCAATGGCTAATTTCAACGTTAGGAAAATTGGAATAGAACTACAAAGGAAGTGGAAGAAGAATACTGTGTGAGGAAGTAGAGGGAGTATTTATTTTTACCGTAAGAACTGGAGTAGGGCTAATATAGATGACGTCCTTTAGAATGGACTTAAAGGATAAAGGAAGGCTGTAATTGATGGAGTCAAGAAGGAGGAACATTCCAAACAGCCAACAGCTAAGCCAAGGCATAGATCTGTGAGCCTGCAAAGCACAGACAGAATGGAAAGTGATATCCACCAATTGAATATTGATCCCTGTGTTGATATCGCTTGTGAAGGATTTTGTGCCAACGTGACCTTTTCATAAAAGGCTGTTTGTCCAGGGCTGAGCTGACAGTGCCTCTGACCTGTCTTTTTGGGCTCTGCTGCCCATCAAGCCTCAGAGGGCTCTGGACTAACTAAAGCTCTCCAGCTGCCTGAAACGAGATTCTTTAGTACTTTTGTGAGTACCTTAACCTTCTTTAGCTTTGATTTTCTCATTTATTTTATAGTGTGGTTATGAGTAGGTTATACAAAGCATCTATCACAGTGCCAGGCTCACGGCTGTTAATGAAAATGAGTGAGCACTTAGCCAAATTGTATTCAAAGTTCCTTTTGGATGCCCTAACAGAGTTATCCAAGGTCTGGAGCTCATGAAAACTTAGGGATTAGAAATAAAGATTTGGAGATCAATATCATGTAGGGGATGCTTGAAGGAATAAATAAGAACACATAAGAAAACAATTTCAAGAAAAGGGAAGCGAAGTCTAACAATACAGCCTTGAAGAACACCAGTACATAAGGCCCACATATTGTATCATACAAGACCTGACATACAGAGATGAAAAGTGCAGTTACCACAAAAGGAAAAAATATATATATCCAGAAAAACAGGATGAAGAAAATAATATTCCTTAACTTTATATGCAGAGATAGTAACTTTTAATATTTTGATTTAATTCTGATATTTCTCTTATACATATTACCACTTTTTAACAACTTTATCATATTTTTCATACTTTTTATAAAATATAGAATTCTGCGTTAAAATTTTCAACATTTACTAAACAAACATTCATTGAGCACTTACCATGTCCTGGATGTTGGCAGAAAATGGCCAATTAGACAAAAATGTCTGTGCCTTCATCAAGTTTATATTCTAGTGGAGAAGAAAGACAATAAACAAACAGAAACAGAGATGGCAGCTCAAGAGATAAGTGCTATGAAATAGAAGAAAGCAATGTAAGTCCATATCAACTAATGAAAAAGGGGCTAGTTCCTTCATATGAGGTGGTCAGAGAAAGAGGAGATGGTCATTGAGTACACCTCAAAAGATAAATAAACATAAGGAAAAATACAGTATTATCTTTCTGTATTGTGTGTTTTTGTAGCACATTTCAGCTTTTTAAATGCATAACTTGTGAATTTTTTCATTCTAAATAAGTACTTATTTTTGCCTCCCAAAAAAGGGCAATTACTTGGTCTTGAAGACAAAAAAAGAGAGATGAATGAACAAAAAATTATATAGATTGATTGTAGGTAAAAAAAAAAAAAAAAAAAAAAGAGTGTCACGGGAGCTGAGCTGAGAGGAGAAATATCTAAGTTAGTGGAATCTGGGACAACAGATTAGGTTACATTCAAATCAAGCCATGGTCAATCAAATAAATCAGGTAACAAAAGATATTAGATGCAATGCAAGCATGAGCACTAAAGTGTGCTTATGTGAGTGTGTGCTGGTAGTGTTAAGGAAGATAAATATCTTAGGAGTCCAACATATAGATTGGTGAGAAGAAAGAAAGGCACACTTGGAAGAGTAGAGGGGTAGGTAGGAGAAAGTGTCTTTCAAATATTTAGTTCTAATAACCATATGTAATGTTCATGAAAGGAAATGTTGAGGATAGGTGGTGTTCTAGAACCTAGTTACACTAAAAGAGCACTGATTATTATCCTAGTCAATATAGTTTTAGGTGATGTGTTTAGCCCATAACAATCTCAGAGGCAGTCACATACTTTTGATTAGAATTCTCTTCCTAGCAAGCAAATCTTTTTCTTACAGGCTTCCCTTTGTCCACAGGGTTTGCTTCAGTTTTACGTTGTAGATCACTTAGTTTCACAAAATGTTCACTTTCCATCAAGTGCTACAACAGCAGCTCAAGCCTGTGTTTCTTCAAAGTATTCTTATCTGTTGAAATAGGTCTTATATCCAGAGAGACAATGACTTATTAATGCAAAATACATAGGATTCTTGGAATTAATTCTGAGTTTCATCCACTTACTGGGTAGATAACACTAGACTAGTCATTTCAAACCTGTGAGTCCCAAAGACTTCATGGATAAACAGGGGTTAGGATCAATCCCAACTTTATGGAGTTATGGGAGGTCCAGATAAGATTGTGAATGTGAAAAATGCTTTTTGTGAACTCTGAAATGTCATATACGGTTCTTTTGATTTCGTAACCTCATCTCTCACACTAGCTTGAAAACATAATTTGCATTCCATTTGTGTTGATGTCTTTGTTATGTAAATTCTTTTGAGCTTTGCTAACTTAAAATTGTTGTAAGACTAAATTATGAGGTCTCCCATTTCTAGTTCATGGCATTTCAGAGTCACACCACGTTGATAACCTTCCTGTTTTAAAGATATCAGGGATAAATTCTCTTACTTCTATTTGAGGGTACGTATCTGTATCTGTATTCATGGAAAGTTTGTGAGGTTAATCCCTTTGTTGAAATTAAAGTGAAATAGACACAGACTGCCCCTTCATGATAACAGTACCAAGTTTCTACTATAAACTAAATATGTGAGATAATTTTCTGAGTCTTTTCTCCATTCTTCCTCAAAGATGAGGCGACATTGAACTAAAAAATTCTTTTTTCTAAATCCATCTTCATTATTATGACAATAATTATCACTAAGTACTTTCTGCCTAGGACTCAATGTGCTGTTGCATTTTGTGTACATCGTCACTTTTTTTTTTTTTTTTTTTTTTTTTTTTGAGACGGAGTCTCACTCTATCGCCCAGGCTGGAGTGTAGTGGCGCGATATTGACTCACTGCAAGCTCCGCCGCCTCCCGGGTTCAGGCCATTCTCCTGCCTCAGCCTTCCAAGCAGCTGGGACTACAGGCGCCTGCCACCACACCTGGCTAATTTTTTTGTGTTTTTAGTAGAGATGGGGTTTCACTGTGTTAGCCAGGATGGTCTCAATCTCCTGACCTCGTGATCTGCCCGCCTCGGCCTCCCAAAGTGCTGGGATTACAGGCGTGAGCCACCGCGCCCAGCACATCTTCACATTTTAATCCCCAGAACAACTGTATGTATTAGCTACTATTATTATGTCCACATAACAGATGAGGTTCCTAAGGCTCAGAGACATTGAATGATTCCTCAAGGCCACACAGCTGGCAGGTGGCTGAGTAGGATTTGAGTGAGATTTTGCATGGTTGTAAGACCAGACTGACAAAGAAAGGTTGGCGATGTAAATAATAATATTTGAAACATCATATACACAGTATTGTACAGTTAGAGAGCTCAGAATCCTTGGCGTATAAGCTGGGTTAAAGTCCAATCTTTGTCACTATGAATAGTTTAAATGTAGGCAAACTTATTTAACCTCTCTGAAGCTACGTTCCTCATCTGTAAAATGAAAATGTCTGCTAACTTGTAGGTCCTTCCTCACCTGAAATACCAAAATTCTGTGTTTCCTTGGTCTATGTTGAATTTTTAACACCAGGAAAAATAACAGCAGCAGCAACCGGCTATTACATAGTTGGGTATCACTGTAACTTTTCATTTTTAAGAGTAAATGCTCTGCAAAACTAGAAAATTCTGGAACAACAAATCGCAGGCCTGCTATTTTTGTTTTCAGGTGTGTCATAGCCCTGGAAACTCACTGTAGAATCTTAAAATATTAAGTCTCAAAGAGGCCTTAAAATTAGATGGAAGTATTATCTAGGGAAACACTAGCTACTACAACAAATAAATACCCAAATTTTAGCAACTTAGCAAAATAGAAGTGTATTTCTCTTTCAAATTGCAGTCAAATTCTTACTTTGGTTTGAGGACACCTTTTCTTTATATGCTAATCAAAGGCTCCAGTCTCTTCATTTTAAAGCTTTCTAAGGGTCAAGTCATTTTCAGGATATTGCTTGTGGAAGGGAAAATGGGAGCATAAAAGATATCCCCATTTCTTAAAAGCTGTGATCCCAAAATGGTACACATAACTTCCACTTACATTTCATCAGTAAAACTCTCATGTAGTGGTTTAACTTTCGGAAACAGGAGAATGTAAGGGAAAGCACCTAAAATGGTGAACACCGAACAAATTCTGTTTCCATTCATTTTTCTGATAAGCAGGTCATCCTTCCTCCTTCCCAGAGATACTCTCACCATTGAGTTACTCAGCAGCTTGAAGTCCATAATCTCTAGCGGATAGAGTGACCTCTCCTTTGAGTCTAGAGGTGACTCAATGGCTAGGCGGGGTGCTCATACCTGGTAACCCCAGTACTTCCGGAGGCTGAGGTGGGTGGATCACTTGAGCCTAGGAGTTCAATACCAGCCTGAGCAACATAGCAAGACCCTGACTCCAAAAATACATATATATTTATATTACTATAATTAATTAATATTATTAAATAGTATAAAGAATATATATTTATATTAATAAATAATATATATTTATATATACATATATGTATGTGTGTGTATATATATTTATATATATATTTATATATACACACACACACACACATTGAGAGAGAGAGAGAAGTAACTCATGATCTGGAGATCTATGAACTCCAGATCATGAGTTTGGGCATCTCTTCCCCAAACATACATATAATAGAAAAGAGTATAGCAGATCCAGTAGAAGAACAATGATATTCCCACCAAGAACGGGAAGAACAGGAAACACAAGGCACTCACTGGTCCTTCATCATGATGTACTCCTGCTGGAGAAGCGATTCTTGATCTGGACATGGAGGAAGTTACTTGGGATTAGACGCTGGATATGCTCTCTGGGAGGAACTGCTTTGTCTGTTTCATCCATGACCTAGTTCTGGCTTGTGGGAAGTGGATCCTCGTTCATTATCTTCCATGGTCACATGGGTGTTGGAGGCAGAAGAGCTTTTGCAGTACACTTCTGATTTTGTGAACGTTAGGATTCAAGAGTTGTTTTATAATAACTGGCATTTTAAAAAAATATCCAGGAAAATTGTTTCTTTGGCAATATAATTTCCTCAAAAAGTTCTTGTTATGGATTGAATTGTGTCACTCAAAATTGGTTATGCAGAAGTTCTAACCACCATTTCCTTGGAATATGATCTTATTTGGAGACAGGGTCTTTAAAAAGCTAAATTGAGGTCATTAGGGTGAGCTGCAATCCAATATGACTGGTGTCCTTATGAAAAGGGGAAATTTGGGAGCCATGCATGGTGGTGCATGCCTATAGTCCCAGCTACTCTGAAGGATGAGGTGGGAAGATCACTTCAGCTCAGAAGTTTGAGGCTGCAGTGAGTCATGATCACCGGTAGTACAGTGGTAACTGTACTACTCCAGCCCAGGCAACAGAGAATCTTGACTCTAAAATTAATTAATAAATTAATTAAATTAACAAAGGGGTAAATTGGAGACAAACTTGTATACAGGAAAAAAATACCTTGTGAAGATCAAGATGGCTGTCTGCAGACAAAGAGGGGAAGCCTGCCTCAGATCCATCTTCACAGCCCTCAGGAGCCAACTCTGCCGACACCTTGACTTTGCACTGTTAGTCTCCAGGAATATCAGAGAATAAATTTCTGTTGCTTAAGCATCCCAGTTTGTAGTAGTTTGTTACAGCAGTTCTATCAAATTAATGCAGTTTCTTTAAAAGTTTCTGATCTATTTTCTAGTGGTCAGTTCTATGTACAAGACTTAAAGTTCATTTTCATAATAACAAAGTTTGCTTTATCTCTCTGATTTCTAAGCCCCATGCCTGTATCTGTTGACATAATATTTGATAGCACGGAGCCATCTGAAACATTAGTCCTGAGTGGAAAGGCTTTACCCTTAATCAGATCTTTGTCATAGGGCTGGTTCTCTTTGTTTAGCCAAATAGACATAATAGGTCCTTTTATTGTTGACATACTTTTCTAGAATTGTCTCTTCCCATTTAGGATCCAGGTGCCATCTGCTTTCTAACTTGGCAAAATCTCAAATTTCTGAACTCTCTTTATTTTCTTATGCTTTTTCTTTCAAACCAGTCAGTCCTTTCTTGAGCTTATCTCTTTCTTGTAATACTTCATGGCAAAGTGAAGACCAAAACTCACTAACACAATGGTTCTTACTCACCATTTTCCCTGGAGATTCGGGCTCAGTAGGAGTGACATCTGTTTCTAGGCAATAGTTTGATCACATCAATAGAATAATATTCTAGGCTATGATATCTTTTATTATTGGTCCTGCCTAACTGCTAAGTTAATACCACCTATTTTAGGTATTTATTAAGTCAGCATTTTTATTTCTAGTAGCAATTTTTGTATTAGTTATGGTATTAGTAGCAGCTGTGACAAATGAACTTCCAAAGTTAGGTGCCATAATATAACAAAAGTTTATTTCTTTTTCACATAAAAGATGAATACGAGTGTTTCTGATATTTAAATATTTTGTTTTGTTTTTTCATGTGGTGACTCAGAGACGTGGGTTTCTTTCATATTAAGACCCCACTAATCGCTGAGGACTCAGCACTCCCTGCAATGAGCTGGTCAAAAGAAGAACATGGAGCGTGGAGAAGAAACAATTGCTTCTTGAAAGCCTTTCCCTGAATGGCATATATCACTATTGCTCCCACTCTACTGTAAAAGTCAACCACAAGGCAGCTCCTAATTGCAAAAGGGGCTGGGATATTGAGTCTAGTGGTATATTAGTCCATTCTCATGCTGCTGATAAAGACATACCTGAGTCTGGGCAATTTACAAAAGAAAGAGGTTTAATTGGACTTACAGTTCCACATGGCTGGGGAGGCCTCACAATCATGGTGGAAGACAAGGAGGGGCAAGTCACATCTTACGTGAATGTTAACAGGCAAAGAGAGTGCTTGAGCAGGGAAACTCCCATTTTTAAAACTATCAGATCTTGTGAGCCCATTCACTATCATGAGAATAGCACAGGAAAGACCCATCCTCATAATTCGATCATCCCCCACTGGGTCCTTCCCACAACACATGGGAACTATGGGAGCTACAAGATAAGATTTGGGTGGGGACACAGAGCCAAACCATATCAAGTGGCTCCCAGGAAGAAGAGTATGCATACACTTCGGTGAGCAGATGATGTCTTTGTCATTAGAGATGTTGTGCCAGTCTTACGGATGAGAAAATTAAGGTTCAGAGAAATAATGTAACTTGTCAAAGATCACATAGCTTATAAATAATAAAATTGGACTTGACCATATATGTCTGAGTTTTATTTATTTATTTATTTATTTATTTATTTATTTTTTATTTATTTTTTTTTTGAGACGGAGTCTCGCTGTGTCTCCCAGGCTGGAGTGCAGTGGCGTGATCTCGGCTCACTGCAAGCTCCGCCTCCCGGGTTCACGCCATTCTCCCGCCTCAGCCTCCCAAGTAGCTGGGACTACAGGCGCCCGCCACCACGCCCTGCTAGTTTTTTGTATTTTTAGTAGAGACGGTGTCTGAGTTTTATATGAGAAAAAAAATACAAGAGACTAGCAGAATGATTAATATTCTAAAAGCTACAAATTTACCAAATTTAGAAAATAAAAATAAAAGTACTAAATTGAATTTGAATTTTAGATAAACAATAATAGAAATTTTAGTATAAGATGTCCCACGCAATATATTACCTTGAAAGTCTGCATAAAAAGAATGTTTTAAGAATTACAGGGGGCCGGGTGCAGTGGCTCCCGCCTGTAATCCCAGCATTTTGGGAGGCCAAGGTGGATGTATCACAAGATCAAGAGATCGAGACCAACCTGGCCAACATGGTGAAACCCCATCTCTACTAAAAAAAAAAATACAAAAATTAGCTGGGCCTGATGGTGTGTGCCTGTAATCCTAGTTACTTGGGAGGCTGAGGCAGGAGAATCTCTTGAATGAGGGAGTCAAAGGTTGCAGTGAGCTGAGATCATACCACTGCACTCCAGCCTGGCAACAGAGCTAAACTCCATCTTAAAAAACAAAAAACAACAACAAAAAAAAATAGGCCAGGTGCTGTGGCTCACACCT
Source organism: Macaca mulatta (assembly GCF_049350105.2). Classification (NCBI taxonomy): domain Eukaryota; kingdom Metazoa; phylum Chordata; class Mammalia; order Primates; family Cercopithecidae; genus Macaca; species Macaca mulatta. The sequence continues at coordinate 112,584,608 of NC_133418.1, forward strand.
GTAATCTCTGTAATCCCAGTACTTTGGGAGGCCGAGGTGGGCAGATCACCTGAGGTCAGCAGTTTGAGACCAGCCTGGCCAAAATAGTGAAACCCTGTCTTTCCTAAAAATACAAAATTAGCTGGATGGTGGTAGTGCATGCCTGTAATCCCAGCTACTTGGGAGGAGGCAGAGGTTGCAGTGAGTCAAGACCATGCCATTGCACTCCAGCCTGGACAATAAGAGCAAAACTCCATCTCAAAATAAATAAATAAATAAATAAATAAATAAATAAATACAAATAGTAGGTAAAAAGAGGACACAGACATGGATGTGCAAAGCACGTTTAAATATACTCCATGTCATACTCAGGGAAAGATAATGCTTGAAAATTACAAGAATGCTATCTTTGGCCCAATCCGAGAAGGAGCTGCCAGTGAATTAGAGCCGGTGTTCAACTGAGCTCCTTGTTATTGAAAGTGCAGGTGAGTCCTCTCTAAGGACCTGGCTGAGCATTCCTATGATGTGTGTTTTGTTTCTAAGAAATGTTTGTGCATAATGACCTTCTATGTAAAATGATATTCTGAAAAAATTGCTATGGGTATGGAGGGTGGCAGTGGTAAAGTACAAGTAGATAACTATTCTAAGATACACTAACATTAAAAATAAGCCATTTGTATTATTTAGAATGGAAATTAAATGTTTACATTCTCTAAAATATAAATTTTATTACAAAATAACTGAATAGACTCACTAAATCTTTTCTCTTACAGCTGTTCCCTAAATTATCTCTTATTGTCTTAGTCTGTGCAGGCTGCTATAACAAAATATCACAGACTAGGTAATTTATAATCAATAAAAATTAATTGCTCACCATTCTGAAAGGTGGGAAGCCCAAGATCAAGGAGCTGGCAGATTTGATGTCTGGTGAGGGTTCACTCTCTGCTGCAGAGATGGTGCCTTGCTAGTGCATCCTCACTTGGTGAAAGACAAAATGGCTCTACTCCCTCTAGCCCTTTTTAAGGGCGCTAATTCCATTCACGAAGGAAGAGCCTTCATGACCTAACTGCCTCCAAAAGACCCCACCTCGTAATACTATTGCATTGGGGATTAAGTTTTTGGTTTTGTTTTTGTTTTTTTTTTTAAGAAGGAGTTTCACTCTTGTTGCCCAGGCTGGAGTGCAGTGGCGTGATCCCAGCTCACCATAACCTCCGCCTCCCAGGTTCAAGAGATTCTCCTGCTTCAGCCTCCGGAGTATCTGGGATTACAAGCATGCACCACCACGTCCAGCTAATTTTGTGTTTTTAATAGGGATAGGGTTTTTCCATGTTGATCAGGCTGGCCTCGAACTCCCAACCTCAGGTGATCCACCCTCCTCAGCCTCCCAAAGTGCTGTGATTACAGGCATGAGCCACTGCGCCTGATTGGGGATTAAGTTTTAACATGAATTTTGTAGGGATACAAACATTCAACCCATGGCACTTGCCATTTCTGGTCCAACCCCTGGGTATATTTTATACATTTTTTTCCAACCCCTGGGCATATTATATAATACTCAAAGAAATCTGATAGGTACTATTTGCCACATGCTACATAGATCAGATCAATGAGGTTCATCTATGTTCCAAGGACACATTTCTTATCAGCTCTTATAAGGCCTTAAACTGAGGTTTCTTGAGTCCTAATCTACCCTTCTCTCCATTAAGATAACCAAAAGACTGTTTTCCCCCCTGCCTGTTGTTTCCATATTTCTCTAACTCAAGACAAATATAAACAAAAGTAACAGCTGGACATTATGTAGTTTGTGATCAAGGCCATTAGATTAGAAAGATGATGGGTCTTCCCACCATCGGCACATTTGTATCCATGGCGAATGTGCAGCAAACTCTGGGAGAAGACCAAGCCCAGCGCTTCCTCCTCCTGATCCTCCACGTCACAGTTATTTGAATGTGATGCTCATCTGTAAGCTAAAGATGGTTGGTGAGCAATCTGTTTTGGCTTTTTGTTATTGTTTTTAAATAAACGCAAGTAAGAATGGCAAGTAGTATAGTGTCAAATCCCCGGCAGATGCAATCTTCGACAGTAGCATAAAACAGGCCTTCATCTTTCCATTAGAGCTAATTAAGCAATGATTCTCAGTATTTAAAGAAATGTATTTCATTAAGCTCTAAAGTTCTCTAATAATTTACTCAGTATGTTTTTCAATACTTGGAAAATCCACGATTTATCCTTTTATTATAGCAACCATACAAACACAAGAGAGAAGGCATATGTTAAGGGGATATTAGAGATGGGAGTATGGAAAGGACCAAAAAACATGCCAGAATTATCTTTTACTGTGGAACAGTGAACTCTTCATGACAAAACATATATTTTGTATCCTAAATGTTAATCTTGAACAAAAGAGGAAGCTCCATTCTTCCTTTGAAAGCAGTCTATTCCTAGAAAAGCTGTTGCAGTGAGGTTTGAATTAATTTTGTCAATTTAGTCAGATGATTTCAATCAAGTGTTTACTGAACCTGGTGTTCTTAATCATTATTTAAAAACATTTTTTAGATATGTATATATATTCAACTTTATTGAGGTATAATAGAAAAAGGAAAATTTTACATATTTATGGTACAATGTGATGTTTTCATACATGTATACATTGTGAAATGATTGCCATAATCAAGCTAATTGACATATCAATTTATTCACATAGTTATCTTTATGTGTATGTGTGTGGTGAGAACATTTAAGATCTACTCTCTTAGTAATTTTACATAATTATTAACTATAGTCACCATGCTGTATAATAGATCTTCAGAATTTATTCATTCAGATATTTTTGACAAATAGAGAATGATTTACTTTAGAAACAGTCTAAGAATCACCTCAGACTTCCTGATGCATGACCAGAAGAATCCATTTCTCCATGGAAAATTTACCACTGGTAATTTCTGGCACCTATATTTTAAACTTTGTCTCCTTTCTCCAATGATTTACTCAAGTGCGGGCTGGATATCTACTATATAAATTAAAACACACGACTGAAATATCTAAAATGCTTTCTACATATTATGAGCAGGTAGTTAAATAGGTGTGTTAAATGAACTAATTCTGGGCAAATTTAGGGAATTATTGTCTAATTGTTACCGTCTAGAAAACTGTGTCCCCTTTGATTAATTTTTTTTCTCAGCACTCAGACAGCAGTGCTCTTCAGTGGCCTCAGCATTAGGAAACTGTTTCTGCATTCATTGAATATTCTCTTCAAATGTTGCAAAGCACTCTGCAGATCTTTTTTGGAGATTCTGAGGTACAGTGGGAAAAGGACATATTTTGGAGTTAGGTGAATTTGAAGTCAAATCCTAGCTCAATCCCCTACATGGCTAAGTGATGTTGGGAAAATTAACCTCTATCTTACTCTCTTGCAGCACTTGGGGATGAATGAATGTTGTATGAAGTGTAAAGTTAATGCATGCAAAGAACCTAGCAAAATATCTGCCACATAGGAAACTCTTGGTAAATGTGATAAAAGTTTTATATAGTATCTCAGCACTTGTAAAGCAGTTTATGCATTATTTCTGCTGCTCACCATTAATTTTGCATAACCATTAGAGGATCTACCACCAAGGCAGACAGCATCAGAAAACTACATTTAATATATTAGAATGAAATAATGAAGAAAGACAAAAGAAATTAAAATAATAAAATGCTAATTCAAGACTTTGCTTCTGGCAACATAGAAAAAAAGACTTACCAAAAACACCCTGTCAATTCTCTCACTAAGAATGAAAGATAAAAGTTTAGAAGCATCTTTTTAATATATAGATGAGTTTGTAGAAAAAAAAAAAAAAGAAAAATTCCAAAATACCAAAAATCTTTTTAAAAGGTAGAAATCAGATTGCTAAGTTTTATTCTGCTGAACTCATGCTACTGAAGTAGCATCGGCTGACCTGATTAAACTAGATCCAGGAGATGCAACAATCCCAAAGGGAAAATAAGAAAATTTATTGGATTACTCAAGGGGAAAATGAGAAATTTTATTGGGTTAGTAAAATGTGGGGAGCTGGAGCTGAGATCTCCTATCACAAATCAGTACTCTGAATGGCTAAAACCTAACAGAAATGAGGAACTAAACAATATCTACCCGACAGGAACGACCAACAACTAAGGAACTTTCCAATTTTTGACTTATGTCTTAAAAGAAGAAAAAGTCTCTTCTAAGAACTCATAAGCATAAAAAGTATCATGATGTATAGAGGAGAGATAACGACCAAAGATAAAATAGTCTGCTGAAGTCTTTGTAATTTTGGCGATTGACAGAGAGATTTATTAACTATATATTTTGTAAGATAGGTATGCATATTACCATTTCAATAGTAACCACTAGCGGAATAGGCATAGAGGTTATAACTTCAAAACTAGTGGAGAAATACAATTTTTAAAAACCTTCCATCAATTAAGAAAAAAAATCAGGAAGGATGACCAAAAAAGCAGAATGTATAGAAAATAAAATACAGCGTGGGAGATAGAAATTTAATTATATAAGTAACACAAGATAAATATTAACTGAATTTTCACTTATAAGACACAAAATCAAATTGTTAAAAATAAAATTAAAAAGGAACGGATACCATGATAATAAAAATTTTAGTACAATGCAGAAGATGAAGTAAAGGAAGTCTCTCAGAAAGTAGAATAGAGAGATAAAAAGCAAAATAAAAAATAAATAAATAAAAAGTCAGACAATTAGAAGATCAATTTAGAAAGCCCAATGTCCAAATAGCAGAATTTTAGAAAAAGAATAAAGAAAACAAGAAAACAGGAATGAAAATGTCCAAGTATGGTCTAGAACCACATTGTTAAACTACAAATCAATAACGAAGAAGAATCTAGAAAATCTCCAAAATTTGAAAATTAAAAATCAAAATCATCTACAGGCCAAAGAAGAAATCACAAGGAGAATTCAAAAATAATTTGAACTGAATGATAAGAGCACAACATATCAAAAATTATAGGATGCAATTAAAGTAATGCTTAGAGGGAAATATGCAGTGTTAGATGCTTATATTGGGAGAGAAGTAACAGATAAATGGACAAAGTGTCCACCTTAAATTAAGGAGAGGAAAAAAGGAAATAAATTAAATTTTAAAAAGTAGAAGAATGTAAACAATAAATTCACCAGTAGAAATAAATAAAATTGAAAATAATAATCAACATAGAAAAACCATGTATTAAAGCTTATTCTTTAAAGCAACCAACAAAATTCATGCAATTCTTGCCAAACAAATTAGACAAAAGTAGAGAGAAGACAAGCATTACAAGTATTGAGAGACAAAGGACACAGTGTAGGACTTGTTCTGAGATAGAAAACAGATCAATAGAGCAGAGTAGAAAGCTCAGAAACATTCCCTACCTATATAATGGATATTGATCTATGACAGAATTGGTGTAGAAAATCAATGAGAAAAAGTATAAATTCCTCATTGATGATGTTTGGACAATGGTATGTGAGGGTAAAACACTGGTCATCATGGTGCTTGTGCTTCAAGAGGGCGTCACTCTTGGGTAGACAGTGTCAAAGCCTTGTCCATAACTCCTCAGGCAAAACCATTGTGATGCAAGGCACTGTGACTCCCAATTGCATAAGAATATTTGGGAGGAATGGAATCCACTTTCTCTTGCCAATGGCAATCCAGAAAGAATAGAAATAATATTCCCTCAAACAATGACTAATATGACTTGGTATATAAATGCTCTGCCCCCCTCACCATTCAAGTGGATAAATCTGAGATTCCATTTCTGCACTACCTCGCATGGTTCCCCCGAGTAGGATTACTCTCTGATTCCATTCTGTGTTAATAACTTGATAATGTAATTGTTACTGGCTGTGTTCCCTTCCTGGTCTTTAACACCTTTCCAGAGCGAACTTTGTATGTAAACTATTGGTTCTCTGGTCATTTTCCTGTAGTCATTCTGGAAAGGGAATAACCAAGATAGTCATCGTATAATTTAAAAATGAAGGAGAGGAGGATGGAGTGAAGGAAGGGAGAGTGAGATGACATAGTCAAAATGCTAATAGAAAAAGACTGTCAACTAAGGATTCTATGGGAACGTAGCTTGTTGCATGACGAGAGTGATGCTATGATGACCAGGGTTTGACCCTCACATACCACCGTGTTCTGCAGTAAGATCTTGAACAATAACTGTATGATAAATAATCCCCCATAAAGATGCTTCTCTAACCTCCCCAGTGGTCACGAGTCTTGGCAGGAAAATCTGAAGATGTGACTATCTGCACATGCTTTACCCTCAAAGCTTGCTCTATAAAGACTCCTTCCTGGAGGGCGGGTACAGAATTCACCATCTTGCAACCACCCAAGATGTGGCTTCTCTTTGTAAGTCCCTATTAAATGCTTTTTTTCTGGGAAACTGGATTTGTCAGCCTTCAGCCTTTCAGCTCCCTCGGCTTTGAGGGGTAGGTTTGCACAGACCTGCTCACCACAAACAAACTCCATATATAGCAAAACTATGCTTCAGAAATGAGTAAAAAATTAGAACGATCACAGATAAACAAAACAGAGAACTTGTCACTGTAAAAGGAGCCCTTCAAGATGAAATAAAAAGTCAATAGATGTGTATGAAATCCACAAAATGAAGCAAAGAGCACTGATAAAAGTAAACATATAGGTAAATATAAATAACAGTGTAAATGTAACTTTGTGTTTGTAACTCATTTTTTTTCTCCTATCTTATTTAAGAGAAACTTGTATAAAGCAGTGAGTATAAAACTGATGGGAAGACAATTTATAAAGATGTAATCTAAATGACAATGATTGCATAAAGAAAGAGGTAAGATATGGAGGTGTTTGGAGCAGTTTTTGTATACTAGTGAATTTAGGTTGATATTAACCAGACTAAATTGTTTTAAGATGTCAATTTTATTCACCAGGGCAATCAAAAAGAAAATAACTTAAAAAATAAAAACAAAAAAAGTGACAAGGAAAATCAAATTGTAAGCTAGACAATATCTATGTAACATAAAAGAAGGCAGTGATGGAGAAATAGATTTAAAAAAAGACAAATGACTTATCAAAAACAAATAAAGTGATAGATGTAAATCCTGCCTTAGCAGTACTTCCATTAAATTTAAATGGACTAAAAATTCCAATCAAAAGACTGAGATTTGCAAAATGGCTTTTTAAAAAATTCAGCTGTCTGCTATCTACAAGAGACATATTTTAAACTTAAAGACAAAAACAAATTGAAATTGAAAGGCTAGAAAATGTCATCCAAACATTAACTACAAGAGAACTGGAGTAGCTATACTTATATCATAAAAAATAGACTTTAAGTCAAAAATTGTTACTAGAGACAAAGAAGGATATTTTATAATAAAAAAGAATCAATCCATCAGGAAGATTCAATAATTAGATACACACTGAACAACAGAACCCAAAATGGACAGAACTGAAGGGAGAAATAGACAATAACTGATAAGAGTATAAGTGGAAGAGAAACTGTAATAACGAATACATTCAAAGATCTGTTATTCTAAAATCTCGCCCTTTCCTTGTAGATACATATACCCTAGAAAGAGTAGTAAACATATGTACAAAAGGATGTGTACCTGATTGTTTAGGTCAGCATTGATTTTAATACCCCAAAGTCAGAAGTTACATATGTTTACATCCAAAGATGAACAAAGAAGCAGAATGATTTTCATTTAATGGACTATTACCAGGTAATGAAAATAAAGCAACTTTAGCTAATATTATCTACACTCACTTACATATGCATGTACAATTCACCCATGAACAACTCAGATGTAAACTTCCAGGTCCATTTATACACAAATTTTCTTCTGCTCTACCACCTCTGAGAGAGCAAGACCAATCCCTCTTCCTCCTCCTCCTCAGCCTATTCAACATGAAGACAATGAGAATGATGACCTTTATGATGATCCACTTACACTTAATAAGTAGTAAATATAATTTCTTTTCCTTATGATTTTCTTAATAACATTTTCTTTTCTCTCACATTATTGTAAAAATACAGTATATAATACATATAATATACAAAGTATGTGCTAATTGGACACTTATATTATCAATAAGGCTTCTGATCAATAGTACACAATTAGTAATTAAGTTTTGGGGGAGTTAAAAATTATATGCAAATTTTCACCTGCCCAGGGGAGTTGGTACTCCTAATCCTCACATTGTTCAAGGATTAACTGCATCTTACACAAAGAAATGTGTATACACACACACGCAAATATATTGCACAAAGGAAACACTGAACATTAAAAAATCAAGTTACAAAAGAACACATTTAGAATGCAGCCATTTATATCAACTGTCCAAAATAATACCAGATATTTTATTAGTGATACAGACATATATTCATAAAAGTTAATGGAAATTCATGTGAATAATAAACACCTAATCCAGGTTACTGATTACATTTGGTATGGGATTCGAGAGAGGGGAATGTGATGAAGGGAGAAACCATGGGGCACTTCAATTAAACTATTTCTTAAGCTGGTACATGGCCATATTCTTTATATATTTTTACACGATAGAAATAATTATTTCAATTTTTATTAAAAATATGAATACTTTAAGAGTTGAATTATGCAGATCCTTACTTCTAAAATGAGTCAATCAAAATTGCAGATAATTAGTGTATCTGGGGCCTAAGGAAACTTGGGAAAATATTGCTCATGATTTGTAATACAACACAGAGGAAAGAGAAGGAACATGGAGAAGGAATTCCAGAATCAATCTTTGAATTGGGGTAAAAATGAGAAAAAATAGATTGTGGGGAAAGGTGATCAGTTCAGACCAGTTCATGTTAAGCTGGTGAAGTCTGTGGAACAAATAAGCTATTTGAGTTGTGGTCTAGGGTTCAGAAAAAATGGGATATCTTTATTTGGTTGTCATCTGCAAAAAGATGGTTGTTTCAGCAACGGGAGTAGCTGAGTTTCTTTAAGAAGAGCACATGTAGAGAGAAAATTACTGTAGTCTGCAAAGGGGCTTGCCAAGAAAAGGAAGTTTCTCAAGAAGGGGATGGTCAACTCTGCCAAATGCTGCTGAAAGATCATGTAAGAAAAATACTGCAACTGCACTCAGCAATATGAATATGTCAGGCTATTTTAGGACATGAAGATACAAGAACCCTAAGTTACCTTCCATGATGACTTAATTACCAGAATAAAGGAAAATGAGAAACTGTATTGGAAGCAGTCACCTCAACAGTCATATGGTTGTCCCAAACTCAGAGACCTCATAGAAAAATGTAATTCATCTGTATTCAGAATATAAACTGACTCATGAAATCCACCTTCTCTTTTTTTCCCCAACATCTTTGCCTCCAAGAACAGGATTTATCATTAACATGGGTTTGGTTGCTACTATCCGACATGGATGGTCACTGCCACATCATTTCTGATGTTTTGACTTCCCTCATGCTTTTTCTGGTAGCTCTTCACTGACGTCTAGGCCAGTTAACCAACACCAGGAAAACATGGTAGGTTTCATTTGATTCAAGGGTCATAAACTACAGAAATTTATGCAGCAGAGAAGTATTGCTTGAATTGCCAAAGCTAGTAAGAGGTATCTGACAACAGCCTGTACTCCTTCCTTACTTTGTCATCGCTACACTTTTTGGAATGACAGTTTTTCCAGTCTTGAACTTATGCTCCACTCTTCTAGTAGATAAAACAGTCTTTTCTAAATATACTTCCTTAAAAATTTTCCCTTTAATCATCCATGTATAGAAAAATGCTAATTTTAACACTTTGTAATTATTACTAATCTGAACCTATTTTAAAAGATGAAATGATGTGTATCTATTTCATAACATGAAGCAATTTTATTTTCTTACAAGTTTCTGAGCATAAAAGCAATATTAATATTACTTTTTGAGTTGCTAACCTTGAACTACAGGTGAAGAGTTTTGAATTAATTTCTGTAATTGCCTGAAATCGATGAAGAAAGACAATGGAGACACTCCAAAATTTGACTTGGAAATTATTTTGGCTTACAAATGCAAATGTGTGCACTATAACTTTTTAAAATAATTAGAAAATGTTTTAAAATCCATTCAAAACAATAATTACTATCTATTGCACCTTAAACCAATAATTAATTTGTTTTTCCAATTTGGCCATGCTGAATGAGACCCACTGTCATTCAATTTATTTTAATATAACTTAAAATAACTGTCTTGGTCAACATTTTATTGATTTAAAGCATTTATTGTAATGTTTTCTTTGTTCAGCAGTTGTTTACTCATGTGGAGACATTGTAAAATGTTTTTGAGAGACACTTCATCACTTCCTTGCAATCAAGTTTCTTGTGTTTATCTTTGTGCATGTGGCATAGAAGAGCAAAGTGTTTTTTTCAGATTTCCTTCAAAAATCATTCTTCTTATCTTTGAACAGAACGTAGATCTACATTGTTAAGCCTATATAGAACATTATAGATCTAGTGCAAGTGTGAGCTGAGACCCAGAGAATGTAGTCACTGCATTAATTATGTGTTTGGGGAGATGATTCTTCCCCATTCTAGGTGTGTCCTTCCATGTGGAGGAAGTTCATTACCTTTGCCAAAGGAAAGAAGTATTAATGACAGTTGGTAAAGACATTAAGGAAGACTTTAATCAAGTGGTAACTATTGTGATAGGTATAGGAACCCCCGTAAGCGGGTCTTGTGGTGGGGAAGAGAGACTCGGCTCAACTCCCAATACCAAAAGGCCAGATGGAGATTTGCAGCCAAGGAGCTGGATGGGCATCCGTGAATGGAAATCTAAGAGAAAACATCAGTGGTCAGGGGAATTTGGTCAAAACAGGCTTGATGGGATTATGGTTGAAGGCAGGCCTGGATGATAGCATATCCAGAAAGGAAAATAAAAAATCTGATCAGCTATCAAGGGTAGTTAGACAACAAGGGTGGAGGATTTTCACTAAACAGATACAGCAGTATTCGTGCTAAAACTGGATTCTGCAAGGAAGGCTCAGAGGAGCCAGCTTAAGGTGAGGTCAAGAAGATGATGGTCTTTGTCATCTTATCACTCCTGGCATCTCCATTCTTCTGCCCACTCTGTCCCAGGAAAAGGCGGTTGAGCTATCAGATTGGTGTTTGAAAACTGACAGGAGACATTCATGTTTTTCCATTTTCTTCTTTATCTTGGGAACAAGGAAACTCAAAGGCACATATTTCTTTGTTACTGGAATCCAGACCTTGACAAACTCACTGGTCCACTGTGGCTTGTACAAAGATAGATGAGCCTCACTAATTCTGATATTTACTTTCAGAAAGTACATTTGCGATCTTAGTCTATAGTGATCATTGAGATGACGTTTTGGTCTCCATCTTACAACACCCTGCCTTATTTGCCATTGAATTTAGAACTAGTGAGTAGAAGACTGCTTTTTATTGGAACCCTCCCAAAACACCAACAATAATAATACTAATTATTGAGACTGCTCTACCTTCCAGACACGATTCTGAGGTCTTTGTAGCTATTATCTCATATAATCTTTGCAATAGTCCTAAATGGCAGGTATATTATTAAACACTCTTTAAAGATGTGAAAACTGAGCCACTGAGATGTTAGATGTGAGGAAGTAGCCTTAGACCACAAACTTAGTAAGACATAAAACTGGCATTCGATTTAACAGTTTTATTCCAAAAACCCACATTTGTAACACTATACTGCATTGATATTTTTCTACAAAAGTAAAAATTTATAAAATTGGACTTCCCCTATCTTAGCCAATTTTCTTGGTATTAGAACACACATGAGTTTTTACAAAATGCAATAGTTCTTGCTATATGTGTTTTCAAGCTGAACACAATTCAAATGTATAGATACATATTAGGTTAGATTCTATTATTGTTAGGCAAAGATAAAAGAGTAGTGCAGTATCCAATGGAAGTGCTTGTTAGAAATTGAATGCCAATCAGAAAAATGGAGATGTTATCTAGGCCCAGGATGTTATTCAACCACTTAAAATTTTCGACTGTAAAGAAGGTTTCATATATGGTATAAGGTCACAGTCCACGTAAGGCCTATGAGCTAAGACTAAAGATAATACACTATAACATATATATTGGAGGCCTTGGAGTTGCAATAAATGATATGTTTCCCATAAACTAAGAGTTTTACTTCTTAAATCAATGAATATTTGATTATGTTAGATATATACTGGTACATCCAAATAAACCAAAATGACTTCTTGGTTTCAAATAGGTCTTTGAAGGTACACAGAAATCTGAAAGATTGTTAATAAATGGGTGTGATCAACTTGGGATGTAGAAAACCTGGGGGCCTGTGGTGAGCAGAGAAACTGAATTGGGCAGGACTTATCCCATGTGGCTCAGGGACTGGGGATCACTAAAAAAAGAACATAAAGGTCTAATTTTGCCAGCCATTCTTTCTGCAAGGAGGAAATGACCTTTAAAGTTCTAGCAGACAATCATTTCCATGGTCACAATCTAAAGCCAACTATACTAACAGCAAATTATAATGACAAAGTAAGGTTATTTTCAGACATATTAGATCAAGACTGTTTATTCTTTAGTTGCCTTTTCTGAGTGAATTACTTGAGTTCATATACCATCCAAATGAAGGTGAAAAATAAAGCAAAGAAAACATATGATGGAAAAAATGATGAGATAACTCAGGAGTTCAGCAAACTAAATCCCAGGAAGTTAATTGCACTGTAAGCTTGGAAGGCAACCAAAGTTAAAGCAGAAAATGAATGGGCTCCAAGAAGAATGTCTTCAAGATGAAGATGAAATAGAATCCAAAGAATAAATAGAATGACTAAGAAGCTAGATAAGATTAGTGATTTAGTGGCACAGTGAAGAAAGCACATCTCTCTTCTCCCGTCAAGAAATAAAAGAGAATCAATTAAATAGTCTAGGAAAAACAAAGCACTAACAGCAACAAAAATACAGAAAGCCACGACTCAAACATGAAGCAAACTAAAATGTGGCATGATTTTAAGACATTTATTAACTATTAGTAAAAAGAATCGCTTTACCCTGAATGGTAGAAACATCTGCTTTAAAGTCACACAAATCTTAACATTAGATCCATAGAAAAAGAAATGAAGTCAGCACAGTTCATGGCTTTGCAGTGAATCCTATTTCACAGTCACAATGATGTGAATACTGCTTATTCATTTTTAGTTTTTAGAAAAAAGTAAACAAAACCTGGAGGACTAATTGTTACAAATCAGAATACAAGTGTCATCTAAAGTTGATAGAGCCTGGGAAGTGCAAGAGAATAAGGAGAGAGAGAGGGAGATACCGAGACACTTTTGTGGCCTTTTGTGGAAATTCAGTGGCAAGCCAAGAGATATTTGTCTCTTTTTTGCTTTTTGTATTGTAAATACTGGTCAATTATATTGTGGGTTTTTACATTTTCTCGTAGAATGTATCGATAAAGTTTTCTGCTTATTTTTAAATCAAAGTATATACTTTGACAAGCATTTGAGTGAATAAAAACTTAGGTGCTTTCACAAGAACTCAACAGCATTATCTTCAGAGGTACTCAAATCTGCAAGATCATAAAATAGAAATTTAAGTGGATGATTTAAAGTTATAAAGGCAACCAAATGTACTAGTTAAAATTAAACTTATCTGCAAGTAGCAAAGACCCCAGATAGCAATGGCTTATGCAAAATAAAAATTTATTTATCTCTCATGTAAAAACCTGGCAGAGAGCAGTCCAGAACAGGCCTGGCAAGTGTAATTTACAAAGTCCTCAGGGACTTAGATTTATTTCGTTTTGTTTCCCTGCTGTGGGAGTCATCCCTCACAAGTTTACTTTATTGTCCAAAATAGCTGCTTGAACTTCAGCAATCATGTCTGCATTCCAGCCAGCAGAAAGAAGGAAAGGATACAACAAGAACCCACACTCCACATAAAGTGATTTTTTTTTTAAGTACCTAGAAGCTGACACACAGCTTTGATACTTAATGTTATTGGTCAAATCTTGGTCACATGGCCACATGTAGTTACAAGGAAAGCTGTTGAATGTACTTATTCTATAAATCTAAATTGTGTTTTATTTATTTATTTATATCTATATTTATTTTTGAGACAGGGTCTCACTCTGTCACACAGGCTGGAGTGCAGTGGTGCAATCATGGTTCTTTGCAGCCTTGATCTGTCAGACGCAAGCAGTACTCCTGCTTCAACCTTTCAAGTAACTGGTACTACAGGCATGTGCCACTGTTCCCAGCTAAGTGTTTTTTATTATATATAAAGACCCCCATCTCCCTATGTTTCCCAATCTGGTCTTGAGCTCTTGGACTCAAGCAATGCTCCCTCCTTGTCCTCCCAAGGTGCTGGTATTATAGGCATGAGCCACTGTACCCAGCCCAAATCTAAAATTAAAAAAAAAAAAAAAAGATCTAGATTCTGCTGTGATGATATTTGGGGACAATTAGCAGCATTTGTTTCACCAAAAAAACACACTGGAAAAAAAATTGGAAAAAAACTGAACATAGCATAGTATAAGTGATATTTTCAGCTTTCCTAGGACCAAGTCATTGAAGTATGCAGAAAGCTGCTAACTCAAGAATAAGAAATACTGAGGTGACCATCAGAAAAACTGAAATCAGAAATCACTTTTAAAAATTATTTCTATATTTTTAATATACAGTAGAATTTAGGGTAAGTAAAGAAAGGGACTACTGCTTTCCATTATAAGCACATTAGCACTTAATATTTACAAAGTAAAGTTAATACATGAAAAAAAGAAGGAAGCCTTTATTAATATTATCAAATGCTATAAACAACCCAGACAAGAAAAATCGCCTATAGATTTGATGAATAAGATGTGGTATCACAAGGCCTGATGCCTACCTCCCTGCAGAGGGGTGAGGAGTAAAGAAAAGGAAACTTGATTTAGATCACTGGGTAATCAATCACATAGGAGATATGACTGCCAGTCCCTCTTCATCTCATTTTCCCCTTTCTGGAATTTCTTTAGTTTGTGAATATCTATGTCATCCTCCAGCATTTAGAACTGAGCTGACACAATATATGATCTGTCCACCAGATAATGGGAAAAACTATAACTTATTCTGAACTTCTATTGAATAAATACCTATTGAAGCAACCTAGGTTTGCTCTAAAATTTTGAGGACATACACATTGTGGCATACTCATTCTGATCATAAACACACGCGCGCGCGCACACACACACACACACATACACATACACATAGCCGTCCTCCACACACACACACACACACACACATATACATATGGATTTAAATCACATGAGTATTACTTGTTTATTCTATCAAGCAACAGAATGCAAAAATGTACCAAGATAATAATCAACTCTCCATTCATTTTCATTCTCACTCCCCTTTTTAGCTGCTATTAAACTCCCAAAATGGAGATTTCTGTGTCAAAGTATTTTTGTATTTTTAATTTTAGCACATAGTTTTTTTTTAAAGGAGATATAGCAATTTACATTCTCACCAGTACAAAAGTGCCCAGCCCTATTCATCCTTTTTATATTTTTGTCAGTCTGAGGGTTAAAAAATAGCATATTTTTTCTTTAATTTATATTTATCTGACTAGTAGGGAGAATGAATGAAATGTTATATGTATACTGGTCATTTGCATTTTCTCTCCTACAAATTGTGACGTACTTTGCCCATCTTCCTATTTGTCTCTTTTTCATCAATCTTCAGGAGCTCTGTGTAACAGAAAAACAACATTTTTTTTTCTGTCATCTGTGTTGCAAATATTTTCCCTACCCTTTGTTGTTCGATGTTTTGTAGTTTTTCATAAAATTTGTACATATTCTTGTTCCTCTTTAGAATATAGAATTTTTCCTCTAATTTTAACAAGCATCGGAATGAATATAAACTTGGGTGCTCTGCAAGTATTCAAAGGCATCATCTCCAAAGACATACAAGATATCAATGGATCTCTCATAGGAACAATAAGGAGTTTACATCATCATCTTGTGCAACAGGGGAATCAGCCAAGTCTTCTTGGCCACTGACTTCCATAATGTGGGGAGGACTGAGGAGTCAGGCTGGCCTGCAGGGCACTAATTTAAGAGTTGAATAACTCACATCTGAAGTTATGAGCACCCAACCTGGTCGTTCAACTGGTGGTATCCTCTTGTGCACCAAAGGCAAAGGTGACAAATGGAATGAACGTGCACTTGTCTTTAAATGTCACCTTACAAATAACAATAGTGAATTATTTTATGATATACAATAGGAAAACAATCTCTGAAAAATGGCATACATTTGTATTGCATTTGTAAATTGCTTTCACAAAAGATTCATTTAATCAATCTTCCAGAAATAACAATGTATTTCATCATCTGCAGTCCTCAGATTTAGAAACAGATTTACAGATGTGAGAAGTGACATACTACAAATAAAACAAATAAGTGCTTAAGTTGGACTAAGACCCAGCCACAGGCTGCCTTCCAGGCACTAAAATTTCTACCTTGGAATTCTATAGATTAAAAGAAAAGGGATAATTAAATACCTATACTAAACTCTAAATATTTTGAAAATGCACAGTTCTAAAAACAGTATCTGGTGGGGACTTGGGGTTGGAATACTTCTTCCACATTGCTTCTTCTTTCCATGTAGATTCCCTTTCTGAACTGAAAACTCACTTCACCACAGTTCTTCTCAGCGTTTAATTGCAGGTGTCAAAGGTATCAGCAGAGCTGGTTAACAGATGCTTAGACTTTAACTTTCAGTAGAATTGGCATCCAGAATAAATACGGTAACCTTTCTCCTGAGGTTTTGTGTTTTACCTAGTGTTCTTCTTCCCCTTTTCTGAAAAATATTTCTTTAAGACAGAGCCCTAGTCTCTCAAGATAATAAAAAGTTATCTAGGGAAAGAAGAAAATACTCAAAGTAAAATACTCTGGTTTATTGTTGAACTGTTGGTTCAAGTTTTTTTCAACAAACACAATGGAGGATGAAGCAGGAAGTCGAGGAAAGCTCGCTCTTGGGTATGAGCAGATGTGGGACATGTGGAGCCCTGGCTCGGCCACTGACCGGTGGGACACACACCGGTCAATATTTATCTCAATTAAATATTCACATAATCCAGGCCTGGCATGGTGGCTCACGCCTGTAATCCCAGCACTTTGGGAGGCTGAGGTGGGCAGATCACCTGAGGTCAGGAGTTTGATACCAGCCTGGACAAAGTGGTGAAATCCCATTTCTACTAAGAATAAAAAAATTAGTCGGGCATAGTGGCTCCTGCTTGAAGTCCCAGCTACTTGGGAGGCTGAGGCACGAGAATTGTTTGAACCCAGGAGGCAGAGGTTGCAGTGAGCCGAGACCACACCATTGTGCTCCAGCCTGGGCAACAGAGTGAGACTCCGTCTTAAAAAAAAAAAAAAAAAAAAAAAAAAAAATCCCATAACCCTAAGAGGCTTCATGGGCCCATTTACGGAGCCTTTGGGAAGATAAAGAACAGCAAAGCACAAAGTGACCTTATTGGGCCATCTATGCTAGGTTAGGCCTTTGCACATAATTGAACTTCGATAAATATTGTAGTGGTATGAATGCTGGAGCAGAATAAAAGAGATACTAATTGAAGAGTCCATTAGAGTAAAATGCAAAGGAATTTGGAATCTACAATGGAAATGTGATCTTTGCCTAACCACAGTTAAAACTTAGTAGTGGTAGCTGAAGATGATTTTTTTAAACAACAAAAAAATGAATTTGAGGTAAGAAACTCATTATACAAGATACAATCATTTTGGAAAGAAAAGTATTATTTAACACATCTCCCCACGTGGTATGGCTCCAGATTGTAAGATGACTTTTCTGTATTGGAGTTCACTCAAATCCCATCTTGGGTACAATGTGTGTACAGATCTAATTCTAAAAATATCTCTTTGTATTTTGAAACTTATAACTAGTCTACTAAGTGGGGTAAGCAGGAGTGGGGAGAGTTTCAAGTTTCTCATTCTCTTGTGGCTTCTAGGAGAATTGCTGCAATGCCCATCGTTTTTAATCTCTATTTATGCCGAACAGATAATATTTTTGAAAGGCTCCAGGAAATTACTTGAGCATAGGTTATTCAGGGATCACACTCAATGAACATTTGTTAAAAGACTAGATGGTTTCACTTCTGAACAAATATTCTAACACTCTTGAGGATGTTTGCTGACTGATGTGCCCCACATAAGATCCTGAATCTACTGCCAGATGAAGGAAAGTGCCGTTGGAATCAAAGGGCTGTCATTACACAGCCAAATGGCTTTTTCTGAAGCCGACCTATATGCAGGTTTCAGGGGAGTCTGTGAGTTTCTTTTTCTTGCAGGACTGTCTTTGTATATTTCACAGTGATTTCAGTAGAAATGCAAATCTAGGGTGTGGCATGGAGGTACCACTCAATTAAGACAAAGAAAGTTCTCCTGTCTCTCAGATGGCTTTATTTTGGAGAAAGTATAGAACTAGCTGTCCACCCCATGGCCTGTGGGCCACATGCATCTGGGACAGCTTTGAATGTGGCCCAACACAAATCCGTTAAGTTTCTTAAAACATTATCCGATTCTTTTTTTTTTTTTTTTTTGACTCATCAGTGTGACCCAGGGAAGCCAAAAGATTGGACACCCCTGGTGTAGAACAGATCAAATCCAACACACTCAGACAAATATGTACCAACTTACACAGTCAGAGAAAGGGTTTGCACTTGATTGGTTAGCTTTACTGAACCTATTGTGTATGGGAAGTATACTGTCAGATGAGAGCAATTTTTTTCCATAGTTAATATTGACAGCAGGGAAGAGGTAGCCCTGTTCACTTACCCACAACCTCTTTTCTATTAAAAAATTTCAAAGAAAGTTCTAACAAAAAAACAGGACTCTGCGCCCTGGCCTCTGAAAATTTTGGACTGATATTCTGTGCTCTCCAACCCATGTGACTACTTAAATTTAAATTAATTTAAAAAATAAAATTTAAAATTCAATTCCTTAGACTAGGCACATTTCAAGTGCTTATTAATCACATGTGGCTAGCAGCTACCATATTTCACAGTACAGATCTAGAACATTCACGTCATTGTGGAAAGTTCTTTGGACAGTGTTGGTTACAGATTATGCATTTTATGAGCACCAACTAGGTCTGCTGGCCTGCCAAATTTGGACCTCTCTTAACTCCCTGTTGTTACCACACTGAGACAAAAATGAGAAGACCCAAATGCTTAAAATCAATTTAATATTTTATTCTTCAACTATTCCCTATTAATCAAAATTTCTATTAATTAAATAATCATTTAAAGTAGTCTATCAACTAGAATAACTACATTGGACTATGGCACAAGAAAAGATATAAACTTTTCTTGTGGAAAGCCATAGATATGGGCTTCTTTGTTACAAAAGTGAGCCTGTGCTAAGTAATAGAGAAATTGGCCTTGCAACAAAAACTAAAGTATGTGGCATTGACTTAGCAATTTAGTAGTAGGCAGCAAGAAAACCAAGATCAGAAAACAGAAGGCTCAACAAGCCCTTTGATTTGGGGAAAAAAATTTAAAACTCTTCCACTGATAACTTGGAAGGCAGAACAAATGCCTCCTGGACTCGATTGGAAAACAGGTCAATGTTGTCTGTTGCATATTATTGGCTGCACTTAGCAAAGAATTAGAAGAAAATCTTAAGTTTGGATCAAAATTGCTTGATATGAAAGAGAATGAATGAAATAAAAAGTTTTTGAATTTAAAGGTTGGTACAAATTTCAGCTTCTAGACCTAAAACAGTACCAAAAGGTAGGAAAAGTGTTTTGAGTAACAAATGTCCAGTAAAACACAGCGCTATGTCGAAAATAAAATTAGGAGTGTGATTTCCACTAAAGCGCATTCTCACAGATAGACTCAGGGTAGTTCCATTAGGTTTAAAGAGAACGGTGGACCAGAAAGCCAAAGTATACATAAAGTTAAAAAATTATTCTAGCAATGATGTGTGGCTATTGTCATAAAGAGGCAACTGTAAGGAAAAAGATGAGTTGCCTACCAAGTATCTGGGGAAATTGGATTGCCAATGAAATCATAAGCCTACACAGTGAATCAGCCAGTCCATCAATCAACAATAAATAAATGCCTTTGACCATTTGAGAACTGAACAACTTAGGTCTCCCATATTCCACTACCAGGAGGAGAGCTAGGAAGCTTAAGCTGCCTTCAAGGAAGGCATATTCTACAACACCTCACATGAAGCAATGGAGAAAAACAATCAACAAAGAAATTCTCGCAAGCAGATTAAAATGCCATGATTATAAAAGGACAAGAGATTTCTCCCAGCGAGCAGAATCAGGGTCCACGAAAGAAACTTCCTCTGCTTCCGTAGTAGAATACCTTCACGGTGCTTGTTTTAGTGGGATTTTACAAATGCCATGCATCATTGCTAGATGTGTTTCTCCCATTTTTAAGTAACAATCATTATATCCTAAACTTGATCTACCATTATTAAACTTTGGGTGTGGGTTGGGCAGATGTCTTTCCCCTAATTCATAGGTTGACAAGCCACAAAATGTGCAAGTAAGATCTGAAGGAGGAAACTGCATACTCCCCAGAGATCCTGGACTTTGAGCTGGATATCGTTGGATTAGTTGGATAGAATTTATGTTGTCTCACCTTGAGACGGGTGAGTGTGAAGAAAAATGCAATGGATATAGTATTTGGTGATTAAATTGGTGAACTGTGGCAGAGACTTTCCGTGCTCATCAATCTCCATGTGCTCTTTTTTCTGGCCATATATCAAAGCTGCATATCCCAGCTTCCTTTGCACTTACATGTGGCAATATGGATAAGTGCTGGCAGTGGAATATGAGTAGAAATGATGTTCATTCCTTTGCAGGCAGGGCCCATGAAATATCACCCCATCACCCATCTCTCTCTCTCTCTCACTCCTCATCGGCCACCTGAATGGAGAAGACTCTTAATCTCAGCGTCTAGAAAAGGGTAAAATCAAAATGTTCTGGGTTCCAGAGACTTCTGCCGAAGACTTTCATCAATATGATGAAAGAGAGATAGAAACTTGCCTTGTGTTAAGCTGTTGAGACTTGGAGGTTGTTTTTACAGCAGTTAGCCTACTGTGAGTAATATGCCAAGAATTGCTACTTCCAGTCCACTGAAAATAGGATTCTTGTACTCTGCAAAACATTGACATGAATCATTTAGGGATATGGGTAGAAAATAGAGGGTGTTTCCCCCCATAGTTTCTAATATTAAGTTGCAGGAAAAAGAGAAGAGGATGGAGGCGTTCTTGCCCCTTTTATTAATTCACTCAAAGTAGAAATTGTGGACCCACAACCAACATATCTTTCTAAAAAAATTTTTTGAAGCAAGGAAAAATAATTTTTCCTAATTTTATAAGAACCTTAAAATCAAGCTAGCATGGTTTCTAAGTTAGACAGCATTAAGTAGTAAGTTATAATCATATTCCATATTCACCAACCTTCAATATGCATCTCAAAATGCAACCTTTCAATAAAGTACACATAGACCTTGAGGTCCTTTTACTGAGAAAAACTACCATGGTCCATTAGTCTGTACTCTTCTTATAAGAAAGAGAGTATTACATGACGGTGTCATGGGTCTCAGACCCTACCTATTAAGGGGATTTTCCTAAGGGATTTTCAGATATAATCACTTGTGAATGCCCCATGGAAACTCAGTTCAAGTAGTCTATAAGGACCTAGAGAAATTGTTAATGTAATTAGAATACCTCCCTATCTGACTAGACATGGTGGTTCACATCTGTAATTCGAGACCTTTGGGAGGCCAAAGGCGGGGTGGACTGCTTGAGGCCAGGGGTTCAAGACCAGCCTGGCCAACATGGCAAAACCCCATCTCTACTAAAAATACAAAAATTAGCTGAGTGTGGTGGCGTGCACCTGTAATCCCAGCTTCTTGGGAGGCTAAAGCACAAGAATTGCTTGAACTTGGGAGGTGGATGTTGCAGTAAGCCAAGATTGCACCACTGCACTCCGGCCTGAATGACACAGCAAGACACCGTCTCAAGAAACAAAAAAGAATACCTCCCTATCTGCCTCTCTTTATTTTCATTCCACCATCAACATGACTACATACATAATGGTGCAGTTGAACTCCTGGTTAGATGGAATATTCGTGAAAAGTATGTAATTTGGAATGTACCAGTTGTTTTCCTGAAAAGAAACAGCTTTTCACCTTGGAAAAAAATTTCTTTTGTCACGATTCTTAAAAATCAGGTAAAGAAAGGCAAAAGGATGTGACAGTAGGTCATGACAGGGTGTGTTGCTGCCAATGCTGCAGCCATGTGGCTTAGGTTGTTTGCAGAAACTATTAATCTCAGATACCAAGCACAAGTACATTTGGCTGAGGGTGACATTGTGAAAGTGTTTCTGTCTTCTCTCAAAGACCAGCAGTGGATACAACAGGGATCTGGACATTCCAATAACAGACAAAGCTACATTGGACGATACAGAAACAGTTTTATATGGTGACACTAGGACAAAACAGAAGCTATGGCAGCTGAAAAGTTGAGACCTGCTCTATTTCATCAGTTGTCTCACTACATGGCAATTAGAGGAAAGAGTAACCTCTTTGGACAAATCCATACATTTCATGGAAAATTTAGGGAAGAAAGAATTCACAGGAGACAAGATTTTACTCTCTACTAATTTGGCACATGAAACCATGAACAGGTTTTAATTCAAAAATTTAAAAGATCTCATTTAAATCCCATGTGAGTGACATTGGTCACACCTGGTATACAAAAATAACTGATACTACATGATTTATAAGGTATTATGCCAATGAGTTTTCATGTATATGATTCTTTACTTCTTTGTTAATGAGATCACTGAGATTCAGAAGAGTTCATCATCTGGGGCAAAATGTCAAGCGCAGTAGGTGGCTGTTTTAGTCTATTTTCATACTGCTATAAAGAACTGCCCCAGACTCGGTAATTTATAATGAAAAGAGGTGTAATTGACTCACAGTTCAGCATGGCTGGAGAAGCCTCAGGAAACTTACAATCATAGTCGAAGGTAAAGGGGAAGCAAGGTACCTTCTTCACAAAGTGGCAGAAAGTAGAAGTGCCAAGCAAAGAAGGAAGAGCCCCTTAAAAAAGCATCAGATCTCATGAGAACTCACTCACTACCATGAGAGCAACATGGGGGAAACCACCCCCATGATTCAATTTTATCCACCTGGTCTCTCCCTGACATATGTGGATTATGGGGATTATGAGGATTATAATTCAATATACAATTTTGGGTGGGGACACAAAGCCTAACCATATCAGTGGCCAAGTGTAAACCTAGTCTTCTGACACTAAAGGCCTGTCATAGTCCTTTGCCCATATAATATGCTGCCTCTCTGTGAGCCTTTGCCCTGTCTATTGGCTCAGAATGTCAATAGTCTCTTATCACCAAGTTAGTAAACCATCATTTTTTTCTTGGGATAATTCTATGTTGTGTTCACATGTCTGAAATCAGCTGCTCTGTGGTACAGAAGTTAAATACACCTTTGTTCCTGGACATCCCAAGGACCCAGTGCAGTGGAGGGACCACAGCTTACATTAGACAAAGAAAAATAACGTAACACTACAATGTAGAGATTAAATGTTTCACATGATGGAATGAAAATGAAGTGGGTGTTCTTTGAAAAAACTATTATAGTTGTTATATTTCTGACAGCATGATCAATTAGACACTGATGTGGTTTGGCTGTGTCCCCACCCAAATCTCATCTTGAGTTGTAGCTTCCATAATTCCCATGTGTCTGTCATAGGAGGGATCTGGTGGGAGATAATTGAATTATGGGGTGATTTCCCCCAAACTGTTCTTGTGGTAGTGAATAAGTGTCATGAGATCTGATGGTTTTATAGTGGGAAAGCCCTTTCACTTGGTTCTCATTTTCTCTCTTCTCTGCCTCCATGTAAGATGTGACTTGCCCCTCCTTGCCTTCCACCATGATTGTGAGGCTTCCCCAGCCATGTGGAACTGTGAGTCTATTAAATCTCTTTTGTTTATAAATTACCCAGTCTTGGGTATGTCTTTATCAGCAATGTTAAAATAGACTAATACAGACACCATGAGTGCTTATCATGTAAAAACAACTCAAACTGATGAAAACAATGTTTAAGACAACGTTTTCAAAGGAATCACGAACCTGGCAAGAAAGTAAAGAATGCACACATGCTAAAAATATTGTAAAAAAAGAAACTTTGGGAGGTAAGCAAGCATTAAAATTTGCTTTTGCATAAAAGCATGGAACTCACATCATGGTAATTTGAGCCTTTGTTTTGAGGCATAAGGTGGCAATAGCAGTCAATAAAGTTGAGAACTCCCCCAAGGCACAGAGACAAATAGAACATCTCAATGTAAATATGGAATACTAGATAAGTATGCTTTCTCTTAGAATAATATATTAGTCCATTTTCATACCATTATAAAGAAATATCTGCAATTGGGTAACTTATAAAGAAAAGAGGTTTGATTGGCTCACAGTTCTGCATGGCTGGGAAGGCCTCAGGAAACTTACAATCATGGGGGAAGAGGAAGCAAACACATCCTTCTTCACAAAGTAGCATGAAAGAAAAGTTCAGACAGAGCAAAGAGGGAAGAGCCCCTTATAAAACCATCAGACCTCATGATAACTCACTCACTATTACGAGAACAGCATGGGGGAAACAGCCCATGATCCAATCACCTCCAATAAGGTCCCTCCCCAAGCACATAGGGATTACAATTTAGGTTATAATTCAAGATAAGATGTGGGTGGGGACACATATCCAGACCATATCATTCCTACCCTGGCCCCTCCCAGGTCTCATCTTTCTTACATTTCAAAACACAATTGTGCCTCCCCAGTAGTTCTTCAAAGTCTTAACTCATTCTAGCATTAACTCAAAAGTCCATGTCCGAAGTCTCATCTGAGACAAGGTAAGTCCCTTCTGACTAGGAGCCTTTAAAATCAAAAGCAAGTCAGTTACTTCCTAGATACATTGGGGGTACAGGCATTGGATAAATGTTCCCATTCCAAATGGAAGAAATTGGCCAAAACCAAGGAGCTACAGGCCCCATGCAAGCCCTAAATCCAGGAGGGCACTCATTAAATCTTAAAACTCCAACATAATCTCCTTTGATTCCATGTCTCACATCTGGGAGCAAGCTGTCAGTGGATCTACCATTCTGGGGTCTGGAAGATGGTAGCCCTCTTCTCACAGCTCCACTAGGCAGTGCCCCAGTGGGGACTCTGTGTAAGGGCTCCAACCCCACATCTCTCTTCCACGCTGCCTTAGCAGAGGTTCTCGATGAGGGTTCCACCCCTGTGGCAAAATTCTGCCTGGACAGCCAGGCATTTCCATATATCCTCTGAAATTTAGGTGAAAGTTCCCAAACCTCAATTCTTGACTTCTGTGTACCTGCAGGCCCAACACTACATGGATGCTGCCAAGGCTTGGGGATTGCATTCTCTGAGGCAATGGCCTGAGCTGTACCCTGGCCTTTTTTAGCCATGGCTGGAGTGGCCAGGATGCAAGGCACCAAGTCCTGCAGATGCACAGAGCAGGAACAGGGCCCCGGGCATGACCCATGAAACCATTTTTCCCCCCTAAGCCTCCAGGCATATAATGGGAGGGGCTGCCCTAAAGGTCTCTGACATGCCCTGGAGACATTATCCCCATGGTATTGGCTATTAACATTCAACTCCTCATGCAAATTTTTGCAGCCGGCTTGAATTCCTCCCCATAGAACAGGTATTTCTTTTCTACTACATGGTCAGACGGCAAATTTTCCAAACTTATTCACTCTGCTTATCCTTTAAACATAAGTTTCTAATTTCAAACCATCTCTTTGTGAGTGTATATAATTAAAAGCTCTCAGAATCAACCAGGTGAGTTCTTGAATGCTTTGCTGCATAGAAATTTCTTCTGCCAGATGCCCTAAAACATCTTTCTCAAGTTCAAAGTTCCACAGATCTCTAGGGCAGGGACAAAATGCCACTAGTCTCTGCTAAAGAGTGATCTTTGCTCCAGCTCCCAACAAGTTCCTCATCTCCATCAGAGACCATCTCAGGCTGGACTTCATTGTCCATATCACTATCAGTATTTTGGTCAAAACCATTCAACAAGTCTCTAGGAAGTCCCAAAGTTTCCCATATCTTCCTATCTTCTTCTGAGCCCTCCAAACTGTTCCAACCTCTGCCTATTACCCAGTTCCAAGGTCGCTTCCACATTTTCAAGTATCTTTATAGCAGTGCCCCACTACCTCAGTGCCAATTTACTGTGTTAGTCTGTTTTAAGACAGCTATAAAGAAATACCTGAGCCTAGGTAATTTAAAAGAAAAGAGGTTTAATTGACTCACAGATCCACATGACTGGGGAGGCCTCAGGAAACTTCTAATCATGGTGGAAGGGGAAGCAAACATGTCCTTCTTTACAAGGCAGCAGGAGAGAGAAGTGCAGAGTGAAGAGGGGAGAGCCCCTTATAAAACCATCAGATCTCATGATTACTCCATTCAATATTATGAGAACAGCATAAGAGAACCACATCCATGATTCAATCACCTCCCACGAAGGTTGCTCCCGCAACACATGGGGATTACAATTCAGATTACAATTCAGGATGAGATTTAGGTGGGGACAAAGAGCCAGACCATATCAGAGGAATTAAAAATGCATAGCTTACAGAAGGGGAAAGTAAGGAAACTTGCCCATCTCAATATTAGGGTAGGGCAGAGAGAAATCCTGAGAATCTGTAACCACAAAACACCCTTTCTTCAAAAGTGTCTGATCTGCTGATCTCGTACAATATAGTTATTTCACTGTAACTAAAATGAAATGTATTTTTCATTTTATGAAATGAAATGTAAAAATGAAATGTATTTTTCGTTTTTACAAGTTTTATATTTTCTGTTTTTCATTTCTCTCTTTGTACTGTTTATGTTTTCTATCACATTCTTAAGCATATTTAAAACAACATTTTAAAATTCCTGTGTGTTAATCCTATCAACTCTGTTATTCCTGGGTTGTTTCTATGTTAAAATTTCCTCCTATGTATGACATTTTCTGCTGTTTGTATATTTAGTACTTTTTTATTGCATGCTGGTCATTGTGTTACATTCCTGAGAGCTAAATTTTGTTGTCTTATCTTAAATAGTCTTAGATACAGACATGCCACTAAGGCATGGTCCTTCTGGAGCGCTACTGAATGCCCCAGGTGTTCAGTGATATCTTTCTACTCAGTCTGGTCAGAATTCTGTCTCCTAGTCCTGTGGGGCTCTTGGAATTGCTCAGCTTACATGTTTGGTTTGATATTTAGCTACAAACTCATGAAGAACCTTACACAGGTTTCTGGAGCTTTCTCTGTGTAGCTCCCTCCTCTTCAGTACTCTGTCTTAAAAATTATAGCTGCTGCCACATTCTTGAATCCCAGTCTTTGTTTTCTTAATCCAGCAAGATTGTTGTGATCTGCTTGGGTTCTCCATATTTACACCACATTCCCATGTTCCTGAAAGTGCTTCTAGGCAGAAAGCCAGAGCAGTCATTAAGACATGTCTGGTGTGATCTCGTCTCTTGAGGGGTATAGTCCTGGATGCTTGTTGTACAGGTCCAAAAAGAGTTGTTTCATAAATATTATGACAGTTGTTATACAGGTATCTCCAGAGTCAAAAGTTATTGAATTATATACTTTAAAGTAGTGTATTTTACTATATGTAAATTATACCTCCGTAGAGCTGATTTTTAAATGATCTGTAAAGATGAAAGGATAATACTCTGATACTTGTCAATCTAGGAGTTTCTAATTATTATGAAGGTATAGTAATTAAGACATTAAAGTATATAAACCACTGGAAGAGAGAAAAGGAACCCAGAAAAATACTTACTGAAATTTCAGTTTTGACAGACGTGGCTTACATCTTACTGATGTAAGACAAGAAAGTAAAAATGAATAATACTGGAACAATTAGTTATCTGTATTAGAAAACATAAGATAAAATTGCATTCCTACTCCACATCACATTAAAAATATATAGGTTGATTAAAGATCTAAGTGGGAAAAATAAAAATAGAAAACTCTTAGAAGGTAACACAAAAAAGTCTGTATATTTTAAAGTCAGGGAAAAACATTATATACACACTCAACAAATTTTTAAAAGTAAACACAGTAATAATTTTGACCATATTAAAATTAAAAACATTCCGTTCATCAAAGGATACCATAAAGAAAGGGAAATGATAAATTGAAAACCTTGAGATAATGACTGTAACACATAACAGAAAAAATTTGTATCAAGAACATATCAAAAAATTCTGTAAATTGATAACAAAAAGAACAAAAATACTTGAATATGAACTTCAAAGAAGAGAATGCATGGATGGGAAATAAATATGTAAAACTGTTTGATCTTACCAGTAATCAGGGAAATGCTTAAAACCCAATAAGATACCATTTCCACTTACCAATTTGGCCCACATTTAAAAGCCTGGTAATATCAAGTATTGGTAGTGATGTGGGTAATAGGAACTATTTGGGGTGATACTGATGAGAATGTAAATTGTTATAACCATTAAAATTGGCTAGCCATAAGTAGAAAGCTGAAACTGGATCCTTTCCTTACTCCTTATACGAAAATTAATTCAAGATGGATTAGAGACTTAAATGTTAGACCTATTACCATAAAAATCCTAGAGGAAAACCTAGGTAGTACCATTCAGGACATAGGCATGGGCAAAGACTTCATGTCTAAAACACCAAAAGCAACGGCAGCAAAAGCCAAAATTGACAAATGGGATCTCATTAAACTAAAGAGCTTCTGCACAGCAAAAGAAACTACCATCAGAGTGAACAGGCAACCTACAGAATGGGAGAAAATTTTTGCAATCTACTCATCTGACAAAGGGCTAATATCCAGAACCTACAAAGAACTCAAACAAATTTACAAGAAAAAAACAAACAACCCCATCAAAAAGTGGGCAAAGGATATGAACAGACATTTCTCAAAAGAAGACATGCATACAGCCAACAGACACATGAAAAAATGCTCATCATCACTGGCCATCAGAGAAATGCAAATCAAAACCACAATGAGATACCATCTCACACCAGTTAGAATGGCGATCATTAAAAAGTCAGGAAACAACAGGTGCTGGAGAGGATGTGGAGAAATAGGAACACTTTTACACTGTTGGTGGGATTGTAAACTAGTTCAACCATTATGGAAAACAGTATGGCGATTCCTCAAGGATCTAGAACTAGATGTACCATATGACCCAGCCATCCCATTACTGGGTATATACCCAAAGGATTATAAATTATGCTGCTATAAAGACACATGCACTCGTATGTTTATTGCAGCACTATTCACAATAGCAAAGACTTGGAATCAACCCAAATGTCCATCAGTGACAGATTGGATTAAGAAAATGTGGCACATATACACCATGGAATACTATGCAGCCATCAAAAAGGATGAGTTTGTGTCCTTTGTAGGGACATGGATGCAGCTGGAAACCATCATTCTTAGCAAACTATCACAAGAACAGAAAACCAAACACCGCATGTTCTCACTCATAGGTGGGAACTGAACAATGAGATCACTTGGACTCAGGAAGGGGAACATCACACACAGGGGCCTGTCATGGGGAGGGGGGAGGGGGGAGGGATTGCATTGGGAGTTATACCTGATGTAAATGACAAGTTGATGGGTGCAGCACACCAACATGGCACAAGTATACATATGTAACAAACCTGCACGTTATGCACATGTACCCTACAACTTAAAGTATAATAATAATAAATAAATTAAAAAAAAAAAAGAAAAATAGCAACATTTTCAAGACAATATGAAGACCCACAAACCCACTAACCTATCAATCTCCCAGACTCACTTACCTAGAAAAACCCTTACACAGGTGCACTAGGAAATATATAAAAATATTCATAGAAGTTGTCATATTATCAAATAATTATAAACAACACAAATATTTACTAAAGTAGATTTTGAAATAGTCATACAATGGAACAGCAGACACAAATGACAATCAACTACAGCCATTTAAAAACAACCAAACAATTTCAAAAGCCATGAAAACCTAAACAATGTATTATTTGAGAATATTCTGAAGGGGGATCCTCAAAATATTTAATGAATGATACCATGTGGGCATTGACCAGACAGAATAGATGTCAGTCACAGTGCTGGAGAAGGTTCCTGGAGGTGCCTGATTGTGCTAAAAAGAAATCTTTTACCTTCTGGATCATGGGAAGGTCCAGAAAAGCCCAAACAATAGGTCTGAACAGCCAGGGCAGGTGGGTCCTCCAGGGCTTGGGATGTGACTATTTACCAACAGGTCAGGAAGTATTTTTGTTTTTGTTTTTGTTTTTTGAGACGGAGTCTCGCTCTGTCATGCAGTGGTGCGATCTTGGCTCACTGCAAGTTCCGCCTCCCGGGTTCTCGCCATTCTCCTGCCTCAGCCTCCCCAGCAGCTGGGACTACAGGCGCCCACCACCACTCTCAGCTATTTCTTTGTATTTTTTAGTAGAGACAGGGTTTCACCGTGTTAGCCAGGATGGTCTCGATCTCCTGACCTTGTGATCCACCCGCCTCGGCCTCCCAAAGTGCTGGGATTACAGGCGTGAGCCACCGCGCCCGGCCGAAGTATTTCAATACAAGTATAACAAACAGGCATACTAACGCTTAATCGTTGAATATTAGCCATAGATGAATTCATCAGCGAATAAACTACAGAGAAAAGTCAGGGCATGATGATAGACGGAAACTTCAGGGTGGAGGTCATGTGGGGTGCGGAATGGATAGAGATGGAACTGGGTCAGAGAAGAGCGCCCAGTGAACAGTGAAGGCTTGACGGCATTCTCACTGGTAAGGCAGGATGCGGAAACCACCTAGCTTTGTATTGCTGCTGATCCGTGTACCCTTCTCATATCACAGATTGAAGGCGGCGTGATATTCACTGTCTGCATTTGTTTGGGCTGTTATAACAAACTACCAAAGACTGGGTAGCTGTCTTGAATCTGTTCAATACAGTTGCTGCCTCAGCATCCGTCTTTAGGCCTGACATAAATTTTTTGACACCCACTTGTATCCCATCACCTTTGACTGAGTTAAAACATTCCCTCCCTGTGTGATTGTCTGCCATAGGGTCCACCTGTTCCTCATCTGGATCAAGTTCCAAACACTCCATAGCTTCTGACCAAGAGAAAAACCTAATGGTCAAGGCCACAGTTACGTTAATAAGCTCCCTGCTTTGTGGGCATTTTCTTTAAACTGCTCAATCCACAACCATCAAGGTAAAGCCTCGGAATAATGCCCACGGAACACTAATACAGGCATGTCTCAGTTCATCTCATTCTCTCTCTATTTCTCTCCCTCACCCACTGGTTGAGCTCCCCACAACCTACAGACCTCGCATCAGTCTCCCATCAGCACCCCCGACCTCTCCAGGACCTGTAAGCAATTAATTTCTCCTGTTTTGTGCATTTTTATTTCACCTCCTGCTCGAATCTTACCTGACCATCTCCTGGTCAGGGCTCTCCTAGAAAGTGGTTATCTGGGCTTATGGCCACCCTCAAGACAGACCTCAAGACAAAATTAGAAAGAAAACATAACAATAAAAGTCACAACAGTGGCTTGTAAGCAATTGAGATTTATTTCCCACTGGTCAAGAGGCTGGGAATTCCTAGATCAAAGTGCCAGAATATTCAGTACCAGCCTCCTGGTTCACAAATGATTGTCTTCTTGTTATAACCTCAGATGACAGAAGGGGCCGAAAAGCTCTCTAAAGCCTCTTTTATAAGGACACATATCCCATTCATGAGGGTTCCACCTTTATGACCTGATCACCTCCCGAAGTCCCCACCTCCTAACACCATCACATTTTGGGGACTAGGATTTAACATATGAATTTGGGGGACACAAATATTCAGTGTATAGTATTCATTATTTAAAACAAGCAATAAAACTTGATGAAAAATGCCACACGTGGTGGCTCCCCATCGTAATCCCAGCACTTTGGGAGGCTGGAGCAGGCAGATGACTTGAAGTCAAGAGTTCAAGACCAGCCTGGCCAACATGGTGAAACCTCATCTCTACTAAAAAAAAAAAAAAAAAAAAAAAATTAGCCAAGCATGGTGGTGGGCACCTGTAATCCCAGCTACTCGGGAGGCTGAGGTAGGAGAATCAGACAATTGTTTGAACCTGGGATGCGGAGGTTACAGTGAGCCAAAAATCGCACCACTGCATGATTGCCTGGGCAACAAAGTGAGACTCTGTCTCAAAAAATAAAAATAAAAAAATAATAAATTGTAAAAAAAACTCTGTTAAAAAAATTGGTTAAAAAATTGGAAATTATAATAATTTTAGATGAAGAGATAGAGATTGCAAGCCAGATGGAACAGTACAGTTGTTAAAAGAATGGCTGAGAAAATCTTGTCCTCGTTGTGCTTAACCACTTCTTCATCCTAAGCAGGAATCCTAATAGCTAACAAAGAGCTCTTGTAGAAGGGCTTAAAGGAAGTGATGACTTTGACAATGAGGCTTAAATTGTAAGATTCGCTATATATGTATACAAAATAGTAGTAGCATCGTGAGTTCTGAATTTTTCTGTTACAAATATTCTGGTTAAAAAATTAAAAGGCAGAAACATAATGACATTTCCTAGACCTGCACAGCTAGCAGCACACCTAGATTTAGTTTTGGAAATATAAAACATATTTCAAAAATGCATCCTGCGCTCCTGTTATCGACCCACCTGGCTCCCACTGCACTCAACCCTTTGCATCAATAGCGGCAAAACCCTGGATCACACAGGCAGCAATATTTTCTTCAGACACTGTTTTCTCTCTTTCTTTCTGATTTCCATACCACATGGAAGAAGTTGACTGATTTTGGAAACATAACGTATCAAGAAATAAGACATACAGTTAAAAAGATAACCCTGTTTCAGGAAAATCTTTGTTTTCATAAGACTGAGACTTAAAATGATGCCTCAGCCATTGTTGAAAGTAAATTCTCAGAAAATGTGACGCATTTAACAAAGTTGATCATGGGGAAAGCTGCAAAGCTATATCCAAGGGTTTGGCTGCTATTTGCATTTTTAACTGACTCATTTTCAGGGAAAAAATGCATTTGTGGCCATAAAGTTTGCTTTTTCAGGATGCCCATTCTAGAACATTATCTTGTCTTTACAACTCTAGAGGTGAGAAATCAGTTTTTCTTAATTTCTTGGAATCTAGAAATAGTTTCTGAGTGAAGCAAAATGTTTTAACCCTGCCAATTTCAAATCTGGGTTCATTTTGACCTGTTGTGCTTTCAAGAGTCAGCAGTCAACATGCCAGATGGCTTCGGCTAATCTTATGTTGTTCCAAATATACTCATTTATGACTTCCATGGTATCTTGGGACTTAGCAATTTGCTTGTTTTCCCCTCCAGGTCTAGTCAGTATATGAAAGATCAACCAAGACGAAGTAAATTTAAATATTTTCCAAGTTGCATTTTATCCATGCAGGCAAATTCCAAAGCAGGTGTCCTGCAGTCTGGAAGCTAATTGGTGAAATGGAGAAACCCTGTCCCCAAAGAGGATAAAATTATATGCAGCCCTACTTAAGGGAGAACAAGACTAGGATAACTGAAATACCTAAAAGTTGAAAAAGTAATTTTGATACAGGCAAAGAGTTTAAATAATACAGTGATGCTGAAATTATTTTCCATTTTTTCATGGGTTAGCTATGGCATGAATACAAATTATTAGTCTTTTATCCAGTACACAATAACAATAGTAGCAGAAATATTAAACCAATGTAAAGATGACAGGAAAAAAATCACCTAACTGATACAATTAAATAGTCACTTCAACTGACAGGGGAAACAATATTGACAGAATTTAGACTTGTAAAATGTTACCTAGAAGAATTGAACTTATGAGAAATAATAACCCCACATTAAAATGCACATAGCAAAATTTATAACATCATATTTTCTAGAAACCAAAACCAGCAATAAAAAAAAAAGATCCTTATTGTAAAAATTTACAGAGAAAATAATGGATCCGAGGGAAAATGAAAGTGGAAAATATTTGAAACAGCTTGAGTGACGTGTATAGAACACTGATTAAGAATTTAAATGACTTAATGGAATTTGTTCTGCGGATTTCTAAGTGGAAATTTAATGATTTTGTTGCAATGTTGGATAATTGTAGTCAAAATGTTTGTCTGTGAAACATCTCAGGCACTCAACAGCATATAGTGTATTCATCCCTAAGCCAAAGTGACAAGATCAGAAAAGGTGGTAGAAAGGAAATTTGTATTGATTTTTGAGATTTTTCCAATCACAGTCATCTCTCTACCGAATGAAACTTGCTCTTATTTTGGGATTTTCCCCTTTGTATACAAAATTTTCTGCTAAAATTCTCATTGTCATTCTGAATTCCTCCAATTCCCTCACACTCAATTAAATCGATAATTCTATCCACTACCCATCATCCCATTAAGCATTATCCTCTCCCTTTCTCTTTGGTATAATTGCTACTTTTTTAAAATAGAAATTTCATCATGCCATCATTTTACTCAAAAACATTTGGCCTCAGCTTCTTATTTTAAGAAATTAACTGGTACCAGACTAGCCTTCTTACTATTTAAAAAAAAAAAAAAAATTAACATAAAACAGTTTTGGCCAGGCACAGTGGCTCATGCCTGTAATCCCAGCACTTTGGGAGGCCAACGCAAGCAGATCACCTGAGGTGGGGAGCTCAAGACTAGCCTGGCCAACATGGTGAAACTCTGTCTCTACTAAAAATACAGAATTATCTGGGCATGGTGGCACACGCCTGTAATCCCAGCTACTCTACTCAGGAGGCTGAGGCAGGAGAATTGCTTGAACCTGGGAGGCGAAGATTGCAGTAAGCTGGGATAGCACCACTGCACTCCAGCATGGGCAACAGAATGAGACTCCGTCTGGAATGAATGAATGAATGAATGAGTGAATGAACGAACAGATAGTTTTGAGGTGACTGGTTTTAGGCATTGGTTAATAGGGAGTGCAAAAGCGTCATCCTTTAGAGCGGCACTCCCTAACCTTTTTGGCACCAGGGACTGGTTTTGTCGAAGACAATTTTTTCACAGAAGGGGTGGGTGAGGGGATGGTTCCAGGATGATTCAAGCACATTATATTTATTGTGCGCTTTATTTGTATTATTATTACATTGTAATACATAATGAAACAATTATTCAACTCACCATAATGTAGAATCAGTGCGAGCCCTGAGCTTGTTTTCCTGCAGCTAGACAGTTCCATCTGGGGGCAATGGGAGACAGTGACAGAACATCAGGCATTAGATTCTCATAAGGAGCAGGCAACCTAGATCCCTCGCATGTGCAGTTCACAATAGGGTTTGCATTGCTATGAGAATCTAATGCCACCATTGATCTGAAAGGAGGCAGAGCCAGCAATCAGAAGCGGCTGTAAATACAGATAAAGCTTCACTTGCTCACCCGCCACTCACTTCCTACTGCATGGTCCGGTTCGCAACACGCCATGGACTGGTGCTGGTTCACGATCTGGGCACCGGGAACGCCTGATTTAGAGAATAAAATACATGTGGGGCTGAGCCACGAAGTACCTATAATTCTAGTACTTCGGGAGGCCGAGGCAGGCCGATCATTTGAGTCCAGGAGCTGGAGATCAGACGGGGCCACATAGCAAAACCCCATCTCTACAAAAAATACAAAAATTATCCAGGCGTGGTGGTGTGCACTTGTAGTCCCAGCTACTTGGGAGGCTGAGGTGAGAGGATCACCTGAGCCTGGGGAGGGTGAGGCTGCAGTGAGCT
Organism: Macaca mulatta; assembly: GCF_049350105.2. Lineage (NCBI taxonomy): Eukaryota > Metazoa > Chordata > Mammalia > Primates > Cercopithecidae > Macaca > Macaca mulatta. The sequence continues at coordinate 112,620,428 of NC_133418.1, forward strand.
GTGATTGCATCACTGCACTCCAGCTGGGGTGACAGAGTGAGACCCTATCTCAAAATAAAATAAAATAAAAACATGTGGTAGGCCCCACCTTCATCCAGCAATCTGTTCAGGGACAGTCTCCTAACTATAGCCCGGGGAGGCAGAGAGGAAGTAGAGAACATCATAGGCCTAATGAGCTTAGGAATCAGATCAGAGTTCAAAGCTGCGGAAATAAATGGAATGAAATTGCTGGGCAGGGTACCAGACAGGGAGCAACCTCTTAGAGGGGAGACCCCAGAAGAAAGTTCACAGTGTTTCCGTATCACCTCAACAAGCCATCCTCATATGTGCCTCTGTGACTTTACAGATGTTACTCCCTAGAATGATGTGGTTCCAACCTTTACCACTCCCCACCTTCAGAACTATCTCACATTCAAAGCACAGATTAAACAGTATTTCACTGAGGAATGAAAATACTCGATGGCTTTGGTGGCTTTAAGCAGCTTTGCTGTATACCCTCATACCATTTGCTCACACCATTTAGACATCCTGCTCCACACTCACACACATAAATACATGCACATATGAATTCAAGAAAGGTTTGCTAAATCTTGAAATATTGATTGCGTAAAGTTCAGAACATTGTCACTTCGATTGCTGCAAAAATTAAACCATTTTAACAATGAATTCAACATACAAATGTGTAATTAGAGTTTACTTAAAATAAATTGCACATTCAAATATATGCTTATTATAAGAACTTATTTAACATGACTTCACCTTCATGAAAGGTATGCAAAACCAGAAATGGTTATTTCAAATATTCTATGTTTTAATTCCAGTTTTGAAGCCTTTCTTTACACACACACACACACACACACACACACTCACAATCACCACCAGCAACAAACTTCATATTTTCCAAAAGCATTTCCAAAACTGCTGGACCATTTTTGTTTCTCTGGTGTCTTCTTCATAAGTTACTTAGATCACTATAAAGGAGTGTCCACTTCTTTTTTTTTTTTTTTTTTTTTTTTTTTGAGACAGAGTCTTGCTCTGTCACCAGGCTGGAGTGCAGTGGCGCGATCTCTGCTCACTGCAACCTCCACCTCCCAGGTTCAAGCAATTCCCCTACTTCAGCCTCCTGAGGACTGTCCACTTCTGTTGCTAATAGGATCCCACTCTCCAAGCCCAGTTTTCCATGATTCTGTATTGTATTTTCACTATTTTTCTATTGTAGTTCTCTATTGTTGATATAACAAATTAGCATATTCCTAGAGGCTTATAACAGCATAAATGTATTATCATCCAGTTCTGTAGGTCAGATGCCCAGATAGTGTTGGCCGGGTCTTTTGTTCACGTCTCACAAGGCTGAACTCAAGGTGTTAGCTGGCTAGGCTTTTATGTGGAGGCTCTGGGAGATGATTCACTTCCAGGTCTATTCAGACTGTTGGCAGAAATCACTCCTTCTGGCCATAGGGTTGAGGCCTCCTTTTATTTTTTTGCGGGCTGTCAGCTGGGAGCTGTTCTCAGCTCCTGCAGGCCTTCCTTATCTAGTTGCCCCCTCCATCTTCAAACCAACAACAGCAGATGGAGTCCTTCTCATGTTTGGAATCTCTCGGATTTCTCCTTCTGCCTTAACTTTTCTGCTGAGAGATTTTCCATTTTTAAGGGGTAGATGATGAGATTGAGCTCATCCCAGTAAGCCAGGGAAATCTCCTTATCTTAACGTCTGTGAATATTTTCTTATCTGTCAACTTCCTCCTTCCATGCAATGTAACATATTCCGTTCCAGGGAACAGGGCCTGGGCATTTCTTTGGGGAGTCATTCTGCCTGCCACAGATAATATTCACCACGTGTAGCCTTTATTATATTGTCGGAACAAAGCTTCCTGAGAATGGTACCCTTCCCTCTGCAAAATAACGATGGCAGCCTGGCCCTGCTGGATCCGGTGGTTTCCAACTGTACATTTTGCCTGTGGCATTGGAACACGATGGCAGGCTGGTCCTGCTGGATCTGGTGGTTTATAACCGTACATTTTGCTTGTGACATTGGAACATAACAAGGCATGAGGGTTTCTGTTTGAGGAAAGCATGAAAAAAAAAATCAGCCTTCTATTTGAAAGGAAATGGGTATTTGAAGAAATGTTTGTGTATTATTGCTCTCCTGTCAATCACATCATATTTTGGCATGGTTAGTACGTTTAGCCTGATGCCTGCATGTATTTTTAGCAGTTGATATTAATCTCTGCTTCTCAGAAAAAGACATACTTAAGGGTGTGTTCTCAAGATTTGGATCCCTGGAATGTAATAGAAAAGGAATGGAGTTCATCAATTGATGATACAAATAACTGCACAAATAATTTTATTTTTCTTTTAACCAAGGCACTTAGGCATTACTGAGCATCCATCCATCTTGCAGGCACTGAGCCTGGCATAGGGTCCAGGGATGTACGTTCTCACATGAAACCTACATATCGATATTCCTCATGTTTCAAAAGCAAACCAACTTGACCTCTGGAGTTTTAAAAAATTTTTTCATGATTTGGAACCTTAAAGTAGGGACCCTTTAGGCACTCACAGTACCTGCAAGGTGGATGATATCGTCCCATGACACAATCAGAAACTGGAGGCGTCAAGCAATTTACCTCTGCTCATCTAGCCTGATGCAAGGTGGATGATATCTTCCCATTATACAGTCAGAAACCGGAGGCGTCAAGCAATTTACCTCTGCTCATCTAGCTTGAAATTCAATCTAACCTCGCTGACTTCAAAGGCAATTTTGTTTAACTAAATAATACTTGAAAATACAGACTGGCCCATTTTGAAGGCATGATACAATGTTAGGGAAAGCTTTTAGAGTATAATCCTGGACACCTTTATTTCTATTTCTTGTAAGTAATCAGGGGGTAACAGGAATGGGAATATATGTCTCCATCTTAATTTCTCTGGTTCTTTAAAAACCAGGTTTTTTCAAAGTAAATGCAAACATGTGGCTTACTGTCCATTTTCCCTGCTGTGTCTATGGATTTTTTCCTTAGAACTGAAATGGTGTGGGAAAATGCCTGCTGTGTTCTAGTTGAAAGCAGCAAAACACAGCTGTTGTTCAGCCAGCATATGTACATATAATATTTAATTTTGTGTTGTTGATAAGTAGCATCTATTTATTTTTAAGCAAGTACAACTTTGGTACTACGTGCATATAACAGGTATATGAGGTTTGAGTGAATTATTATATTCATTTCTATGAGGATAATTTTGGTTTTCTCTTTGCTGCATTTGAGCACATAGCCACTGGTTCTTATCTTCTCTCTGAAGAGGTCAAATGTAATTGAGATTACATGAACAAGGATCCTTTCCACTCTCTTCTCCTCTCTTTTGTCCTGTAAATTTAACTAACCACAAAGCCTGTAGATAAGGCCTCAGCATGTTCTCCTAGATGTTATGGAGCAGAACTGAGGTCCGTTTGGCCAGCACAGTGAGACCAGATATCCACACCAAGGTTTGCCGTGGGAAATAGCCAGGTGTTTATTTGCAGGGCACCAACCAAGGAGGACCAGGTGGCTCTCATGCTTAAGTCCTGACCTCCCCGATGGCTTGTAGGTGAGGGTGTTTAAGAGCCGGGGTAAAATTCAGGAAAGCAAAAGTTGCTGGCAAAATTATAAATCTATGCATGATGTTTACACATTGGTTTTGGCCTAAAAAGATGGAGCATCTTAACGTGGGGGCCCATGGGTCATAGGAGAATTCCAACATTTTCTGATCTGCAGTTGTATAGGGAGGTGAAATTTTGTCTAAAGATTTGGAATCAGCAGAAAAGAATGCTAGTGAGGCTTGTGGGCCTGACCTCCTCCAGGCTCCTAAGGAAGTTAATTTAAAACAAAGTTAGAGTTCAGACTTCAGTTCCCCCTTATCTGAGGTCTATGAGGCAGCAGATTTGTTTGAGGGGGGAGTCCCATGACCCCCGTTTTGGATTCGATTGATTTGCTAGAGTGGCTCACAGAACTCAGGGAAACACACTAGAAAGGACATTACAAAGGAGACAGATGAAGACATGCATAGGGCGAGGTATAGGAAATGGTGTGTGGAGCTTTCATGCCCTCCCCAGGTGCCGCCCTCCAGGGAATTCCAGGTGTTCAGCCGTCCTGAAGCTCTCTGAACCCAATGCTCTTGGGTGTTCATGGAAGCTTCGTCACATCAGCATTCCTTCCTCCACAATATAGGGCAGGACCTTCTCTCCGGCTTCTGATAAACCACTCAGGGACATATGCTATTGTTAGCAGTGGAGCTTGGCACCAAAGTCACTTGGCACCAAAGTATGTTAGTGGCAGTGAATCCTATGGGTCTGTAGCAACCTCCATTCTTGCCTCCTAAGAAGAAAGAATTTGACTGAGGAACATAAGGCAGAGGGAGAGACTGAGGCAAGTTTTAGGGCAGGAGTGAAAGTTTAATTATAAAGCCTTAGAGCAGGAACAAAAGGAAGGAAAGTGTACTTGGAAGAGGCCCAGGCAGGTGACTTGAGACATCAAGTGCAGGGTTTGACTTTTGACTTGGGGTTTTATATGTTGGCATGCTGGGAACTTGTGTCCCTTCTCCCCTGATTCTTCTCTTGAAGTGAGCTGCCCGCATGCACAGTGGACTGCCAGCACTTGGGAGGGGCCGCATGTGCAGTGTTTACTGGAGTTGTACACATGCTTCCTTGAGGCATTCTCCCCTTACCAATGTCCCTAGTGGGCATTCTTCCCTTACAGTGTCCCTAGAAGGTCATATATCAGTTAAATGCTGCCATTGTGCCTCTTAGTGCTCACGCTCAAGCCCACTTACCCAACTCCTGAGATCTTATCAGAAAGCTGATCACCAGCTTCAGGTTCTTCTGTCTATGGAGAGACTGCCTTTCCTTGGTGCTGCCTGTAACCAATTATTCTTTTAGAGGGAGAGCTTAATAACTTCCCGACCATCACCTAATGTTTGCCGGACATTCCTGGTGGGAGTCGGGGGAGCTCTCTCCCACCCTGCTCATGTCCGACCAGCTACTTACTGTAACATGTAGATGTTATCTTTAGTTTCCACAGGGGAATCAAATATCTCTGACTATAACTTCCTTGCTTATTGTTTTAAGCTACTATTACCTTCTTGCTTATCAAGCTATTTATAGGGAAAACTCTAACTTTTTCCTCCACTCTCACACCACCAAAACAACCATCGTCAACACAGAAGACTTCTGTGACCAAATGTGTGGGAGTTTTCCCCACTCACCAAGCAGCAGACACCAACTGGGTGTCCTCCAATTCAGTTTTCATACTCTCTACCTGGAGATAGTGTCAGGTCCCAGAGGTTGGGCTCTCAGTCCCCAAGACTAACCCCCGACACAGAAACCGGTTGCAGTTGTGGGCCTCCAGAACTTGCTTCTCATCAACCGGCTTCAGGTTGAGGTTCCCACAACCCCGTCTTTGGATTCGATTGATTTGCTAGAGTGGCTCAAAGAACTCAGGGAAACACACTATAAAGGATATTACAAAGGTGACAGATGAAGACATGCATAGGGTGAGGTATAGGAAACGGGGTGTGGAACTTCCATGCCCTCCCCAGCTGCCACCCTCCAGGGACTTCCAGGTGTTCAACTGTATTGAAGTTCTCTGAACCCAATGCTCTTCAGTTTTTATGGAAGCTTCATCACATCAGCATTCCTTTCTGCAGAATATAGGGCGGGACCTTCTCTCCAGAGGGTCTTAAGACCCACAATTAGAAAGGTAGGGGATGATTAGAGTCCTGCCTTGTACAGGTGAAAGGAATGCAGGAGAAAACCAGAGAGATTCTGTTTCCTAAGGCCTAACAGCCAGCATTATAATAAAAGACTAACAATAGCCATGGGAGTTATGAGCCAGGAACCATGGACAAAACCCAACATATATCATAACTCCACAAGTTACTTATTTGTTTCTCAAGGCTAGCTAGGCTTCTGAAATTATCCTTGAAGGAACTTAAGATTTTCCTTTACTTTCAAGCTTGGGGCAGTGGGGGAGGGGTGCACAGGCCCCTAAGAGGGGGTTCTTGCTCCGTCTGCGAGGTTCTTCCTTTCCATATTCACAGCTACTTCTGGAATCAGAGGTCAATGGGACTTGGATCTGAAGAACTATAAAGCCTGAGGCAGATTCCCCAGTTGATGTCCAGTCTGCATATTAGATCATCTTCCTATGGCAATGTTTTCACTGTCTCCTTTCTTCTCTAGAAATGTTCTGGCTCCACTTTCCCTCAGGTTACTCAACTTGATTTTCTAGGCTAGGTTCAGTACACTCTCTTCCTACTCAACTCCAGACTTCAACTCATGGTCACAAACCTGGGAAACTAACCAACACAACCTTGAACAAATACTTAACATCTTTGAGCCCCATAAAGTGAAGATGCTAAATATGACGACCTTATATTCTTGCTGAATCATTAGGATTCATCGTAGAAATCAGCAGCTAAGCTAAGACATAGATCCAATTGACAATCTGATCACCAGTAGTGCATCTGAATATATTGTTTTGGATGTTTTGTCTTTACTAACTTTTTTGAAAGTGGAAAATTTTAAATACATATACAAGTAGAGAGAATGGTGTAATTAATGTACTAACTCCACCACTTCCATTTTTTCTTTGATTATTTGAAAGTAAATACCAAGCCACATCACCTATAATAATTAAATGTGTGTAATTAAGATACAAGATCTTTTAAAAACATAACCACAATACTCTCATCACACCTAAAAATATTTACTTAATATTATCAATTATCCAATCTTGCCTAACTCTTGGGGTATTTTTATTGCTACATTGAATGGAAATCTGATTTGACAATATTGTGCCACCTGCACTGAAACTAGATCTATGCCACACCAGAAAACTCAGTTAATTCTTCCACTTAGAGTGTAAATATCAATGTTTTAGAGTCTGTAGTCTTTCAACATCCCACTGCTAAAAAAGCAAAGGCCCCAGAGTTTCAAAGAAGCCGTATGATTCCCAGAATAACCCATTTAAAGGGTTCCATGGCTATTTTTTGTTTGGTTTGTTGGTTCCTTTTTAAGAAACAAATATTATTAGAAGTTATAGAGCCAATCCAAGACCAACAGAAACAAGGGATACTAATTGAAATAATTTCAGGAGGCCTACTTGGTGCTAAAATTCCGTGATTTTAATGGAGATGGAGATTATAGAAGAATAAAGCCAGTCCAAATTAGGGAAAAGAATGAATTAGAGGATGCTTTCTAAAACAAGTCATCAATTGGCTTTCCCAGGGGCTGAATCAAGCTGCAGACATGTCTTATTTGACTCAGTCACTTGATTCTTTCAATCATTCATACAGGAAATACTTCTTATGTTATAAGTTCTAATGATACAGCAGTGAATAAAATAAACCAAATGCCTGCCTCATGGAGCTTGCATTCTTATATAATTTGAATGTACAAGGTGGCTCATGAATGCCTTAGTGCTTTGCTTTCATTCTTCCTTTGTCTTTTAATTAAGAAGGTCTTTAGGGAAGGTATGCCTTCCCCACCTGGGCCATGGGCCACATGACCACATAAACCTTTCTTGTTTTTCACCCTGGCCACCATATATATGTGAGTGTGTGTATATATATAATATATGTGTGTGTATATATATACACACACACACATATACATATATATGCATTATATATACACACAGCATTTCAGTTTGTAGTACTCTGCTATAGAGTTATTTTGCCTTCAGATAGATAGAATAATAATACTATCAATTCATCATTAACAATTTTTTAGAACAACTTTTCTATGCAACATGTAATGACTGAACCTCTAATTTATGTAAGATACTAGGCCTGAAGCCAGTAATACAGAGAGTACTAAGTCCTGCCCCATGATATCCTGGAGCTCTGGATCTAATGGGGAGACAGACCCATAAATACAGCTCACTAATTGTGTTAGGCCGTTCTTGCATTGCTGTAAAGAAATACCTGAGGCTGGGTAATTGATAAAGTAAAGATGTTTAATTGGCCTACCGTTCTGAAGGCTGTACAGGAGGCATAAAGCCAGCATCTGCTCAGCTTCTAAGGAGGCCTCAGGGAGCTTCCAATCATGATAGAAGATGAAGCAGGAGCAGGAATATCACATGGTGAAAGAAGCAGCAAGAGAGAAAGAGTGCTGGGGAGGAGGTGCCACACACTTTTAAATGACCAGATCTCATGGAAACTCACTATCATAAAGATAGCACCAAGCCATGAGGAATCCACCCCCGTGATCCAAAGAAACACCTCCCACCAGGTTCCACCTCCAGCACTGAGGATTACAATTCACATGAGATTTGGGTGGGAACAAATCATAGCCAAACTATGTCACTAATGTCATGTGACAACCTCGGCATTAGAAGTACAGAAAGTAATGGGAGAAGGTGAAGGTTAATGTTTCCCAATACATGGAGGAAAAGGGTCAAGGCAACTTACAGAAAGTACACGTGTCCCCCAGGGCAGCACAAGAGATGGCTATTATATTTATAGATTTATTATGAATAATTTAAAAGTGCACTTGATGAAAGTGAACTACCTTTCAGCAGACCTGTTTCCACAACTACATCATGTCCTCCCTTTTTCCATAAGATGGTGCAAACATAATTTCTAGATCTACTTTACTTCAGATAATTACAAATTTTAAATTAATAAGACCTAAACTTAAGATTTTTTTTCTGGCCGGGCGCGGTGGCTCAAGCCTGTAATCCCAGCACTTTGGGAGGCCGAGACGGGCGGATCACGAGGTCAGGAGATCGAGACCATCCTGGCTGACACAGTGAAACCCCGTCTCTACTAAAAAATACAAAAAAACTAGCCGGGCGAGGTGGCGGGCGCCTGTAGTCCCAGCTACTCGGGAGGCTGAGGCAGGAGAATGGCGTGAACCCGGGAGGCGGAGCTTGCAGTGAGCCAAGATCACGCCACTGCACTCCAGCCTGGGCGGCAGAGCGAGACTCTGTCTCAAAAAAAAAAAAAAAAAAAAAAAAAGATTTTTTTTCTTCAGGTCATTAATGCTCACTGGTATCAAATGACTATTTCTTCAAAAGGATAAGGAGCATTGCAAATACTGTAGTATCATATGTATGCTGATAACCTTTATTTAGAGCCAAAGTACAATTTCTCCTCCTAAAGATGCTTTGGCTTTACTGTTTAGCAAATATAAAAGGATCTTCGGCCAGTCATGGTGGCTCATGCCTGTAATCCCAGCACCTTGGAAGGCCGAGGCGGTCAGATCACGAGGTCAAGAGATGGAGACCCTCCTGGCCAACATGGTGAAACCCAGTCTCTACCAAAAATACAAAATTTAGCTGGGCATGGTAGCACATGCCTATAGTCCCAGCTACTCAGAAGGCTAAGGCAGGAGAATCGCTTAAACCTGGGAGGCAGAGGTTGCAGTGAGCCGAGATCACACCACTTCACTCCTGCCTGGCGACAGAGCAAGACTGTCTCAAAAAAGAAAAAAAAGGGAGGGGTAAGTCTCACAGTAGAATGAATATCACAAAATATTAGAGCTGAATAGATTCCTGAAGGGATAAGTTCAGTCTCCTACTTCCAGATGAGACAATTCTTAAAGCATCCAGGAGAGCTGTAGATGTTTGAGGACATTCCAGTACATCAGTCTCAACATCATCCTCCCTTGTGGCCTCTGCAGGGTTTAATCAGAGTTGATGATGAGATTCATCCTCCCCTTACTGACCACACACACTGGCTCCAGTGCAACAACATTCATTCCTCTTCCACCCTCTCTAGAGAAAACAATATTGGACAGTATCTGTATTAGTCCATTCTCAAATTGTTATAAAGAACTACCTGAGATTGGGTAATTTATAAAGAAAGGAGGTTTAATTGGCTCACAGTTCTGTAGGTTATACAGGAAACATGACTGGAGAGGCTTCAGGAAACTTACAACCATGTCAGAAGGGGAAAAGGAAGCAGGCACGTCCTACATGGCTGGAGGAGGAAGAAGAGAACAAAGGGGAAGATGCTACACACTTTTACACAACCAGATTTTATAAGAACTCACTCACTATCGTGAGAACAGCAAGGGGGAAGTTCACCCCCATGATCAAATCACCTCCCACCAGGCTCCTCCTCCAACAGTAGGAATTACAATTCGATGTGAGATTTGAGTGGAGACATGGAGCCAAACCATATCAGTATCCTCCCCAAGGAACACCTTACATGTTTGAAACCAGTTGTTTCCTATGGCCTTATCATGGAAAACATCTAAATGTAACTACGAACTTGAGTCTTAAACATTCCAGTTAGCTGGCTTTCAGTCCTTTTGCCTCTTGGACCATTATTCACCATGTGATCCCTACTCCCTAAGGGTTAGCAGAAATCCTCCCTTTTTCACCCTTGTCACCTTTCCATGGATCTGCTGCAACACCTAAGCATTCTGTTTTGAAACAGGAAAGGGAATTTGGTCCTTTTATTCTAATAATTGCTTGATGAATATTTGAACAACCTAGATATAAACTCACACTAACTAGGAAGTTAGACAATTTGACAGGGAGAAACATTTGTTCATCCTTTTTAGATAGATAATGCTGTTTGCTCAAAATGGCTGCAAAGAAGTACGTCCATTTACTGGGAAACTCAAGCCTCCATCCATCGACCCGATGAATCTCCAGTTTCTATGGTTCCACTCCTGCCATATCAGATACCCAACTCTTCCTCCCTAGCTTTACTCTCACTCACCTAGGCTGCACTTTCCTTGCCTTGCACCTGCACAGTTGCCACCAAAGATCCCGCCTCTGCTTCATTCTCTCCACTGAAACTGGAGCAATCTGTCGGAAATCCAAATCTGACTATGCCATTCCCCCGTTTAAAATTAGTCCATTGTTCCATATGCAAACTTCTCAGCACCGCACGTGGGATTCTTCAAGATGTGGCCTATTTCCATTTCGGGTTCACCTCCCAACACCTCTGTGATTTAAACCCCAGAGAAGCCAACCTACTTAGGTCCTCCAAACCCACGCTGGGATTTACACATCCCTCCCTTTCCACACCCTCCGCAGGACCCCTCCATGCCTTTCTTCTCTCCACATTCCTTGGGGTTTGGCCAGCCCTCTCCAACACAGGAAAACAGTAGAAGGTCACATTCTTTCACATTCTCACACTACAAAGCAAGATCCCCATCCTTCAGCCCCATGCACCCCCAGGTTCCCATTAACTCCCCTACTTCATGTGAGATGAGAAACAAGTGCTTCAAGTTTTTCTGCTCAGCTGCATTTCCAGCCCCCACGCTTTTCCCTTATGCAAGCAATACACTACCCAGATAACAGAATAAAAGAACAACACAGAGGATAAGTTGCAACCGTTAAAAGATCTGATAACGTTCAATGTTCACAAACTCAGATCCACCATCTCTCCATCCCATGCAGTGTGGCTTTCTGCAATCCTGGCATCCTCATTGTAGTTCTGGCCAGCCTCTCCCTCTGCAATTCTGGCCTGACCCTCTGTAATTCTGATGGGACTCTTGCTCTGAGATCCTGGCCTCTCTCTCTCTGTGATCCTGGGCTGACTGTCTGTGATCCTTGTCAGCCTTCATATCACAGGGAGCAAGCTGCTTTGTCTCTCATGAAAGTTCTCGTGCCCAACTCTCATGTGATCTCAAAGAGGAAAGAGCTTTGTCTTCTCTGGTCCAACATTGCCCCCCACCACCCTAATTTCTTATCCCCAATTCCAGCAGGACTGACAATGGAAATATCTACTTTCTCTTTGGGGGAAGCCCCATTATCACCCACAAGAATGTGGTCCTGAATTATAGTCCAAAAAGGAAAATAAAATTTCATCAGAGCAAAACGTTTGAACTCCAGTACATTTGTGGTTACTTAGTCTTGAATACTGTGACCAGGACATCAACTGTGCAGCAGGAAGAACTCTGATTCTGTCCTTTTACATGGTCTCCAGCTAGAAGTAAATGGAAAGCAGCCATGCATGCTTTGCCTTTAGCCATATGGCTCCTGGTACTCAGGCTCCGATAAGCAAACGCATGAACAAAAACATGCAGAGGCTTACTCTCCCCAAGAGCAAATCAAAATTGACCTGAATTCTGATGCATACATTGAGGAGCTAGGTTTACAGTTTGCAAATTCTTTGTGTTTTTAGGGAACTGTATTCTCTGCAAACTTCATTGCAACTTTTGGAATATTTATTTTCCCTGTGTTAGGATTCAAGATGATTTTAGTTTTCCCAAGAATAATAGGCGGCGTTTGCTTTACAACTGTAGAACAGACAGATTCATCGTGCTCAGGAGAAAATCTTCTCTCCCCCCAATAAAGCTGTGAGCACTCTGGCCTTTGGACATTCTCCAGCCCCTCCTCCTGCTGCTCTCTGCTTTGCTATCCTCCCACTTCAGCACCAAGGGCCTCCTTCCCATTGTTGAAGAACGCTAAGAAGCTAAAGTGATTCTCAGCACTAGAGCTTCACACACACTATTCCATCTGCCTGGAAAACGATCTCTCTCCATCCCACCCATTCATTCCCGAGTCTCCCAAACTCCTCCTGTCCTTCAAGCACCTCCAGGTGACCTTCTGAGGACTCCTCTCCAGCATCCCCAAGCAATGTTAGGACCACCTCTGGCCTCTGCAATGTTTACATCAGAGCTGATAACAGGATCGGCCTTCCTACTTAATAACTGCACACACTGGCTCTGATGTAAGACCATTCACTCCTCTTCCATCCTCCCTAGAGAGAGAAAATTGAACAGCATCCTCCCCCAGGAATTCTTTACATATTTGAAACCAGTTGTTTTCCTTGCACCATTCTTACATATGTCTGCGTTTCTTTATAACACAGGCAACGCTTGTCTTTCCAAACAGATTCCTGAGCTCCAGGGCTGCAGGAGCCACATTCTTCTCCTTTGCCTATCTTCAGTGCCTGGCCAACTTCGCTTAATTAGTATCTTTGAATGAAACAAAGAATTAATTTGGCCCCGATTTAAATTCTGAATTCTTTGGTAGATTAAACACACACACACACACACACACACACACACGCACACACAGATTTGTAAGCTACGAAATGGCAGGTTTTACCTTCTTCTAACTGTACATATATTAAGTACACGTGAGGATTCTTTTCAGCCACAGAGCATTCTGTTACACTTAATTCACAGACGTAGTCTCCCTCTCAGTCTCCAGCCGAAAGGGACACAGATATTTCAATAAGTATTTCTGTCATTTCGGCTGCCTGCCTCTCTCCCCAGCAACCCACACACTCCCCCTACTCTACAGTCGAATCTCACCTGCGTTTGACCTCCTCCATGAAACCCCCTGTTCCATTCAACCACATGTGTCCCCATCCTGGCTTGGACTTAAATTCCATAAACATTGTCTTTAAGGATATTGTCACACTCCACCATGCATTATCATCATCTAGATAATTATTTTTTCCTACTCATCAGCTTGTGAAGTTCTACTATGACACTTGAGACTGTGGGCAATGGGTAGCTTAAGAGAGGCATGATGTCATGAAAAGACAACAGATCTGCAGTAGGACCAACTTCACTTCGTCTGAAACAGACTCACGGTGCGACCTTAAAAAATGCTGTGAGCCTGCGCAGAGCTAGACTTCTTTACCCATAAATTCAGACTTTTCTGATCTACCTCATAGGACTGTGAAGGTTAAATGCAACATTAGTTGCCATGTGCAGGGTCACCATGAGCTCAAACATGGCTCTCCTGCTATTCTTGTTAACATTGGCAGGCAGAAAGGGAAGGTCAGGAAGATTGCTTCCTTTTTCCTGTTACTGGATGATAGTCATCTATGACTTGACTTTTGCAAAGATTTCTCTACTTTGAAGATAAAGAAATTGTGTCCCCACACCACGATTTCCATTTTCAAAAACTTAAATTGTGGCTCAATTAGAATGTGATCATCACTACTTATACTCAAAAATTTATCGCTGCTACTAGTATAAAATAATAATTCCTCAAATTTGAACACCAGGCCACATCACAGTCTGCTGTTTATGGGAAACTTGACTCTATCCACCATTTAAGTAAGTGGTGCTTGAAACAATCTGCTAAGGACAGGGGTTCCTGTGATTTTTGCCTGAGACTCTCTTTCCATAATTCAGTCGGTAGGCCTAGGCCACTGAAAAAGCTACCAATGTTTGTTTGGAGATGACAAAAGATTGATTAACAACTTATGATTACAACTTCTGTATCCTAATCGGAAATTCTCTGTTTTTTTTTTTTTTCTTGCAATAAATTTTCTAATCTGAACATACTGAAAATTTGCCTTTATATTTCCCGGATGGAAATAATGCACAATGCTTATGCTTCTTTGTGTAACCATTAGACCTTTCTTGTCCTTTCCACTATGCACCAAAAAGCTATTTCTGGGATCCTTTACTCATGCTTCTCTGTTCTCTCTGCTTGGAATTCCATTCTGGGTTCAATATAAATATGTCTTTGACATGAAGATATACTTCATCTTTGCCTTGGCCATTTTAAATAGTTCTAAACCAATAGAATTAAAAATAAATTAGTAAAAGAAATTATTCTATCATCAGATATATGTATATCCAGTCTCATAAAATTGTATGTGTGTCTTACAATATTTAGTCCCTGTTTTATTAAAAATTTTTGTGGACCCAGCTTGCCTTCCTCATATCACTAAAATAATATATATTGAGTACCCACTATTCCCGCAAAATACTTACCAAGCACCTTCTGAGAGGTCTTTTAGTAGATATCCAGTAAATATTTTTAAGTGAATGAATGTTTAGCTACACTATCCAATAAGGTAGCCACTAGCCACACTTAGCTACTCAAATTTAAATTAATTGACATCATATACAACAAAAAAATTCATCTTGTACCCCCATTTCAAGTGCTCAGTAGTGACAAGTGGCTAGCGACTACAGTATCAGAAAGCGTTGTTATGGGACACTTCATCACAGCAGAAAGCTCTACTGGGCAGTTCTGAATTCAATACATGAATGAATAAATGTCTGAAAGAATGAATGAACAATCCATCAGGAGCCTCCCAAGCCACCCCCACTGCACCCTCTCTGACTTCAAGGATGGATTAAACTACATAATATTAACACTTCACCTAATTTGGAGATCAACTTCCACTTAGGGAAGTGTCACAGCTTGGATTATTTAAAAGGAGCTCAGGAAAGCAGTGAGCACATTCTGCAGGCGTGGCTGCTGCTATTCCACAGACCCATCAGCCACATTATGACAGGAGTGCTTTCCAGCTCCAATTTGTCTAATTCTCATCTGTTATATTAACAAAGAACGCCTGGCCAGAACATGTTACTCAGCTCCACAAAGAGCTATTTCCGTCTTCTCTCTTCTTCCAGAACTGCAAAGATTGATTTTAGGAAGATAATCATTTCTGTGTATTTCTGCACACAGGCTGGCTGCAGCTGTTCCCAAATGCAACATCAATACATGTTTTATGAGTCAGTTTTTTGTGGGGGTTTTTTGTTGGTTTTTTTTTTTTTTTTTTTTTTTGGTAATGTGTGAAGCTAATCATCTTGAGTACGACACAAAAAGCATTTGCCTTGAAATCTCAAGCGCTGTGTCCCATCACTCAATCTTGCTGTGAGCACAGATTTCCTTGAAATGTTTCTCATTGGGACTGAATGTGTTGAATCTCAATTTTGTATTTCAGCTCCATTCTACGATATAGCAGGGTGAGAACGTGAGTAGCCTCACAGTCGGGCTTCTGTCTTAGCCTGAGCCATTGAGACAACAAAACCTAAGACTTTATTTGGGATGTGCAAACCCAGGATAGAGAGGAAGAAGCGAAGTAAAGGCAAAGAAATCTGGGATGCCAGGTGCAGTGATGCATTGCCTTGTTGCTCCTTCCCCACAAGCCTTGAAGTTACAACAGGCAGCCCTA
Source organism: Macaca mulatta (assembly GCF_049350105.2). NCBI lineage: Eukaryota > Metazoa > Chordata > Mammalia > Primates > Cercopithecidae > Macaca > Macaca mulatta. Next base: position 112,636,295 of record NC_133418.1, read on the forward strand.
GGCTTGTCCAGGAAAATGACAACGAATATCTCTGTCTTGGGGTAGCACATTGGAGAAAGGCAGGAGAATAGCCCAGCTAGCTCCTTCCTATTTCTTGTTTCCATTGATCCATTTGCCACTTGGAGAGTTAACACCCTCCGAATTCCAGGTTGCACTGGACCCCTGAGCAGTAGCTCATGATACTTCTGGTAGTGGATGAAGCACTGCATGCACAGTTGACCCTGCACACTGTGCCTCATCCACTACTGGAAGAAGACAGGCATCTCCCTGAAGATGGGCTTGGTGTGCAGGGCTTGTGAGACAGGCAGGCTGGGGACTTCCAGCTGTCTCATGGACCATCAGAGGTTGTTGATAAGCAGGTCTGGGAGGCGAGCTGTGCTTTAGAAGAAAGGAGACAGTCAGATAGTGAAGGGAACCCAAAGGGGCACAGGATTTCTTCATCCAGTACAGCTTCTCTGCTCGCATGCTTACAGGATTCTTCAGTCGTAGGAATTGTTATTTTTAGAAGGAAAACTATGTTCCTCTCCAGGCTCTTTAAAGTATGCTATCCTGATAGAAAAGGACTTACAGGTAAGCAAATCGTAGTCCTCAAATGTTGCATATATAAAAATTATTATGAAATAATTGGCGTATGATAGACTTGAGATGAGATGTTAAATACCTTGCTTACTAAAAGTAAGTGCCCCCTCCAGCCAACCAGGAAAAGGGGCTCAAATGTTCTAATGCTTCTGTTGCCTCTGTGTACAACAAATAAATCATGTTCATGCAGTGATTAGTGAAGGAAATGAGCACGAGCAGTAGCACCAGAGCCTGAAAGGTGTTACTGGGGTTGCTCCTAAGGAGTCTGAGAGCCTCCCAGGAGCTGGGTTCCACTGAAACCTGGAGGTTCTTCAAGCAGTATGCTGAGAACTCTAGATCATCTTCAGGTGATGAGGCCCAGGGACTGTGGGGAGAGGAAATAATGGAGAATCTCACTTTCTAGAACCTGGGGTCAGGTGCCTCAGAGCCTCAAATAACTCTGAGGGTGAGGAAGATGAAGTTCAGTGTGTGCAGGGAAAAGAGGTCTGCATTCAGATGGGGGAAGTGTAGGAGCATTGTGCATTGTGGGGACAGCACCAGGGGACCCCAAAAACTATGGGCTTCAGTAATCTGAGGACAATTTAATGAAGGGCCAATGGTATCCGTCATGTCAAAGTGGTAAGAGGAGCACTAAGATTGTTTCACAGAACATGGATGTGATCACATTTGTTTTGTCATTCTAGTTGCTGTGTAGAACATGGAACTGGAGAGGATTTTCTAGAAGGAAAGAAACAAGTTTACAGGGAGTTGCTATGAATCAAGTGAGGAGTCATGAGGGTCTTCACATTTGAGAAGCTCAGCTTACTCATCTGTAAAATCATATTAACATGTGCCTCAGAGTGAAGTTAAAAAATTAATTATTCAACGTCTTTACAGTTCCCAATCCATAGTAGTTTTGTTGACCAGACTTCAGTTGGTGCCCATGATGTGCTCCTCCTGGAATCATGTTGCTGTAGCACTCACACACTTGACTGTGGGTGGGACGTTCTACTTGCTTCTAACCAATGGCATACAGCGAAAGGAACAGATTTCACTTCCTTTGCAATGTTGTATAATACTGTAATGACTATCACACCAAAAAACTCTCTTTCCTCTTGGTTTTGAGAAAACAAGCTGTCATATTGTGCACTGCCCTATAGACAGTTACATGGCAAAAAAAATTGAGGACAACCGGAGAGAAACTGAGGCCCTCAGTTCAGCAACCTGCAAGGATTTTAATGCTATCAGTAACCATCCAAGCCTATAAGTGGATCCTTCCCCAGTTGAGCCTCAGATGAGTACTCAGTTCTTGCTGACACCTAGTTTGCAACCTTAAAAAGGGCCCAACTAACCCATGCCCAGACTCCCACAGAAACTCTTGAGATAATAAATGTCTGTGGCTTCCAGCTTCCAGGTTTGTGGTAATACTGTCACATAGCACATAGCAGTAGATAGCAGTTTCCCCACAAACTTAGTTCCCTCACTTTGCACTACCTACCCTGTCACAGCACTGAAATGCTAAGTGTGAGCAATACTACTAAAACCATTCATTTCCTGCCTCTCTCTTTAAATATACTGATATGGTTTGGCTGTGTCCCCGCCCAAATCTCATCTCGAATTGTAGCTCCCACAATTCCCATGTGTCCTGGGAAGAACCCAGTGGGAGGTAATCAAATCCTGGGGGCGGGTCTTTTCTATGCTGTTCTTGGGATAATAAATAAGCCTCATGACATCTGATGTTCTAATAAAGTGAACTGCCCCTGTACAAGTTCTCTCTTTCCTGCCACCATGTAAGATGTGACTTGCTCCTCCTTCCCTCCACCATGATTGTGAGGCCTCCCCAACCATGTGGAACTGTGAATCCATTAAACCTCTTTTCTTTATAATTCACCCAGTCTTGGGTATGTCTTTATCAGCAGCATGAAAATGGACTAATACACCTACCTATAGAAGATCTTTAACTTTAAGCTTCCTAAGAATTTTAAAAGGTGGGGGGAAAATTAGGGGAAGGGGGTAAAAAAAACACTAAATTTCATTTATACAATAAACTACACAGTAGGCACTGTTCTACCCCTCAGTTATACTCAATGACAAGCACCAGTATCCACTGCCCAGGCTGTGAGTAACTACTGAAGTACATCTGCTCTCTGTGTCTAGGTTTCACCTCATTTTTACTAGTGACCTTTGTCTCCAGCATTTTTGCTTTGGCAACTTCTCAGCCTCACTGACGTCCCAGTTCTTTTCTCAGGGCTGAAACACAAACCGCTTCCATTGCTCAGTTATATTTTTACTGCTATGCTGCAAGCACACAAAAATTGTTCAAGGAAGCTGGACTTCCTTGTGCATTCTCATCCAAATGCCTTCTGCTTGACTACTGTGTGTGTGTGTGTGTTGGGGGTAGGTAGGAGGGACATTACTGTCCTCCTTTTACCCTTGGCGAGAAGATAGGGTTCTGTCTGAATGACTTGCTTCTAGTACTGGATTTAATTTTTTTCCCTTATATCTCAATTTCAAATATCTCCTGAACTATAAAGGCTAGAAATAAATGCTCTTTTTCTGGCAACATCTCCCAGCTGGGAATAAGAAACCATTTCATGCTCACTAGACACAGTTTGTGCCTATGCTTTTTATATTCAAGATGAGGTGATATTTTCTAGGTTGCCGATTGTTTTCATTTTATACAACACAACCATTTAATTAGCTATAGTTTATCATGTCTACTTGGGAATGGAATAAGAATCAGAATTTCAAGTGAAGACTACAGCTGCCACCCTGGGAAAGATGAAGTATATCATAGTTACAATTAATCAAGGGTCTCACAAAGTGCTGGGCATTTAGCAGGTCGTATTGCATTTGACTCTTACTGAACTCTACAAGATGGTTTCTGCAATAATCCCATTTTACAAATAAAGAGGATATTTAGGCTTTTGTGAGCCTCCGCTGTAAAGGTAGAGCTGCTTCAAGTTGGCTTCAAATATCAAGCTCTTGCTCTGCAGAAAGAGGTGACTTGGACTCTCAAAGAGACACGGAGCCCCAGACAACCTGCATTCTCAATATGTTCTAGAGTTGTTTATGTTATTCTTTCTTCCAATCCAAATGTACCACTTTCTCCTCATGCTGTTTAACTATCTAATCATACAAAAATGTTATAAAAATTGATGGCTGTGTTTTTGCTTCAAGATATTTTAAAATCATCATGAAAATTGTTTTTTGGTAAATCTTTCTATGTTTATATGCAGGACTACACAAATGAAGGTGATAACTCATTTTCAGAATTAGTACGAGCAACTCCTCTCACATGCCTCTACTGCCTGCTCTTTTCTTTATTCTTAGCCTTTCTTTGAGAAATTTAGATCAATTTAAACTCATAAAAGATAAAAATCAGTAATAAAAATGTTTACTACCTATAAATGTCTATATTGGAATTAGTTCACTAAATGTTAATGAAATGGTACAACATTCTATTTCACAGAATATTTCAAATTTTTCATTAATGTCTTGTCTGACAAGATCCCTTCTGCCATTTTCAATTTGTATTTTAAAGCAAAAACCATGCATGTCCTGAAGTCACTGGCTCATTTGATGAGAACAACAGAGTGTAATTTGCAAACAAGTGGAGACCTTGATGAATGGGCTAGCTGAATGTCATGAGACCTCTCGACCACTGCAATTTCTGTCCAATGGTTCCTAGGAGTCACATAGAGTGCGGAGGGTAGGTCAATCCATGTCACTGTGACAGACAGGAGTGCCAATTGCCAATGCTTTTGAGTGCAAAAGAACAATGATGCATTCTCATTTTCTTGTGAAGGAGATCATGGGTGAGTGTATGTTGTGGCATGGAAACTGTGTCCACCAAACAATTCAATCTTGCTCCATCTGGGAAATTCCCTTTATTAAAGCCAGTAGAATTAAAACACGTTCTATATAAAAGTTGCTTCAACCCCACTTAGGAACACCACAGAGCAGTAAGTGGCAGTGGAACTAGCTACCTTGCTCTGGAATAGAAGATTGCACACATCCCTGAATACCTGTCCCTAGCCAAGGTAGCAACTTGGTTCTCAGGTACCTGTGATGGCTCCAGCCTGCATGATGTTGGAGAAGATATATTTATGGGACAAGATGCCAAAGATCACCTACCCATGACTATGCTTGTTTCCTCATTGAAGAAATTGCAGCATGGAGAGGATGATTTCCAAGGTTGTACAGCCAGTTAAAGGCACAGTCAGATACAGGAAAAGCAGATCCCTGTTCTTGAGACTTGAATTGAAATACCCCAGATCTGGAAGAAAAGATTAAAGTAAGCTTTCAGCACTAATTCAAAGGTGGCCATATTTTGCCTATTATACATAATGTAGCAGTGAACATAAGAGTGCAGATATCATACAAATATTTCTTTAAGATCCTGATTTCACATCTGTTAGCTATATACCCAGAAGTGGGATTTCTGGAATATATGGTAATTCTATTTTTATTTTTAAAGAATCTCCATGCTGTTTTCCATAATGGCTGAACCATTTTATATTTCCACCAACAGTGAACAAGTTTTCCAATTTCTCCATATCCTTGCCAACTGTCCTAGTCTGTTTTGTGCTCCTATAACAGAATATCTCAGGCTGAGTAATTAATAAAGAACAGAAATTTATGTCTCACAGTTCTGGAGGCTGGAAAGTCCAAGATCAGGTGCCAGCCTCTTGTGAGGGCCTTCTTTCTGCATCATCTTATAGTGGAAGGGCAAAGAGGTGGTGACAGAGAGAGAAAGAGGGGCCTGAGCTCATCCTTTTATAAGGAACCCACTCTCATGATAATGGCATTCAACATCTCTTAAAGGCCCCATCTCCCAACACCTTCACAATAGGTATCACGTTTTCAACACATGTACTTTGAGGGACACATTTAAACCATAGCACCATCTTTTGGGTTTTTTTGGTTTGTTTTTTGTTTTTTGGTTGTTTTTAGAATAGCCACCCTAACAGGTGTGAGATGCTATCTCATGATTTTGATTTGCATTTCCCTGATGATTAGTGATGTCCAACTATGGATAATGAACAATGAAAATGTGATGTATACATACAATGGAATATTATTCAGCTTTGAAAAAGAAGGGAATCTTGTCATATTTAACAACATAGATGAACCTGGAAGACATCATGCCAAGTAAAATAAGCCAGTCACAGAAAGGCAAATACCATATAATTTTGACAGATATGAGGCATCCAAAACAGTCAAACTCACAGAAGCAGAGAGTAGCATGGTGGTCGCTAGGGATTTGGGGGGAAATGAGGAGTTGCTGTTCAATGGATATAAAGTTTCATTTATACAAGATAACTAAGTTCTAGAGATCTGCTATTAATATTGTGCCTATAGTTAATAATACTATATTGTACACTTAAAAATGTGTTGAGAGTAAATCTCAAGTTAAGTGTTCTTACAAAAAAAAAAAGACTCTGGTTATCAAGACAGACATTAGTTTGTGCTAGAAACTTGTAATCCCTCTTCTGGTTGGAAAAAAATGGAAACATATATTAATGATTTACGCAGGAGGAGGGCAGGGGGCAGTTGGTAACATATTGTCCCTTTAGCTGTGTCAGAATTCCTGCAGAGCCCAAAGGGCTCACTTGATGTGGGTTGCTCTTTGCATTCTTGCTGTCAGAGCTGTCACTGCGCTCTGAGAGGCTGGAGGGTTGAGTGGAGGTGATGCCTAACTGCAGAAACCTGCTCTAAGGAAACACAGTAACATCTCCCATGCCCTCTTCAACTTCAAGGATAATAACCATGAACCTCAGGGCAAATCCCCTGGATGGGTCCTTGCAGTGCCTCAGAGGAACCACTGCTGAGCACTAAGTGGAGTTAAGTGGGGAAGGGAAGGAAATGGAAGCTTTCCTGCGGTTTGCCAGTCACTCGGTTATATATATTCCTTTATGGGAAATGGCTCTAAACATGGAAAGGATGCCAAGGTTTGATGCCTGACATCATTTCCTGTTTTCTACCAGTTTTTGTTTTGCCTTGCTTTAAATCAGTCTGGATTTTGTTTTTCACTGTGCTTTGTCTTTCTTAGCCAACCAGGCAAGCTCAGTAATTAAAAGGCAGTAACAACTTGCAGATTCTTAAGCACTTTCACTGGCAGTATTTTGTGTGATTTTTATGACAATCATGTGAAGTATGTATTTTGTCCACAGTCAGATAAGGAAACAACAGCAGCTCAAAGATAAGAAGGTGAATGCGGCAGCGTACATTAATAGACTGTATTTGTTAACATAGTATTGAGGATTTTTAACATAAGCAGTTGATCACAATTTTCTGTTCTTGGTTTGGTGCTGAAATTACATTGGCTCACAAAATAAGTTAGGGAACTTCTGTTTTTCTACTCTCAAATCAGTTGCTTTAGCACGGGAGTCACCTATTCCCTGAAGAATTCATAAAAGTCACCTGAAAACCAGGGAAGCCTGGCATCACTTGCTAAGGAAACCTTTGATTGCATAATTATGGTAACCTAATTTGATTACCCAATTTAATTAACAGTTATGAATTTACTCAGTTTTCTTCTCTTTTAAAAATAAACATATGCTTTTTTCCAGAAAAGTATCAGTTTTATTTAAGTTTTCAAATTTATTGGGATAAGGTTGTTCAGAATATTCTCCTATGGATTTGAATCTTTACTGTGTTAAGGAAATATGTTTCTATTCCTACTCATTTTATTAATGCTTTTTGCTGTTTTGTTTCAAAACTCATTTGATCCTGGTAATAATCTCGCTATGTAGGTAAGTGACTGTTCTGAACTTAATCCCAGGCCTTAGAAGAATGTTTTCTAACTCCATGAAAGCAGAAATCATAGCTGCTTTGTTTCATACTCTAACCTCAGTGCCCAGCAAAATGCCTGGCACGTAGTGGGCACACAATCAATTCCTTAAATTAAATTGGACTGAAGTATTTCAAAAAGCGAGTTTCGAAGCAGCTATTAGAAGAATTGGTTAGCAGAGAGGAACTTGAAGAATTTTTAAGGAAATGGTGCGTAAATAGCTTTAGAAAAAAGATGGAAAGACAAAATGAGCAAAACTGATGAAGGTATAAATCCAGAAATTCATCTGATTTGTCCCATATCAAATTCTAGGCTTAGCTTCCATTAGAAATTACATTACTTCAATATAGTGAGCAAGGGAAACAGTAAGAAGTTAACACCAGGAGCACAATGAAAGATTATGACGATATTTTCTTAAGTTCAAAACAAAGTACTCTATTGTACTGTACTGTACACAGTGGCATCGTACACAACAGCATTGTGATTGTAACTGAATAATTATGTCCATTTGTATCTAATGAGACAAAATGAACAAACCTTGCCTTTTCCTTTTTTGAAAACATTTCAGAAATATTCTTGAAGCTCTAGATTCCATTGCTGTCCCTCAGTGCTCAGGCTGGTTAAACATGATTCCAGTTGTCTTTGTTTTTCAGCCATTATTGTTTAGTTTTATTTATTTTGTCAGTGGTGAGTGGCTAGTGTGGCTGCTACCTTTTTTTTTTTTTTTTTTTTTTTGAGACAGAATCTTGCGCTGTCGCCCAGTTGGAGTGCAGTGGTGTGATCTCAGCTCACTGCAAGCTCCGCCTCCCAGGTTCACGCCATTCTCCTGCCTCAGCCTCCCAAGTAGCTGGGACTACAGGCGCCCACCACCACGCCCGGCTAATTTTTTGTATCTTTAGTATAGACGGGGTTTCACTGTGTTAGCCAGGATGGTCTCCATCTCCTGACCTTGTGATTCGCCTGCCTTGGCCTCCCAAAGTGCTGGGATTACAGGCGTGAGCCACCGCACCCCGCCAGCTTCAACTACTTTTCTAGTGTGTTGCTAATGGTCATATTGGAATATTGCTTGCCACAGTTAAGGATGAATATTTCCAGTGGACAAATCCAAATATAACAAAAATAACCATACATGATACACAGAGATTTAATATGGAAATTAGCAAGATTGGAAGAGTGATTTGGCAGAAGGCCCCTTTTAAAACCCCAGAGTTATAGGAAATAGTCCTATCATTAAGAATACTTTTTCAATTTGCTTGTTCTATGCCAGACATTCTTTTGTGAACTTATGGAAGACAAGACAGAATTCCCACCTTGGTATCCACATGGAATCCAGGAAACCTGTGCACCTGATGGTTTGATATACCCTTTGTCATCAATTCTTAGTTACTATGCATAGTCTACTCATATGATATTTGTTCACTGTGTACTTTTTGTTACTTAAAATTCTTCAAATCACCCTAAGGTAAGAAAGTTTGGGTTTTATGCATAGTATTTGTAGAACTAAAATAAAGGGGAATTTGCACCCTAACATATCATACTCCATGTAATAAACTACCTGGTCAATTTATGAAACAGGACTCGATTGAGATGCTACGCATAAAATAGATAACAAAATGTATCTATTCTACAACTAACAGATAAAAACTTTTTCATAGAAATCAACAACTGGAAAAAGCAAGGAATAAAGGTTGTCCTCATTGTGGTGACAATTTTATAGCATCAATTTTAATAATCTAGAAATGTATGGTCCTTTACAGTGATTTTAAACCTCTTTTCCATTCATATTCTTAACTGGTACAGAAAAATTGCTCTTGGGAAAATCATGAAATAAATCATACATTTTTATTTCACTAATTCTAATATAAATAATGATTGAACTTTCTGTAGATTAAATGCAAGTATGAGACAAAAAGAATGTGAAAAAAGGATTCTGAGACAAACTATATTTCATTAATATTTAATTGGTTGCAAATTTTGCTGTCTCAAAAAGTTTCTGCTCTCTGCTTCATTAAATAAGTTCTATCATTGTTCAGTGTAATTATAGCTTTGGGGAAATTTTCTCAATAAAAGCTTAGAAGGAAAAAAAAAGAAGCATAACAATTAATGATAAAAGCTTAGTTAATAGTTCTCAGCTTCCAGACCTTCTCAGAGTTCTAAGCAGTGTAAGTTTCTATGACCTATATGCATGGGTTAGATGAATGTTCATAATTGATTTAGACGAGAGAGAGTGTCGGGAAAGCAAACAGACTTTTCTCTACTTAACAATTTCTCTATTTATCTGAGCATTTCCTGAATTTTAGGGTTTGCTCAGCTCTTTAATGTATACTGAGTCTGTGGAAAACATCTGCAGAGTCTCTACCCTTTCCAGTTCTCCAAATGTTTGTTCCAATCCCAATATAAGGCATTCTAGATCAATTTGAGAAATACTCCATTTTGATTTACTTAGACCCATTTTGTTTAAGCATTTGAATTCCTAACATTGTTGTTTCCTGTCTGTGTGGTTCCTGACCATAGATCAATGATCTGAATTATTTCCTGCATAAAACCTAATGTATTTTCAAAGGTCAATTTTCCCTCTTCACCTTTTAGAATGTCTTTCTTCTGTGTTTTCTTAGATATTTATTTCAGAGCAATTAGCCACGACCCGAAGATGTACAAACTCATACGAACATCTTCCTACAGCTCGTACAAAGAGTCCCGTGAGACGCTACCAATTGTATCAGATTCCTCACTTTAGGAATCAACTCAAATCTCTATTATACCATCCGGCAGATGGGAAGAATTTAATAAATGTTTGTTAAATAAATGCCTCTCACTAGTTTGAGTGAAACAGATGAATCAAATCATTTATCATTTATGATTTGGTGTTGAGGAATAAACCCATGTAATTTCTTTGCAATACCCACTGAGCCACAAGGACATATTTAGACACTGTTTATCACATAGACACTTTGTAGTCTTGATTAAATTTACTTAAATTCTCACAGCAAAGTTCTCAAATTGATAGCACTGTCACCATTTTAAAGATGAATATGTTAAGGCTTAGAAGGAATAACTGGTTTTCCCTGCCACTTTGCCCCAGCAAAGTGAAAAATCAAATAAGAGCACCTACCCTTATTTCAAAGTACTTTTCATCATGAATGCATACCCCAAAATACTGCAACATTTTCTTTTTTTATATAATAATGCTCTATTAGAGAAGATAAAGAGATCTCTCAAATCGATTCAGGTCTATAAGTAGAGAGAAATTCCAAAAAGCTCAGATAACTAATGATAAAAATTTCCTACAGGGTCTGGCTCTGCCACCCAGGCTGGAGCACAGTGGCACAATCTCAGCTCACCGCAGCCTCCACCTCCCAGGCTCAAGCTATCTTCCCACCTCAGCTTCCAGAGTAGCTGGGACTACAGGCATGTGCGACCATGCCTGGATATTTTTTGTATTTTTTTGGTAGAAAGGATTTTTCCCTATTGGCCAGTCTGGTCTCGAACTCCTGGACTCAAGTGATCCACCCGCCTTGGCCTCCCAAAATGCTGGGACTCAGCTGTGAGCCACCGCGCCCGGCCAAAAACTTCCCACCTTTATTGACTTCAAGCTTCTAGAAACATTCCACTACTAGTCTCCTCTTTTGCTTAAAATGCTGAAAGCTCCTATTAAAGGTCAAAATTGGAAGCTGTCAGTAGGAGGAAATTAGATGTTTATCCCCCTCAACACCTAGAGTAGGTGGAAGTAAGCACAGCTGGAGGGTTGGGTTAGCCCACACATCTGACCAGACACAGATGCCAGTCAAACCTTTACTGTCTTCCTGACACCATGTCACGTACCTGTATGTAGTATGTATAACTAGAAAAAAAAATCACACAAGGTTTTGAGGGGCTCATAAACAAATGATCAATGATGAAACAATACCATGTGATTATTCTCTAAGACCAAATCTGGCTCTCCATCTATTTTTAAAAATAAAGTTTTATTGGAACACAGCTACTCCCATTCCATTACACCATTTTCTATGGCTGCTTTCACAGCACAACAGCAGAGTTGAATAATTGCTACAGAGATCATATGGCCTGCAAGTTCTAAAATATTCACTAGCTGGCCCTTTATGGAAAATGTTTGCCTTCCCCTGCCTTAGGCCATGTGCCTTACATCACAGCAACATCAGATTCTTAACACTTTCAGAACTCCCATGTAACTCCAAGCGCCATATAATTCCAAGCCTTTTACAAACATTACCCTCTAAATCACTCAAGATTAGGTTCAGTTGGAATTAGCAAATCCCACAGTCACATATGTTGTAAAAAGATTGAAATTTGTTTCTTCCTTGCATAAAATCTGAGAGGGGTAGTCCAGGTCATTTGCTCCGCTCCAAACACTTTCACAGCCTCAGGCATTTTTGAACTTTCTCCTCTACCACTACCATCCTGGATGTGGTCCTCAACCTCACAGCATCCAAGATGGCGGCTGTGGCTCCAGCTGTCACTCCCAACAGAGTAGAGACGAATCAAGAAGAAAGGGACAACAGAGCCATAGCTGATATTAAGGTATTTCTTGAAGGTGGCTCCTCAACACTTCCACATTTATCCCATTGGCCAGAACTTAGTTACGGGGCTATCCCCCAGTCACACAGGAAGCTGGACCCTACAACTTCTATACAAACCAAACTCAAGACAGCAGCATGGGCGGTAGGTGGCCATCAAAGATTCTTGCTCCCTTTGCATAGCATAGAGCTGTTGTTGGAAGGCCAAAAACAATCAAAGCCTAGCCAGGGACTTCATTCCCCAGCTTCTCTAGTAGCTAAAAGTAATCAATGGATTATGAACAGAGACGAGTGGCTATTTCTAAGCCAAGGGAATTCTGAGGAAGATGCGCTCTTACCTCTCTACTGTCCATTTCTTGACACTCCAGATAAACTTGGAAGCCAGATATTGAAGATAATGGAGTCACTGGATGGGAAAGAAAACTGGATCTCTGAATTACTAATTAAAGGGGAGTCTCCTACTAATTAGAAACACATTTTAGACTTCATGGGTGTTAAAAATGAACTTCTATTGTGTTGAGCCACTTATATTTTTAGGGTTTGTTACACTTCCCACAGCACCTTATAATTATGGTTACAATTTTATATTCAGTACTAATGAGAATACCATGTCAATTTCTCATTAAGTCTCTATACCTCAATGTCTACTACACTACCTATTACCATAGTAGCTGTTAAATAAACACTGGGTAAATTATCACTGAGTAATAGAGGCATGCACAGATACTGTGGGAACACAGAGGAAATCCTATTTAATTCATCCTGGAAGCATTTTATTTATTTTACAATGTAGGGCCATGTGTGTTAGAATATTACATTTTATGTAAAGCATAAATGTTCCATTGGATAAATTTTCTAGTTAATCTGAAACGTAACTTTTTGTTTGTTCTGTTCTATGTTGCAAATTCAGGTGGTCCTGTCTGTGCTGCCTTGATAGACACCTCATATATTCAAAAGAGGAGGCCCTCAGAAAATTTATGAAGAGTAACTTCAAGGAGAAAGATGAACTTACAGGCAATGTGGGGCTCCTGTTCAGAGCCCAAAATGGTGATTGCATGGAAAACAGAGATGCTTTCTTCAGGCTGTCATTTTAAAATATCCACACCCTATTCCTGTGACAGCCACAGCTTTTCCCACCAACATGGAAACCCAGAGTGCTGATAATTCCTAATGACAAGAGGAGTTTCCAAACAGAGCTTTTTATTCATAAGTGGAGTTGTTAGATGAAAACCTGGCTTGGCCCGCTACCAGCTCACTTTTCTCTCTCCTTTCTCTTTTAGTAAAATTTTCCTATCCTTGAACTTTACAACCTGAACATCCCCTAGCATTATCCCCAGCACGTTGCTGTATGTTTATGTGTGTTATTCATGTCTCTCCCGCTAAAATGTATATGTCTTGAGAATTTAGATTTCTCTTTTATTCACCCTTAATGTTCCCCGAGCTCTCGCACAGGACCTCATAGATAGTAGCAAATATGTGACTTATTTTGAATGTGGAAGGAACTGTTTGGCCTTGAGTTGACAGGAAAATTGGAGGGGAAAAACTACATCTGCTAATGGGATAAGAAGAAAAACAAATTAACAGTAAAATTCTTGAGGTAAAAAGTGAGTCTTGGAGTTGCAATATTCTGAAACGAGTTCTGGGCTGGAAGGCAGGAGGCTTGGACTCTGTTCCCAGCTTGGCCACCAACTGAGGGACCACAGACAAAGCCAGTTGATCTCTCTCTGTTTCACGGTCCCTGACCGTAAAATGGTGGTGCTGGAGGAGGAGACTTCCCCGGGATCCTCATGATCCACAGCCCTCTTCTACAGAGAAAAAGGCCATGATTTCAAAGAAGACAGGGCCATCCACCAGCCACGTACCTTCTGTCTTATTTCATTTAATCGTTGTATTTTATTTCAGTAGAAGACGTGAGTGAGAGCCTCTAGGGAGAGTTGAACAATCTGAGATATCACACCCCAGTCCCCATGGGAAAGTGGGCAGCCTCTCATGATTCCAGACCTGCGACTGTCCATAGCCATGAAGGTGTGCAGAGAATAGCCCCTTGCAGGCCTGCCTGCCCCAGGAGGACGAGTGCTTGCCCATCAAGCACCATCAAATCCTTTTCCAAAAAGATGTTTTAAATGTATTTTTTCAATTGACAAAAAAAAAGTATATATTTATTACTTAAAACATGATGCTTGGAAATATGTATACATCCTGAAATAGCTAAAGTAAGCTAATTAACATATTCACTACCTCAAATACTTATCATTTTTTGGTAGTAAAAACACTTAAAATCTACTCTCTTAGCAATTTTCTAGCATGCAATACATAGTTATTAACTGTAGTCACCATGTTGTACAGTAGATCTGCTGATCTTACTCCTCCTGTCTAACTGAAATGTTGTATCTTCAGCCAACCTTTTCTTATTTTCAGTAATATTCTGCCTCACAAACACAATATCTTGGCAAGTAACACCAGCTATCAATCTGGAACTCCTGACCTAGACTCATGGAAGCAGTGGAGCTTGTCTGAGAAATGGAGGTGCAGGATCCTTCATCTTTCAAGAATGGCAAAGAAAAGCTTGCCAACAAGGGTGTGGACCCCTAAGACTAGAGAAAGTGGTATGGCTCTGGATTCTGCGAGGACAGGAATCTACATCCTGTCTGGCTCTTTGTGAAGAGGCTACCTGAGAGGCCAAGCTAGACTTAGAGTAACGGGAATTTTCCAGCTTCAATAGGAGACGGTGAGACAGCCATTGATGTTGCCTGAACCAGCGGCTTTATCTGCACTGCTGTAGAACAGCACAGGATCACTAAACTGCAGAGGGCAGGAAGGGCCTCACCAAAATGTCATACAATAGGTTGCTGCCCGTGGCAGAAGTTTCATCAGGACTTCCGGAGCCCCAGAGTTTATGGAGAATCCAAGGGAGGAAGAGCACTAGAGAGCCTGGTATTGGGTTTTAGACAATTCACCTCAGCCACCCACTCCACTACAGTCAAATTGGTCTCCTTGCTGTCCCTTGAACACAACAGATGTGCTCCCACCTCAAGGCCTTTGCTCTGCTGTTTCTCCTGTTGGGAGCGCTTTCCACAAGATTGCACTTGCTAATTCCCCACTTCCTTCAAGAGTTTGTTTCCATCACACTTTCCACACATGGCCCACCCCGAGGACCCTATTAAATACCTGCAGCAACTGCCTCATTCCCCTACCCTCTGCATTTCATTCCTACCCTCTTACCCAGGTCTACCTTTTCTTTTTAACACAGAGCTTACCACTTTCTAACATGCTATATAATTTAAGTATAAGTTGGGTTCCGTTTCTGATCTGATCACTCCCTTCCCCCAGAATGTATGCTCCTTGGAGGTAGGAACCCTTGTTTGCTCACTAATAAATCTCAGGCATCTAGAACAGTGGCTGGCACAGGGTAGGCCTTCGAAGTACCTGTTGAATAAATGATGGAATGAATGGGCTTATTAGGAACCTCCATTAGTTTTAATTCACTTTGGAAAAATGAAAGCAATTTGACAGTACTTGCTGGCTGAACCTGAGGAGCAACTCATACAGAAATCAGGCAAATCCTCAGCACCTGAAGACTCTTAGGAATTATTTGGAGAAAAGAAAACTGTAGCTGGACTGTATCAGGTGTTCTTCGAGGATAACCCTTGAGTTCAAGAGTCTCATTTTCTCCACTTTACAGATTGGATCATTGAAGCTCAGCCTGTAATTAACATGCCCGCCTTAAGTATGAGCACCGTTTTAAGTAATTTATGTGTTTGTATTAACTTATTCAATCCTCACGTCAACCATGAAGTAGAGGGCATTAGAATCCCCATTTCACAGATGAGGAAATAGAGACATAAATAATCTGACTTTTCCAGGTTCACATGGACAGGGAGTGTCAAGCTGTCACTTCTAAACCCCTGCTGTTTCTTTTATTCCACCCACTAACTGTTCAGCCAGGATCTTCCTAGGGAATTCCTTCAACAAGTATCTTTTTTTTTTTTTTTTAGAAGGAGTCTCACTCTGTTGCACAAGCTGGAGCACAGTGACATGATCACAGCTCACTGTAACCTCAAAGTTCTGGGCCCAAGCAATCCTCCCACCTCAGCCTCCAAAGTAGCTCAGACCACAGCTGTGCCCCCATGCTCAGCTAATTTTTAAATTTTTGTAGAGACGAGGTCTTGCTATGTTGCCCAGACTGGTCTTGAATTCCTGGCATCAAGCAATCCTCCCACCTCAGTCTCCCAAAGTATCTTGATAGGTGTTATACTGAAAATTCTATTAAAAAGCTTTGAACATGTTTATTTTTCATATTATCAGTTTTTCCTTGTGTTTATTTTTCACAAAAACTTCAACATTTACACAAAATCCTCATTTTGATGTGTAATCTGACATTTCTGACTGTTCCCATCTGCATATTCATATTATTTTTGCCATTTCCATTCCATGAGATCTGCTGGTCTGTGGGGTACTTCATTAAGTGCAGCTGTAACTTCCCCCCAGTGAGCGAAGACTATGAAAGGGATAAATATCTATGACGGTTCCTCCTCGCAAAAGTGCAGGATTGGTTCAGCAGCTCTTCTGCCGATCGGAATGGATAGCAATAAAGCAGATCAAAAAGAACCAACTCTCTTCCCATCCTCTTCTAAGAAGATGGTTCCCTTCATCTTTCACCACAAGGGTAACAAGCTCAGCCTCATCACAGAACCTGAGCAGCACTAATCTAAAACATACTGCATTTACTATGAGAGATCAGTGATGCTAGCCCCTCTGAACAGTGGCTTCAGTCATTCTGTGGCCAGGGTGCTAGGAAATGACTAGAGAGATAAGATGAGGGATGAAGGATAAAGTCGCTTTGGTCTGGCAACCAGATGGGGTCCCCAGACCCACGCTTCTCAAATCACATGTAGAGAGAGCAAGTTTGTCCTTAGTCCTTAGAAGGCCAAAATTTGAAAAATATATTCCAAATGAATTACCAAAAGAAAGAAAAATAAATGAAATGAAATACAAAAGTCAGGTTTGTATTATTATATTAGATTTATATTAATTATTAGATTAGTATTAGATTATAAAATTGCTCTGTCAGTTTGCTATTAAAAGTTTCAAACAGCTTACTCTTAATTTCTGTATTAATTTCTGTAACAAGCAGACCCGTCAACCACGCTCTGAGTAGCAATGCCCTGGACCAGGCTGGGCAGCCTGAGACCTTCTCTGGGTGGCAGTGGAAGGAGTGGCTATGAAAGGCAAGTTCAACCTAAAGAGAAATAGAGAACCCAGAATGGAGGAAACACAAATGGTGTAACTCTGCCTGGTGATGGGGGCAAGAGGGAAGCAAATCCACACAGTGCAAAGTAATATGCAACTAAGCAGACAGTAAAGAGAAGAAAGAGAAGGGATGAGATGGTGGGAGCATCACAGCATCCCCTAAACTTCTAATCAGTACTGTAGCATCCACACAGCTAGTTGGTTATACATGAGCTATGTGCTTAGCATCACTTGGAACGTAGTTATACAGCATATGAGCTCCTTAGACTGAGTTCCATGGGGAGAAGCAATGGCGTTTTCTTTCCTCCTTAAGAAGGAAGGTCGGGGTACTGGTTATATGTCCTTGAATATGTCACCCAAGTTAACCTGCCCTGATTTAAGTAGGAATCTGGAAGAGTGAGACACTCATTTTGCAGAGAACAATCAGAATTGCATTTGACTTGATGATCCCATCCAGTGAGATTATAGGGTCTCTACAGGCATGGTGATTCCTAACGGATTTGTCTTAGAGATTTCTTTTCCACCATTGTTGCTGATGCTCTCAATGTGTAAATTGATCTGCTGCTAATGTGTCGGCCCCGCTATTGTTCCTCTTCATGCCACCTCTAGCTAGTACGGTTGGTTAACAGGAACTGTTGAAGTGGCAGGAAAATGTTTCCGCCCAGAAATAATAGGTTTGGGGGTTCTTTAGAATCTTGCCCTTCTCATTTTATAGTCTCTGAAGGAAAAGAAAGAACATACTTTCCCAGGGACTTCACCAGTAGACATTTGAGAGCTGCCAACCATGCACAATCTCTATTAGCCAGAATCACCGAGCTGAGGCAGAAGACAGAACCCACATGCTTCAGCTCTGTCCCATCAGTGGATGTGCAGGCTGCCTCCTCTGCATCCTATAAAGTGTGGGCAGCCTTGCCTCCTGCTTTTCACTGGGAGTTGTATTCAAGGAGCCTGACTCTCAGCCCCAGCTTCTCATACTTCATACATTTCAACAAATGTAAAATTTATCATTAAAAAAGAACTCCGCACATCCAAATAGGCAAGAACTCCAAAGCGAGCAGATCAAGTTTCACAGTTCATAAACAACTCCTGAATACGGTTGGCTAAGAGAATTGATATCCACGTGACAAGGATTCTTCTCAAAGGCACTGTCCTCAGTCCAATCACCATATCAGATATGTGTATTGTCTATTGTCCATTCACTCACAAACCTTCTGTCTGAAGAACCCCTCTTAATAACAGCTAAGTGTTGATTTCTTGACCGACGATCAGGAAGTCAAGTCTTGAGCTCTATGAACTACCAGGTAGAAAAGAGTGAATTCAAAAATGTTCTAGAGCAGTGGTTCTCAACTGAGAGTGATATCCTCCTTCCTTCAACCCCCTCCCACTCTCCAGTGACATTTGGCAATGGCTGGAAACATTTCTTATTTTCATGACCAGGAGTGGGGGTTGCTACTGGCATTTAGAAGATAGAGGATACTGATGCTGCTAAACATCCCATGTTACACAGGACAGCCCCCACAACCAAGACTTATCCAGTCCATAATGCCAGTGGCAAAACTGAAGAAACCCTTCTCTGGGGCCATACCATTAATGAACACATAATTAATCATTATGATTCTGATTGATTTGATATATTTTTTAGTAGAACAGTTACCGGAGTTTTCCCAAAGATAAATGTACAGGTATAGGATGTGCTTTCATAAACAAAAAAATAGCACTAGTTTGGGAAATCAATTGTTGAGGAAATGGGTTATTCTCTTAGATCGAATGTACAATGATGTTCTCTTCATGGGCACATAGCTCTCTTTGGTAATCACTGTTGGACTGGGAATCATTACCTTCCACTCCCTCCAAATTTGCTTCCAGCAGAGTCTCTACCCTCTAGCATGATCCTGGCAAAAGATGACAACTCTGGCATTTGGAGCCCTTTTTAGAATAGCATGGGTTATCTTCCTCCTCCAAACATCTAGCCGAAGACTCCTCACATTTGAATGTGCAAATGAAATCCTGGAAGTAGGGGATGTTGGATAAAATGCACGTTCTGTTTCAGTAGGTCCTGAATGTGCCCCAAGATTCTGTGTTTTTAACGAAATGCTCTCAGACAACACTGCTGGTCCATGGATTACTCTCTGAGCAGCAAGGTTCTAAGGCAGGCCCGTGTTCTCGTTCATGGTCCTGTTTCTGTCTTGCCTTCATTATTCACACCTAGGGCTTACCTGCCTAAAGAAGCTAGGAAGACCAACCACGTGGAGTGTGGGCAAGGTATGCATTTTGAAATCTGAAAAGCACATATTTAATCCTTGATCTTCCTCATAATTGTTCTAAGACCCTGGACAAATTAACCAGTCTTTCTAATATCAGCTTTCTCATCTTAATATGGATATAATGGTTATTTCACAACAGAGTTGGCAAGGATTAAATGAGATCACAGACCCTTCGTCCCTTATCCAAAATACTTGCAGCCAGATGTATTATGAAATCCAGAATATTTTTAGATTTAAAAAAAGTAATATGGTGTGTATGTAATATATTATGTAACAGGTTCAGAGGGGCCGGGACAGCAGCCCATATAATCAAATAAATTAATATTTATGCAGCAAAATATATGAATACTATACCAACCGGAAGGAATAAGGACCATAAACAGCTGAAGTTCACATCAGATTTTCCTGCCAAATATGTTCAGGTCAGGTATGAGTTACAAGAAGGTTTTTAGTTTTCAGAGCTTTTTGGATTTTAAAACTATGAATAAAGGGACTGTGAACCTGTATTTGGCCTGTGAGGGCACTAATCTTTCAGCTGAAAGAGTGTGACACACTCCTTTCCTCCTCCATGTTAAAGGGTAAGAAAGCAAAGCCTCTGAGGCTAGGACTGGACATGCCACAGAACCAAATCCAGGGTATGAGATAACCAAATCAAGGGAGAGGCCCGTTCACTAGGGCCAGGTGGGATTCAAGATCAAAGCCATGCCAGCACCTGAAAGAGCTCTATATTGAATCCCTTTTTAAACCACACACACACACACACACACACACACACATCTGCACACACATGCACTCACATTCCTCAAAATATCAGAACCTGAGACATGGCTAAGTTCAGAAATTGGGGTCTGGCAGAAGGTAGAGGCAGAAAGCCAAATTGCTTCTGAGAAAAACACACCCTAATTCCCCCTTTAGCTCATAAAATTAGAGGAGAATTTCTCTATGGAGGGCATTCAACTTCTCTCTTGAAAATATACATAGGGAAATGTGCACCAGGCAGAGGTAGAAGTCATTTCACAACTCTTAATTTACATGGACAATTAGATGTTTGTAGGTGTAGTACTTCTTATTCTTTTTTTTTTTTTTTTTTTTGGATGATGATGGTCATCTTATAATTACAGCTCTTGGTGCAAGATTTAGAAATGAAAACTGCATAGCATTAAAAAAAAAAAAAGAAGGAAAAAGAAAACACTTGTCAATACAAGCTATGCCATTCTCTCATTTTTTAGGACGGTCTTCTAGCCAAATTGAAGTGTGGGACCACCTTCATCCTGCAGCTTCAGCAAAAAGGCATATATTCCCTGGGCACAGGCTGGAAAGAGAGGTCAGAGGGCAGGACCTACTGCATGTCCTGAACGGTTGGGTAAAAGGTCAAGATCTGTTATGTGTAGCAGGTGATCGCCCTGGAATGTAATGTATTCTGCAATGATAATTGAAGTCTGAGATTGTTTTAGTGATTATTTTAAGGGAGGTAGTTAGAGTTGCAGTTGTGAGCTTGGTCTCTGGAGACAGTCTGCCAGAGTTTGATGCTGAGCCCCTCTGCTTACTGATCATGTGGACTTGAGCCAGTTGTTATGGCTCTGAAAGTCTGTTCCTCTACATGTGAAATAAGGATAATAAGAGGACCTGCTTCACAGGATTACTGTGAACATTGAATGAGTTGATGTGTGTCAGGTCTGAACAGAGCACATAATAAGCGCCTCCGTGTTAATTGCTGTTATCTTACAAGTCCAGCTTCCACTGCTCGACTGAATTGGATTGAAAGCCAGTCCCCGACTGACCGCCCCTGGAGGACAGCAGCTCCTGCACACAGGGAGGGAGCTCGGGTCCATCTCTTTGACTACCCCATAACTCTGGGGTGGGCCTTATGGGAAGGAATTGTCTACCAAGCCCCAGGCGTGATGCCGAGCTGTTGAATACGTCATCTCTCAAGGTAGACAGTTATTTCCATTTCCCAGATGAGGAAACTGGTGCTCAGTACATTTCAGTGACTTGCCTAAGTCCGTACAACTAGTAAGAGGTAAAGCCACCCTTGGAAACCACAACTACACAGTTTCAAATTCCATATTCTTTCCACCAAATGCACAGCCCCCAGAATTTCACACAGCCTCCAGAGTCCTCACCTAGAAAGTTCGAGGGCAGAGGTAAGAACATCATCTTTGGCAGGAGGAGGGCAGAGCAAGTGAGGATATTAACTGCACTTCAATAAACCATTCATAACATAAAAATAACAAAGAAAAATCTCATGATCTGTTATCACTATCATGTCATTCAACCTAAGGCATGTCAATGGCACAACGTAGACAGGATAGAATATCCTGGAAGATATGGCGCAGATGTTCAAATCAAATAGGTCCAGCTCTTTCAACAGTTCATTTTTCTCATGGGCAGCCCAGTCTGTGGCCTCACATTTGGGCCTCCCCTGGGATGGCTCCGCAGTGGAAGGCCATGAAGAGCAAACAGCGACCCACTTGAGGCGACCACTTCATCTGCCACATGGTTCCAGACTTCACAGAACCAGAGAGAAAAACACTCTTCCTATCAGCAGCTAAAAAACTGTGCTTTGGGCCCCAAGGGAAGTGTGACTGGGGCCTGTGTGGTCTAGCAGAAGGTTTGCTTGGCTGCCTGAGGAAAGAGAGACACTCAGGCTCATCTTAGTTACAGGGAGAAGCATGCAATTTCCCCCATGTGTCCACAGCTGCTCTCCCGCCAGCTGGACAACACAGACTGGCCTCGTTCACTGAAAATGCTTCCAAACAAGTAACCTATAGCCTGCACGGGACTGCGGCCCAGGAGCCAGGAATCTGGCTGAGAATGAATGAGATACCTCTCAGCAGAGTTCCAAGTTGGAAAGAATTATTTAAAATGTGGCCACAATTTCTCTGCAGGAAAAAAAAAAAAAAAAAGGACACATTCAGGGTCATTCTGAAATAGTCTTTGCAGAGACATCTGTTCCCGTTACAGCTTTGCTAAACCAAATACATACGTGATGCTTCTGGTTTTCCTGTCAAGCTGATCAAAGGGTGTTTGTGTGTAGAATAATACGTTTTAGGAACGAATGCCAGGCATGTCTGCAAATATTACATTAGAGGAGGGACAGGTTGGGGTGGTGTGGGGAGGGAGGGCACATGGCTGAGCTAATGGCCTTCCTGTAGTTGTTGCAGGCTGGAGAAGCCGAGGTGACTGTGGGGACTTTAATGAAACTGATAGCATCTCTGAGTCCAGACTGGGAGATGACTCACCAGTGGAGACTCATTAGCACAGGGTCACCCAGGGACTGAGAGGTTCCTTTCAGCAAAAAAGCAGCACAGACATCCAGCATCCTTCTTGCATTTCAATAACTCTGTTTAAACCAGGAGGAACTGGTTCCACAAGACCATGAACCTACATTCTCAAAAGAAAAGATGGATTGCATCTAATTAGGCATAGTTTTATTGATTTCTAATAAGATTTGGGGACTTTTTAAACTCTGGGTATCAAATTGATAGCTGGAGTTCCTTCTTTCATTTCGTTCACGTTTTTTCTTGTTCTGAAATGCTGCGTCACACTCGTGTACTCATGTGGGACCTGAGTGTCAACATGTGAGCCTGCAGCCTGCTGCACTGCTTACCTGGGTAACATTCAAAGCTCTATGTGCATTTGTGGGAAAAAAAATCATGTTTGAATTAGGTGCATCAGTCAGAGAATCACGTCAATCATAAAAGACAAAACACTCTTTTTGAGGATGGAACTGGGTGTGCAGCTCACTTTCTCCAATAGAGCCACTGCCCAGACCTGTCCAGCCCTCACCATCTGGCATCTCTTTACAGCAGCTAACATTAGAGACCTCCCTCCTACAAACAACATCTCCCTTGGTTTTGGTGAGACTGTTCATATCTTGGTTTCCTCCTGTTTATCAGATCATTCCTTCCAGACTTTTCTTCCAGCTTCCACCGTCTCTACCTCTCCTCGATGCTGCTGGCCACCCAGATTTTTGTCCCAACTTGCCCCAACTCTCTGCTGCACTTCCTCTGCGTTCTGTGGGATCTTACTCACTCTCCTGGCTTGGGTCCCCATCTCTACACTGATGCCTCTGTCTCCCCTCTAGACCATCCTTCTTCTGAGCTCAGGTTCCAGAGAGCCAGCAGCCTCTGCACGATGGCACCCAGGGTCCCAGTGTGTGCGCCCCCTTTGTCTGTAACCCTCCTGCTGTCTGGCATCAGCCTCCTGGCCAAGTCATCCAAAACACTGGGAATGATTCTGGACCCGTTCTCTCCTTCATCTGCTGCAAACTGAGCCTTGCGTTTTCTGTTTTCTCAGCATCAGATACCTTTTCCTTCTTCTTCATCCCCTGTGAGATGCTGACCACTGTTCTGGCCTGCCCTTCTCATGCCAAGACCACTGCCATCCTGGAAAAGGGGCTGCGTGCCTCTAACCTCAGTCCCTGCCACACTTCCTTGAACACTTTATAAAATTCAAATCTGATTACTCTTACTTAACCCTCTTCAGGGTCTTCCAGTGCGCAGGGGATCACTTCCATCCAGAGTAGTTCATCGTCCAAGATCCTAGTAATCTGGCCTCTGTGTTCTCACTCAACACCTCTCCTTGAACAAATGCACAATGACTTACAATTCTCCCAAATTGCCGTGTTGTTTCACGCCTCTTTGCATATCTTGAAACTGAAATACCACTAACCACCACCTTCAGTCTTTCTCTCTTGTTCACTTTTCAAGCCTCAGTTTCTCTTCCCTAAATCTCCACTCCTTTTCTGGGAGAATTATTCTCTTCCATGTCCCTACTGACTTCTGTCTCCCACAACTGACTCTGTCAGGCCACACTGCAAATGTTTACATGTCTGTGACTCTACCACCTGCTGGGTTGTCAGTTTGACTAATTCTCTCAGTTTGTCTTGCTTGCTTTCTTCATCTATAAAATGGGTATAGCAATACCTACCTCAGAGGTCTGTGCTCAGGATTAATTGAGTGAATATATTTAAATTCCTTAGCACAACATCTCCCAGAATAACAGGCACATATTATGTTCTCAGTAAATGTATGATTGAACAGATAGAATAAGCAAATAGTTACCAGCTACTTTTGTCAGCCCATGTATTCGTTTTCTGGAGTTGCTATAATAAAGTACCACAGACTGGGCAGCTTAAACAACACAAATGTATTTTTCTTACAGTTCTAGAGGCTGCAAGTTTGAAATCAAAGTGTTGGCAGGGCTGGCTTCCTCTAAGGCCTCTCTTCTTAGCTTGTAGATGGCGTCTTCCTGCTGCATCTTCACATGGTCTTCTTTCTATTGATTTCTGGATTCCAAACTCCTCTTCTTGTAAGGCCATGGGTTCTATTGAATTAATACCACCCCATGGCCTTATTTTCCCTTAATTGCCTCTTCAAAGGCCCCATCTCCAAAAACAGTCACATTCTGAGGTACTCGGAGTTAGGACTTCAACCTATGAACTTTGGGGGAGAACGATTCAGCCCATAACAGTCCAAGTCTCTCAATTTTTTACTGATATTTTATTTTAATCCTTTGATAAGTAAGCGGAAGAGACTGCAATGTCCTGCTGTTGAAGGATGGACAGTGTAATGTCACAGTGCTGACATTAACATGCTCTGAGGCCTGTGTGAATGTCGTAGCTCCACTGGGTCTTGGTTTCCCACTCTATAAAGAAAGGAGATGAACCTAGATGCTGACTTCATTCTCTCCCAGCTCTGACGTTTGGGGATTATATGGATAACAAGTGCACACCCAAAAGGTAATTTAGAAAACGTCTTCCTTCCGTGTACCTTTGGACCAAGGATCTCCTATCTGTACATCTAGTTCATTGTTGCCTCATGGGTTCCTAGTGGGCACAGCTCACCTATTTGCAGATTTTTTACTTCATCAAATACTAAATCTAACATTTTTATATTTCTCTAAAATGTTTCCTTTTTTATGTGTTGCTATGCATGCATTTTGCTATAAATTTTCAACCATAGTTTAAACCTAAATGTATAAAACTCAGCCTGAATACAGAAATCAGAACAGTGGTAACCTTGAGGGGATGCATACTGAGTAGGAAGGGGCCTGAGGGACCATCCAGGATGATGATGATGTTCTATATCGTGACTGAACAGTGGTTACAAACGTACACACTGATACAAGAAATCCATCTAGCTTTGGACTTGAGAGATTTGTGTATTTTACTAGATGCAATAATACCTCAACAAAAATAAATAAATACCATAAGGATAAATTGCACTTGGTGACGGCCACCATGCAGAAATGCTGAACTATCACTTTTCTCTGAGCAGTTGGTCCTGTGATCATTTTGGGATGTGACTTTTGTACTGCCTGCAATTCAGGAAGGGAGGCTATGAGGAGACCAGAGAGTTAAGTCTTTTTCAGTACTCTTTCTATCCACATATTGTCTCTAAAAAAATTGAAGGAAAGAGGAAATTCTAAAAGAACTGAGAAAGAGCTAGATGTGTTGGGTCTCAAATAACTCAGTATCCAGAAATGCTTGAGGGATTAGGACTCCAAGAAAGGAAGAAAGACATAAGCCACTCACTATCTCCAGAGATGAGGCTGTTAGAGACCCAGAGAGAGACCCACTTCCCCTTTGGAAGGAGTTTCCACAGAGATGAAATCCCACTCATATTTATGCCTGCGTTCTTGCCCAGCATAGTCCTTATCCCAGCGATTAGTGGGCACTGGGTGACTGGAGCATTCTCCCTCTGCTCCTTTAGTCCTTCAAATTGGAAAAAAATAGATAGATTACATAGATGATAGATAGATATAGAGATAGATAGATAGGTAGATAGATAGGTAGATAGATAGATAGATAGATAGATAGATAGCTGTAGTAGTAGTGATTCATAGATTAGATAGACAGATGGACAGATATAGATAGATAGATAGATAGATAGATAGATAGATAGATAGATAGTGGTAGATTATATAGATAGATGATAGATAAGTAGATGATAGAGTGATAGAGTGACAGAGATAGATGATAGACAGATATATTAACAGATAGTTATAGACAAATAGATGGACGGATAGAGATGGACAGAGATGATAGATAGACAGACAAAGTTATAGAGAAAGAGAGAGAAGGAAGGAAGGAAGGAAGGAAGGAAGGAAGGAAGGAAGGAAGGAAGGAAGGAAGGAAGGAAGGAGACAGAAGGAAAGGGAGGGATTGATTCACTAGTGATGAGAGCTCTGAAAGGAAAATATCTCCTTTGGTGTCTCTCCCTGACACTTGGTGTGATGGTACCAGCCCAGGGATAGCAATAAGGACTTCCCTTCAACATGTGAAGAATAAATCTTTCTTACTTACCAGCTTCACTCTCTCCAGGGATTTTGGATCTATTCCTGCCTATGTGTGCTTAGAAAGTAGTACTAAACGCCAAATGATTTTTTCTATAATTATGCTTACATAGTATTTTTATTATATGCAATTGGAAAAAACATCTTCATCGTATTTTCTAACACAGGCAAATAAATGTCTGAGTGGGCAATATCTACATGTTTAATGTATTACCTGTTGTTTTCCTAAGTACTTAACCTTGGCCATGGTTCTGCCAAGTGTCCGCCCTCCAGAGGGGATGTGAGAACGTCTTACGGAATGGATTCCTCTATTTATCCCACAGTAATAAAGACTTAAGTTCACACAAAAGCCTGTGCACCTGTGTTTACAGTGGCTCTCTTCACAGAAATGGAGGACTGCTTAATGGTTACTAGGGGTTAAGAAGGGGATAGGAATGGAAAAGAAATGAGTGTGGCTACAAAGGGGCAACAGAAGGGCTCTTTGTGATGATGGAAATGTTCTATGCTTTGCCTGCATCAATCTCAATGCCTTAGTTGTGATATTCTCCTATAGTTGTCCAAGATGTTACTACTGGGTAAAACTGAGTTAAGGGGTACACCACAGGGTCTCTGTATCATTTCTTACAATTGCATGTGAATCAAAATCATCTCTAAATTAAAAAATTAATTTTAAAAACTAAAAAAAGCATGCTTCAGGTATGGAAGATAGGATCACAGGCATGGGAATGGGGTGCTGTGGAAGGAGGTTCACCTATTAAAGCCACCTCTTCAATTCTTCCTCTGACAGCAAAGGTTTGGGCTTGCTGCTGCTCGGAGGAGGAGGATATGGCAATTGGGGACCAAAAGCTCACCCTTGTCCAATGCCAGTGGATGGTGGGAAGGAGACAGGGAGAGAGAATACAAGCACGGGTCAAGCTGAAACTGCCTAGACATTCCCCTCTCAGTACTAGAGAGGGACAAGGAAAGTGACAGCACAAGAGGTCTCCTGCCCTCACCAACCCCAG